>NC_137772.1:70288390-70888390 GCF_963455305.1 Plecotus auritus | reverse complement strand
GTTAACTTGCTTGTTCAGCCTTAAATTTTTTTATTTTATTTTTTTAATCTACCCAGGCCTCACATTGGACCCAGTTCAGTTTAAGTCAGACCCAGTTTGACCCAGACCAAGGCCAGTTTCTAAGTCAGACACAGTTTGACTGCAGAACTTGTCCTGTTTTTTAAGTTGGACTTAGCCAAGGAAAAGAAATGCTCAAAATAGGTCTGAAGCTCATTAACACAAAAGCTGAGGAGCTAAGATCCCAGAGGGACTTACCTACCACCTCCAAAGACAGCAAGAAGGCAGAGCTCTAGGGTTGAACAGGAACCTACCTCTGGTTGCTCATTGCTTCTGGGGAGTGCCTGGGGTCTACTTCAGTTCTGTCTTTCGGCACCAGAACTGTCAAAAGATAAACAGGGGCATATTGAAAATTTTAAGAGTTTATTGAGCAAAAATCATTTTGAATTAGGCAACATACTATCTAGCAGAAAGAAAGAAGCTCTGAGGAGCTGTACAAAATAAAAGATTTTTATAAGTACATGAGAACAGGAACAAAACAAAGAAGTTATATTAGGCAAAAAGAAAACGTGGGTTGGTAATAACCTGCAATGTTACTTTCCTTTAGGGCAGTGGTTCTCAACCTTTCTAATGCCGGGACCCTTTAATACAGTTCCTCATGTTGTGGTGATCCCCAACCATAAAATTATTTTCGTTGCTACTTCATAACTGTAATTTTGCTACTGTTATGAATTGTAATGTAAATATCTGTGTTTTCTGATGGTCTTAGGTGACCCTCAAACTGTGGGTCGCGATCCACAGGTTGAGAACCACTGCTGTAGAGCTTAAGACCATCGGAAAACACAGATATTTACATTATGATTCATTAACAGTAGCAAAATTACAGTTATGAAGTAGCAACGAAAATAATTTTATGGTTGGGGGTCACCAAAACATGAGGAACTGTATTAAAGGGTCCCGGCATTAGAAAGGTTGAGAACCACAGCTTTAGGGGATGGCAAGAGTCTCTCAGGCAGATTGCCTAACTAGTTCTGATCTGAAATACAGTTAAGTTAAATCTGCTTAGTGACATGGAGCTTAGCATAAGTGATCCCATTTTGGGCCTGTTGTCTTGTTTTTAAGAATATAATGCTCTTATATTTCCATTATGTTGTATCTGCAAGGGACAGAAAATAGAAGTAGAAAAAAATGTTAAGGTAATGCATTTGTTGTTGGTTAATAGAAAACAATACACTTACTTTCAAGTTGTTTCCATGAGACTAAAAACATCAACTTTTTTTTAAATTCTTGGTTCCTCAGAATTATACAATTATATTTTATACATAAAGTTTAATTAGCTAAACATTCCATACATTACCTAGGCTTCTGTATTTACACATAAAATCCAATAATAAAGGTGTAAGAAATATTAAAAAAATCTCTATGTAGGTATACATGCACATCAATGTATGAACATATATTTATACACAAATATTCACATACCTATGCTGGACATTGGGCATGATTTAACACCGGTGGTCTTGATCCAGCATCTAGAAGGGTTCAGGAATCTGGAAAAAGTGCTGTGCATAGATTAAATAAGAGCCCAGAGATGAAACATAATTTTGAAAGGCATATTGGGGGAGGCAGAGGAGCCTGGCTGAATAAACCAAGTTCTCCTTGTCTCAGGACCCCTTGCTTTTTATTAACACAAATTGTCCTAAGGCAAGGTGGAGATATACACTTTAAAGGGTAGGGTTTCATACAGAAGCATTGTCAGAATGGGGAATTGCCTTTGCCTTCGGCTGTTCAGGTGTTTGGCCAACAGGAGGCAATAACATGTAGATTAAGATGCCCTCAGGTGTCTGGCAGCCAATACTCATCCTTTTCAAGTTTGGGGAAATGCCCTCAGCCATTCCCAACAAACAACAAAATATGTGACTCAGCCCTTGTTGAGTCCCTAAGTTCCATCAACCTTTCAATGAAACTCTTGCAATTATGACATGCTGGAATTGGCTTCTGGCACATGTATGCATACATTATAATCATTTTGCTGAAAATTATTTACTTGAAGGTAAAATCTGAGTTATTTCTTGGAGTTATTGAGGTGGGCACTGAGATAGTCATTTGAAGATAGTTTTAAAATAGTAGGGACATTGGATAGTTTAATATCACTGGTACTCAATTTAGACAGTGAATTTTTTGTTGGTGTTGTTTTTCACTATGTTTTAAAATTTATTTAAGAAAGAAGAAGGGAGGGGGAAAGAAAGAAACATCAATTGGCTGCCTCCCTCACACCCCCTACTGGGGATCTAGCCCAAAACCCTGACAAGGTATTGAACAGGTGACCTCTTGGAGCATGGCATGATGCTCAACCAACTGAGCCACACAAGCCAGGGCATGAATGCTTTTCTTAAGAATAGAAAAACACTCCTAGGATAAAGTTCAAGGGAGGTCAATACCATTGACTGAAAAATAATATCAAAATCAGATATCCATAAAAGAATTGATGTGTGGCACTTTACTCAGAAGGCTAAACATGATTTGAATGTAAATTTCCAAAACATGAAAATGACTATTAATAATAAATGTGGCCAGGCCAATATGGCTCAGTGACTGAGCACTGACTTATGAATCAGGAGGTCATAGTTTGATTCTCCATCAAAGCACTTGCCCAGGTTTCAGGCTCAGTCCCCAGTGGGGAGTGTGCAGACAGCAGCCAATCAGTGATTCTCCCTCATCATTGATGTTTCGATCTCTCCCTCTCCCTCCCTCTCTTAAATTAATAAAAATATAAATTTAAAAATAATGAATATGAAGTCAGACAGCAAAATTACAAGGAGAATGGGTCAACAATAGAGATATGTCACAGAATACTATAGAGGACATATTTTTATCCATAGTTTCAAATATATTCAACTGTCAGTCTTGGAACAGAGGAAAGATAGAACCAAATGTGTTATTTGGTGCAAAGAGAATAAAGCTGTAAATGTAAAGAAATCCATTAAGGAATACATAACATTCAAACCTAAAAATCATTAGGATAATATTTTGCTTAATGTATTTTGAAAATATGACAATTAATATGGACCATCCAACAACAGACCAAAAACAGAATTAAAGTTCAAGATATTTTTTGCTTTAGTTCAATGTTCTTTCCATTGCACCATACTACCGTTATATATGATATACTGTACTACATCCTCTTAAGTTTTTAAAAATGAGTGAGGAATTCTAAATATCCCTCACTCATTTGTGTTTTGCTCATTTTTGTTGGTCAAATCCAATAATGATAAAAGTGATAGTTACATTATTTTCATTTTATCCATTCACTCCTTAATATTAAACAACTACCAGGCTTAATAACCAATTGACAAAATATGATGCATATTATTATCCTCTATAATAAAAGCCTAATATGAAAATTGTCCCCTCAACCGGGAGTTCTGCCGGGAGTTCAACCCTCACTTTGACGTGAGCTGACCAACAGGGGGTGGCTCCGAACATGGTGGTGTTGGTGACGCAGCACTGGCAGCGGGCAGCAGTGGAGACACTGCAGGCCCCAATGGGCCCCAACGAGAGTGGGACTGAGGCAGGATGGTAGAGCAGGTGAGTGGGCGGCACCAGGCCAAGGCAGGTGCAAGCCACTGGTCACTGGGCGGTGCCAAACGTCTTGCCAATCCAATCGCCCTGCCACTGCCACTGGGCTCTCAGGCACTGAGAGAGCTGGGCAGGGGTGCAATGCCCTGTCAATCCAATTGCAGGATGACCAGCAGCAGTGGTGGGGGGGTGGGGCCACTGCAGGGCTCCCTCAGCGCCTGGGAGCCAAGTGGCAGTGGGGAGATTGGTGGGGCGATCAGGCCCCGCAGGCAGCAACCAGCAGCAGTGACGGGGGCAGGTGGCCAGGGGAAGAAAGGAGTACCCGGCCAACAGCCAGCAGCAGCTAGGGACCCTACCAGTGCACGGGTTTCGTGCACTGGGCCTCTAGTATTTATATAATTTTTATTTATTTAAGGAGTATATTATATTATTCCATACCACTTTCTAAGTTTTTTGTTGTTCATCATAGCCACTTAGCTACATTCAGTGATAATGATGCTATTAGGTAACTTAAAATTTTCTGCTTTCTTGCAACTTGACAATAAAAACTTTTTGCGTTCTAAAGAGATTTATAATCTGGCTCAGCAAGGTAACCATATGTAAAATATATACATGACATATAATAGAGTTTTCTACTTAAAATCAAAATGAGGGATACAGACAATAGTGTTAAAAGAAAGAAGAAATGAGAGGGAGCAGTGATCAAGGAAGAGTTGGTGGGTGGAATAGTGGACGTCATGTGCAGGATATTAAAAGACTGATTTGATTTCTTGAAGTGATGCCTTTATTGAAGCAAATGACACACTTATTAATGACATAGGCTTCCATTATCTGATTAAATGCTTGACTTTACTGACCTGTTACTTTACCTTTGAGACTTCATTTCCTACCTGGCTAGCACAATTTTCCATGTGAAAAGAAAGGTCAATGCTAATCAGAACACTTTACAAGGTTATATCAAATACTAGCTAATTTTAAAAACTTTTTGGGTTTTTTTTTATAGAAACATGTTTTTCTGTTGCTTTTACTTCTTTTCTTGAAAGAAGTCGTGCTTTTTTAGGCTAGATGCAGCAAGTAAAATGCATGAGTGCTTATTTTATTTTAGGTTTGGATTAGATGAGAAAAATAGATAGGGCATTCAGAATGCCCTTCCTCACCTTGCAATGAATCTGACTCATAGGCAATTTATAGCAACACATACAGTTTTAAAAGTTGCTGCAGTAACAGTCAGCAGTCAAACTATTATAATTTAAACTAAGATGCCCCTAGAGAACACATTTTACAAGAAAGCTAAAATTTATTGAAAAACAATGTGAGTTAAGTTTTTCATTCATTGTATTTCTATTCCTGAGAAAATCAGTGGCAATAACACTTGTTAAATTGACATCCTGCTTGATGCTTTTGCTGTGAAGTTAAATGTTCAGTTTTAACAACCCAAGACAAGGTCAGAATTATACAGCTTTTTTGTCCACCTTATCAAGATATAATACATCCTTAAGAACATTTCCAAGTATTTCAATATTTTGCACCTTTGATTAAATATTAAAGTGTCCTTTTTGTTCTTAAAGAAATTGTCAGAAATATCTAAGTTACAAAAAGGTGTAGTATTGTGTACAAATAAAGTCATGACTTAATGGTACTAAGTATGATGAAGTGTACCTCGTAAACAAAGCAAAATGACAAAATAATATAATAAAAAGAGCCACCAGGATTTTACACACACACACACACAAAAAGCATTTGTTGTGAATTTAAAAAAAAATTTTACTATATCCATTAAGAAAATACTTTTTATTATGGTATTGGTTTAATAATTAAACAGACATGTCATGGTTGAAAATGAACAAAGCATAAAATCAAATACAACTAACAGCATGTTTTTTATTTCTGTTTTGATGTTTCTGTGATTATTTGGGTTCAAATATAAGGTGAATAATCATCTTGGATTGCCTCAGAGTCCCAGTCTAAACCTTTGTTCCAGAATCATTATTACTAGTATTAATTTCACTCTAAACAAATGAAATGGATGATAAATTATATAGTCATATTTTTATGGGTTATGTTTAAAGAAGCATTCAATCCTTTTTTTTGAATTGCAGCTTTATTCACTAGTTCCTATAATCATATTATGTCCTCTTTGAGGAGTATCACTGACATTGCAAAAGCAGTAATGGAGAATTAAGATCTCTAAGGAGATGCATCTTCACATTCATCATCATTTGTTTGAGATAATAATAAAGTTACTTTTTAGTCTTGATTTCCATTATAAAGACAAACATGAATATTTTACAAATCTTAACAAATCTAAAGTCAGAATGGACAATAACCAAGTATTGGTGTTATTATCCAGGTACAACATTTTGTAAAACAATTTTAAATGTATTTTTTATTTTCTCTAGGATAGTTTTTATGTCTTTACATATTTGCTATCCAATTATACATGCAATAATCAATCTCTAGTTTTATCTCTAAGATTACCACATAAGCACTTCTTATTTTTTTTTTAATATATTTTATTGATTTCTTACAGAGAAGAAAGGGAGAGGATAGATAGTTAGAAACATCGATGAGAGAGAAACATCGATCAGCTGCCTCCTGCACACCTCCCACTGGGGATGTGCCTGCAACCCAGGTACATGCCCTTGACCAGAATCGAACCCGGGACTCTTCAGTCCGCAGGCCGACGCTCTATCCACTGAGCCAAACCGGTCAGGGCAAGCACTTCTTATTAAGATTACTGGTTAACAGCCACATCATAATGCTTTGAATAAATATACCAATGTTTATTTGTTATTTTGCCATTGAACTTTGACTTTGATTCCAAACTTTTAGATATTGTAAACAATAGTTTTACCAACATGTTTGTCTATAGGATTTGTTTGGTTGTTGTTTTTTTCTTTTTTCAATCATGATTTTAGGATTTTTATCCTAAATTTTGTTATAATTGTTAAATGAAAAATACACATAATTTTAGATAATTGATTGTTTATTGAAAAGATAGTTGTCCTAATTTATACAATCACGAAATCTTTTATGAGCTTGTACAAACCCTAAATCTTTGAGGACATCAAATAAGAATGCATGCTTGTTTGCTTCAATTTGCCCATTTTTAATTATTGATTCGAATAAAAATAGCTTTCATATTTTTCAATCTTTTTATTTGTTACTTAAAATCTTTTGGTAACTTATCTATTGTATTTTACAAGAGGATAAGCAAAATACATAAAAATAAGCATAAGATATATTTTAAATCAAATATTTGGGTCTATTATTGTGGGGACCCTGTCCAGAGTATGCCAGATGCTCAAGGCCAATTAGAGTATAGAGGCCTTGTTCAGAGTATGCCAGATGTCCAAGGCTACTCTGAGCATGGGAATCTGAATCAGGGTGTCCAAGGCCACAATAATCTTTATGTACACTGCACAAGAATGGCCTTCTATAACCCAAAAGACCAAGGTCACTCTTTTGGAAAGAACCCTCTTTTGTCTAAGTAGTAAAAGGTGTTACTGACCCTCTGGCAGCTTGCGGCTACTTGTTGAGGCTGCTCCTATGTAAGTCTAGACTGCCTAGTGGAAGACAACTGACCAACCAGTATGGGGGCTGTATTATGGGGAAGATGCATTACTGAGCAGCAGGCTGCTGCTGTGGGTACAGAAGCCACTACTACTATGTGGGAAAGATGTATTGTTACCTAACCAGCATGTAGCTACCTACTGTATGGGACTTTTCTTTGAAGAACTTTTTGCTTAGTGGCTCCTTGTTAGCAATGGCTACAGGGCCACTAGCTTCTACAACAAAGATTCCCACAACTTCTCATATCTTCTCCGTCGAATACCTGGTGTCCACGAAGGTCCAGCCCTGGCAGAGGGGCTCAGACCCCACAGCTGGCATAGTGGAGCAGGATGAAGGAACTAAATTCTTGACAATTATATAAATTGGTTTTCAGTGAATGATGAATTTTTTCTGCCAGGATATCAAGCGGTTGATAGGTAGCTGGGTAAATATAGATGAAAACATGATGAAAAAAGATCTCACAAAATTTAAATAAGGAATAATTTTTGTATTCACAGTTTCCCCCTCATATTTTTAGTAATAATTTTGCACCTAGTTTGCACAAGCATCATCTTAACCAATTAATTTAAACCACAGCTTGAAACTCATCTCTGGTAGGATTGGGTCTTGGTTATTTTCCAAAACTCTCAGAGAATTCCAAAATTCATCCAAGATTGTGAATCTATCATCTAAGGTAATGGATTTTCCATTAGTTAAAATTTCACTTTTGCAATGTAATAATTGTGTTATTGCCTAATTTTTATATAATAAGATAAATAATAATGTAATTACTATAACTGACCAGTAATTAAAATATAAATAATGAACAGATTTTCACTTAGATTATAGATTTCAATGTACTGGCACAAATGAATGAAAGAAGTGATGATTTTGCACAAATAGCTAAAAGAGAAAGTATGGAAGCTAGTAATTGGATTTAATGGTGAGCTATTTTATTTCTCTTTCTGTGTTATCTATTATGACAACTGATTGTCAAATAGTAGATAAAGCAATCAATATTTTCATATGATTTGTAAAGCAGAGTGGCCCAACTAGTAAGCCAGTTGTTATTTTGGCAAATTGTGCTAACTTATGTTTTTATTTTTTAATCTACATAAATATAATTTTTAATAAACTAAAGAAACATCATTCAAAGTTGAATCAATTATAATGAAAGCCTGGAATATAATATTATTACTGAGACATTTTTAAAAGTAATACATAGTTAGAGGCAGATCTTATTGCTTAAAGAAAGCAAATAAGCCTGAGAACACTGTTGGATATTACATTATATTAATAGTGTGAAATATTTAAGAGAATTTTCTATCACATATTTGTATAGTGTATATATTTGCTTACACTTGTGCAAAAATATTTTTACTATGTAAAAAGCTTTCAGCATATTAGAGAAATATTCTGAAGAACTTTTTTTATTTTTATCATTGAAAATTCATTTTACAGAAATATAAATATACTAGAAGCCCGGTGCATGAAATTCGTGCACAGGGGTCCCTCAGCCCAACCTGCATCCTCTACAATCCAGGAGCTCTCAGGGGATATCCTACTGATGGCTTAGGCCCACTCCCGTGGTTCTCTGCTCTCTGCGGGGCCTGGGGGTTTCGCTGCAGCCATGGAGATGAAGCCCTCATGTCCTGCTGTCCGCTCTCTGCCTGCCACCACCATGCGCCATGCGAAGGAAGCCCCAATGCCCTGCAGTGTGCTCTGTCTGCCAGGCCTGGGGGCTTTGCCGACACCGACACACTAAGGAAGCCCCCAAGCCCTGCTGTCCGGGCTCTGTCTGTGGAGCTTAGGGGTGTTCCTGCCGCCACCTTGCTAAGGAAGCCCCCAAGCCTTGCTGTCCGGGCTCTGTCTGCCATGTCTGGGGACTTCCCCACCACTGCCACACTAAAGAAGCCCCCAAGCTCTGCTGTCCGGGCTCTGTCTACCGTGTCTGGGGGCGGATCCAGCCTCACCGCTTGGTCCCCGTGAACCCCCGTGGGGGTGACAGGCCCAGATGCTGCAGCAGCGATGAAGCAGGGAGGTTGGATCTGCCCCCTCCAGCAGCAGGTCCAGCCTTGCTGCTCCGGCGGACAGGGCTGGACACTCCAGCAGCGGGGCTGAGGGGACTGGGCGCCGCCATCTTGTGGCTATGAGGGCCGCCATTTTGTCGTGGAGTGATGGTTAATTTGCATATTACTCTTTTATTAGATAGGATAACTTTAATTAGTAATACTGTATAAACCACAATTCTTACTTGAAAAGATACATTGAGAGTGAAATGTATGCTTAGAGTAAAAAGACAAATATTACTTAAATAAAAAAATTTTCAATCTAGAAATTATTTATTCAGTCCACACCATTGGTATTCCATTGTATGTCTCTTCATTTAATTCAGTGTTGGAGAAAAGAGTGATCATTGAAAATAAAATAAATTATATAAATTATATACACTTTTCAAATGCTCTGAGAACAAATGGGCATAAACTATAAGATACATAGATATTCCCTACTCAATTATGTTGTCTGTCTCTGATTTCCTTAATATTTGCTTTTATAATGGAACATAGAGAGGTTTTGCTTTCAACACAATTGTAAAGTTGGCATCTACACAAGTGTGGCATGCCATCTGTCTTCCCATTGGCTTCATGGGGTATGCATAATCTTTTTATCTTACTAAAATTGAAGTTTGAGTTCTTGCTTCTCAGGCTCAGTAACTTGATTTATTCAAGAACCAAGAGACTGCTCTACTTATCAGAGGTGGAAAGACTAAGGTCTGGCAGGAACAGGAGACTGATCAATAGAATCTGGATCCCAGTATATTATTTTTGCAATGATAAATATTTGTATTGTCTACCAAAATGTTTGCATCAGAGTAAACATCACTTTCTCTCTTTATGGGAAAGAATCAAAGAAAATATGAGAAAACAAATAAACATCACACACAATCTAATCAATACATGAAACAGTTATAAGTTTTCTGCATGAAATTTAAATATTATAATATTATGTCTCAAATTTTGCATTTCTTTTTATTTTACAATGATACATATGCAAGAATTCCTTTCTTAATTAGATCCTAGTTATATTTACATATTATCAAATTTTGCAGTTGGAAATTATTTTTTATTTTTGTTCTAGCATGTATAATGTAGAAGCTCCAAAATCTTTGTGTTTTGTTTTTTGTTTTTTTTTTAATGTGATTTTAGATAGAGAGGAAGGGAGAGGAAAAAAGAAACACTGATGAGAGAGAAACAACACTAGGCTGCCTCTTACATGCCCCCGACTGGGGATTTAACCCACAACCCAGGCATGTGTCCTGACCGGGAACCAAAACAATGACCTCTTGGTGCATGGGATAATGCTCAACCAACTGGCCCAACCAGCCAGGATAAGAGTGCAAAATCTTAATATGTTAATTAGCCTTTTCATTTTTTGAAAACATTTATTAATTTTCAAAATATCTGTGACTTTTCTAAAATGACTCTAAAATTAATTTCAGTTTTAAGGATTTTTAAGGTACTGTGACTGGTGATTGTGTTGTTATCATAGACAAGAAATAAAAATGGATTTGGAAATACAGTACTGTTGAGGACTCTTGTTCCAAAAAGCACAAAAGGCATATGGAAAGCCTTTACCAAGAACAGGAGAGATTTAAAACATGTTTATTTGGTGGTTAAGAATCTTATTCTACTAAATTAGTTATACAAGACATGTCACATATTAAAACTGTCTCTAGATGAAATCAATCTACCAGAGAACCTCCATTGTTCTGGGTTAGAAGAAAATCCATCTTCATTGTGAGTAGGGTTCCCAAGATCATGCAAAGGAAGCCGGGTTCTTACCCACATAAGAATACTTAGGAAGATCCCTCTCATCTTTGGTCCATAATACTCTGATAAGAATTTCATACACCTTGAAGAGCTTGACCCTGCATCTTCTGTCTCCTGTGCGAGCATAGAAATCTTTTTATAGGCTCAAAGCCTAGTACCTGTGGTCCAGACTCCTGAGGTGTAATTCGTGAAACAGTTCCTCTCCAAGGTTCTACAAGCAAACCTTGTCTAAGCATAATAAACAAACTTAATTTTTAAAAAATCAAATGCTATGAAGGGCTTTTGTCATCATAAAAACCTTTGTTCTCTGCAGCACAACCTTTTTAAAAAAGGAAACACAAATATCAGGAAATGGATTGGTTGACAGTTAAGGCAAGAAAACAATGAGGGTGGATAAAACAGGAACAAAGTACAAATAAATACCTTTGTTGATTGCTCTATTATAATTTGAACATGCTACTAAATTGTATAGCAGTAACATTTTTTAAAAGACTGAGAAATGATGGAAGGTAGATAGAAATGTGAAGGATATGATAGGAACTATTCATTGAATCACAGCATCACAGATCCATATTTTTTTAAAATATATTTTATTGACATTTTACAGAGAGGAAGGGAGAGGGATAGAGAGCTAGAAACATCAATGAGAGAGAAACATCGATCAGCTGCCTCCTGCACACCTCCCATTGGGGATGTGCCCGCAACCAAGGTACATGCCCTTTACCGGAATCAAACCTGGGACCCTTCAGTCCGCAGGCCAACTCTCTATCCACTGAGCCAAACCGGTTTCGGCCAGAGATCCATATTTTAATGCTGGAACTATGACTGCCCTAGAAAACCACATGGCATGTTGAATATCCGTTCCTGTTTAAATGTCTGGGACATAAATTATTTACTTACAAAAGTAGAAGAAGCATTTGCATATGTATTCAGGCTAGAGAGATATTGTGATAGTCTATAAAATTTGGTGGGTTAAATTTTGAGTAATTATACTATACCAGAGGCCCGGTGCATGAAATTAATGCACAGGTAGGGTCCCTAGGCCTGGCTGGCAATCAGGGCCACTTGTGGCCTTCTGGCTGCCAGCCGAGGCCTTCCTTTGTTCTGCGCTGCCCCCTTGTGGTCAGCGCATGTCATAGCAAGCGATAGAACTCCCGGTCTCCCAGTCGAACTCCCACAGGGACACTTTGCATATTAGCCTTTTAGCCTTTTATATATATAGATACTATATAGCAAGTCAGTAGAAAAAATTCTCAAAAGCTTAGAGAGGAAAAAAATATCTTAAAATTTTCAGGAACATGATAAGCCAACTGAATCCATGTTACTGGTTAAGTAATTTTGTAGAATGTGAAGAGTTACTTTTCACAGTTGCTCTATGGAAAAGAAAAAGAAAACAAAAAAACACACAACAAACAATCAGATGATGGAACGGAGACTACTTAGATACTGGAAATTAGGATATCAGGGATATGCAAGGATTTCTTATACTGCACTCAGTTTGAACCCCATTGGGCAGTTTTCCCTATGTAAGATATAGAACCGCACTTGGAGTTCTCAGTTGTATGTGTGAGTAAATTTGCAGCACTGCTTCATATCACAGCACTGCTTCATGTACTGACTAGAAATTCAGACAAGGAGGGCTGAACAATGAGCAAATTGTTTTTTCTAGGGCTTCTCCAAATTTTCTAACAACATAGTTTTGAAGGAAAAACAAAACACTTAGAGGACAATCAGAACATTCAGAACATGGTGTTCAGAGACATTAAAAAAGTAGGCCCAGGCCAACTAGAGAAGGAAGAAATATTGTTAATTATAGTCACCATGCTGTACATTAGATCCCTAGAACTTATTCATCTTATAACTGGAAATCTGTACCCTTTGACCAATATGCTTTAATGTTCTTGCCACAACAACAACAAAATGATAATTATGTAAGGTAAAGGATGTGTTAACTAACCCTCTTGTAATAACCATTGTGCAATATATATGTTTAGCAAGTCATCACATTTTACTTTAAACTGAAATAACCTTATATGTCAATTATATCTCAATAAAGTTAGAAAAACAAACAAACAAGCAAACAAAAAAACAATTGCATATTTTACCATTTACTTTTATTTACAACTTTAAATAAAAGTACTTTATTTATACTAATAAACATTTTGTGAGTTTAAAAAAATAGAAGTATTGCGTTGTGGATTGGAAGGGGCACTAGGCCCCAAGAGTAAACAGTGCAGCACATGTCCTGGATGTCTGCCAGCACTGTCACAGGGCAATGTTACAGGGAAACAAAACATGTTGTAAATATTTGTGATCCATCCTTTCTTACAATTTCTAAAGAGGAAGAACTGTTTTCTTTTCTCGCAAAACAGTTAGCATTCACTAAACCGGCTATTGATGGAACACACCACTTGTCAATTCTTGAGAAGGGTGAGGAGATTAAAAAGGGTGGAAAAAGGAAAACTGTGAAAGTGGAATATATAAAGGAGAAGAAGAAAAAGGAAGCTGAGTGAGTAAACAACTGTTAGAAAAAGTACAACAGTGAAGAGAGATATGTACACAGAAAAGGTTAGGAACTTTTTCCTTTTTTTTAATGCAATGCTGCCTTATTTATTTCCTGGAAGAAATCCACATTAAACTACTAAAATTACTTTTCAAAGGTTTAACATAGAATTTATGATTCTTTTAAATGTCACGCAGTGCTGGAACTGGCCTTGAGATGGCTCCCGTACATTTGTATTACACATGTGTAAAGTGAAATGTGCATGAACAAATGACAGGCAGAGGAGTGAATGAGATGAGTGTAGCTAAGAGGTGGTGGCAGCTGGACAGGGAGAGCCGCTGAGTCATTTTACTAGATGGGGAGCTAGCTATCCTGCTCAATAGAGTTTGCTCTACTCAGAGCAGCCACGGTGCTGAAGCTTACATAGCCCTTCTCTCTCCTCCATGGCCAAGCTCCCAAAGCTCTCCCTGGGCTTTTAAATCCATGATGTATGACTGTTTAATGTTTCCATGGTTTAATATGTATCCTAATAACATATCCCATCCTAAGTTTTCCTCTATCTTGGGACACCAAAATAGAGCCAAATGGAAAGAATGGTATTTTGTTAGAGCAGGCAGGTGGAAAGATATGAGGTGGGAGAGGCTGGGAGTGGCAGCTGGGGCTTGGAGATAATAAGTATGAGACGTGACAAACTGAAAACAGACAATGGAGGGGGCAGGCCCCTGTGTGAGTTGGAAAGGTTCAGAGCCCTCCTGGATGTGGTCTAAATGATGGCTTAGCACCTAGACGAAAGCGCTTTGTAGCTTAAAGATCCATTTTTTTGAGACCTGAGGAAGGAGGTGACTAGCTCCTTGCCTAGGGGCATTACAGCCTAAAGGTATAAATCCTCTAAACTCCCAAAGATTGGGGCGCTTGGTCTCAGCTGACCTGCCCGCTCAGTCCTCTCTGAGTGTATTGCTTTTCTACAAATAAATCATCGCCTGCTTTTGCTATTATTTGCAGTCTCTTGTTTGAATCCATTCCTACCAGCAAGACAAGAACTGGGGGCACAGAGTACTGTCTCTGGCCAGAGTTCCTCTGCCCCTACCTCCATTGTCCACCACTGATAATTTCACTTCTTATTGAAGTCGATTTTTGATATTTCAGTCATGCAAGTGTTACCAGGGAGATGATGGACCTTGGTTCTTATCCTCTTGAAGGAAAGATTTCAATCAAGAGAAAACGTAGCCACGTGCAGCAAAGTAAGTAGGAATGTACCAGCCACAGCAAAAATATACTCAGGACAGTGAAACAAGGAAGGGCATAGAAGCAGCAGGAAAGACTGGGCTGGGCTGCTATGGCTCACTGAGAAATCAGAGAAAAGGGGGCCTTGGAGAAGGTGCAGGGGGTTAGCCTGGATGAGCTGCCTCTGCCCACTGCTCCCCTGTTTGCAATTTTCTCATTTAAAGAAAAGAAGGGCGAAGGGACTGGCACGGTGTGCTCCCCTGGGGGAGAGTGGACACTGGTCTTTTATCTTGAGCATATTTGTCTCTCTCTTGCAGATAGAAGTCTTAGAGGAGGTCTAAGGGGAGGGTTTTAATAGAAAATTCATCAGCTTTCCCTGAGTGCTCTTTCAGGATGGTGGTCTCCACTGATTGGTGGGTGCCAGGGCAGAGGTCATTAGTCAATATATCTGTTCTTGAGGCAGCCACAGCATCCCTTGTCTGGTTTTGCTGCTTTTCTAGGCCTGGAGCTGAAATAAACTGAGGCCTAGACATTATCTTTAGGGAGGAAAAGGTCACGGAGGGGGTTCTAAACCGCATGACTAGCAATATGAAAGATGAGGGGTCCAAACCGCATGACCAGTGATATGCTAGGAGAGAAAAGGTCACCCTGAGGTTGAGGTTCTTGTTTTCCCAGTTTTGTCCCTTACTAGGCATCCGAGGCTTTCCATCCTTGTGAATTTCTGTACCTGATCCATGGTCCTTGCTCTGCTCATGTCTAACGGCCCATAGCACAAGGATATACTACTTTTGGAGTACAGGGTATGGCAAAAGGTGGGTTACAGTTGTGACTATAGGAAATAGTTTATACTTGTATTGTGTTATTTATTAATTATTATATTGTTTTCTGTACAAACAATTGTAAGCCTACTTTTGTCGCATTCTGTATAATGCTGTAATACACATTGCTTTTCAAAAGTGTAGAATATTTCAAAGCAGGTTTAATCAAACTTAACTTTACTATTATGGGTGTTAGTTTTTCTTATAGTCACTATTCATTTTGCTAGATATTAATTTTTTATGAAAAAATGTATTTGTTGCCTAGGCTGGGTAGCTCAGTTGGTTAGAGTTTCATCCAGACACGCCAAGGTTGTGGGTTTGATCCCAATCAGGGCACATTCATGAATCAAGCAATAAATGCATAATTAAGTGGGACAACAAATTGATATATATCTCTCTCTCTCTCTCTCTCTAAAATCATTAAATAAATTTTTTTAAAAAAGGTATTTGTTAGGTTATTATAAAATATGCTATTTTATTCCTCTTAAGGCTATTTTCACTACATAGGATTGTAGAGATAACAGCCTAGTGGAGTCATCTGTATTCAATTTCAAAAAAATTCGGAATGATCAAATCACATCCTTCACTTTTCTTTCTCTTGTAATACAAAGAGAAGATTCATAAAATGTCTGTGTAATCTGAACTTCAGTTTCAGAACTCAATTAAAATAAGTTTTACTTTGAAATATGAGAAAACCAATATTTAATTTTCAAATCAATGTTAGTATTAACCAAAGAGGTGCATGCTGCAATAAAAAACAAAAGGCGTTTTATTTGAACAAAAAGATTGCAGTCTGAGAGATGCATTTTCAGGTGACTATCCAAACTGAGCTCTGGAAGGAACAAAGAAAGAAGGGGATTATAAAGGCAAAAACAAAACAAAAAAACAAAAATATTGCAAAATGTGATTCTTTCATGCAAATGAAGTCTTGCTAGCTAGGTTAACAAGGATTAGTTACTTCCAATATGCAAACAAGGGAGGTGAAGACTACAAGGAAAGAAGTCCATATGTGTCCATGTACCAACTGTTGTTCCGAGATGTGTATGGCTCAGCCTCCCGCTGAGTTTAGCAACAGGTTCAGTAACTTAATAGCACCCTGATAACTGAGAGGCCAGATGTGCCTTGGCCCCATTTCCTTAATAGCCTCCTCATTCTATTTTAAGTAGCTCCCTTAGCAATGTGTATTCTATATCATTGTCTCCATTATTATGTTTTATTTGTAAACTAGAGGCCTGGTGCATGGATTTGTGTGGGGTTCCTCAGCCTGGCCTGTGGGGATTGGGCCGAAACTGGCTCTCCAGCATCCCCCAAGTGGTCCCGAATTGTGGAAGGGCAGTTCTCAGGTGACACACCCTGGAATCGGGCTCCCTCCTCTCTGGTTCCTGGTGTGTCACCTGAGAACCACAGCTGCCAAGTCACTGCAGCTCGGCAGCTCCTGCTTTGAGCATCTTCCCCCGGTGGTCAGTGCACGTTATAGCTACTGGTTAGATGGTCAGACAGTCGCTTAGGTTTACATATGTAATTTAAATGTAATTGAAATATATGCAATAAGCTGTATATTTTAGATAAAAATATTTCGATACCCAGTATTTAAAAAAATACTAATTATGAATGAAAGAAAATATTGAAATGGCTTATATATTTCCATTCAGGTAACAAGCAGTACCCTAATGGATAGATTTTTCTGAACCAAGCTAAAATGAATTGATTGCCAATTAAAATACATTCAAGCTAAAGATGATCCCAAGTCAAAGTTCAAAGAAGTATTTTAGAAAATGTATGATATACACATTTTCTCCATATGCTTGTAAGTAGAATTCCCTTATCTTTTCCTATACTTCCACCCCATTACTTCTGATATATTTTCCTCACTGTACTTATTCATAGCTCAGTTTTGCTGTTTTCCAACTCTGCAAGTGTACATCTATGGAATCTTTAACCTTTTCAATCCCCAATTATCTTCCTAGTACGCACTGATTTTGCCTCTAATGAAAATATGAGTATTCTTAAAAGAGACATACTGCTCACATTGCAGCCCTCTAGAATTAAAGACATGCCCCTCCCCATGTACAAATTTCATGCACCAGGCCTCTAGTCTATAATAATAAAAGTGTACTATGCTAATTAGACTGGACAGCCAAAAGACCTTTCAGACGTCCTTCTGGATGACCTGCCAGACGAAGCCAGGGCTCCGAGGGCTGAGGGCAGCTGCTGCATCTGCGAAGGCTGAGCCCCTTGTATGAATTTTGTTCATCAGGCCTCTAGTCCTATATAATAAAAGGTTAATATGCAAATAGACCAACCAGTGGAATGATGCACACTGACCACCAGGGAGCAGACACTCAATGAGGGAGCTGCCCCCCCAGTGGTCAGTGTGCCAGAAGCCATGCTCATGGCTGTTAAGTGCAGTGGTGGTGATGCGAGCCTCTCCCGCCTCCACGGCAGCGCTAAGGATGTCCTACTGCCAGGGAGTGAGCCTAAGCCATTAGTTGGACATCCCCTGAGGGCTCCCAGACTGTAGAGGGCACAGGGCAGGCTGAGGGACCCCCAAGTGCACAAATTTCATGCACTGTCCCACTAGTTTTGAAATAAGTACAGTGATCTTTAAAAAAATGCAACACACTAATGATGAAAGAAAGGCTGGCAAATTTAAAATTCAGGAACAAGAGATACAAAGTATCTTATGCTGTTGATGTCAACAAAACATTTCTGAGCTGGAGAAACAAAACACCCTTTGGGCAGGGTGATATACCTAAAATGTCATTAAGTGATGGTTCCTCTCACAAGACTTCAATTCTGCTTAAATTATTTTATTTAATTCATTTTACTAGGGTAAAATTTATATGTGTGTAAGATAAAAGGATCTTGTGGCATAGAGGCCAAACTGGAAAAGACAACAAGGAAAGGCATGCTGATTATGTATACATTCACAGCTTTGTTTTTACTAATTAAAAAAAATTTTCATAATTTGTCTTAGGAGTTCTACTAAATGAATCCTATTATCCATGGGACATAAAGTCAACACTGCAACTGCTTTTGCTACAAGTTAATGAGATAAAATTAACGCAAAGCCCAGAGTTTTCCCCATGAAGTTCTTCTTATGTGTGGGGTGATGCAGGTGTCAGTCGTGGTCTGTGTGCATCTTTCTTAAATCCTTATTTCGATTCAACATAAGCAACTGAGTACTTATGTAAAATTAATGATTTCTTCTCAATTCTAATAGCTGTCAATTAATGGATCACTATGTAAAAAAGATACTTACAGAATCACTTCCTTTATAGTTGCCAAGCTATATTTACCCATTTCCCATGAAAAAAAATAACAATAACAACAAAAATATTGGCACCTGACACAGAAGCAAAGAACAGGGCAATACAAAAGAAGAGAGCATATTATTTAAGAGGCGTTAGTTGTGAGAAGCTCTGACAGATGCAAAGTGCATGAATGCGCACTGCTCTGTGATGTTTAACATATGTTGTCAATTAAAAATTGCTTGAGTAATATGTAACAATACAGATCTTTCATGTTCAGAGTTTATGGAAATAGTTTTAAATAGATGTTTCTTGCTTTAGTTCTGCATATTTAAGTTAAACAAAAACAGTTTACTTGCTCACGTTGTATTTTAAGCATCTTCTTTGAAAGATGCATTTTTTATTATTTTTCATTGGTGGTAAATACTTTTCATGACTGACTAAACATGAAATATTTCACATAATAAATTGAGTGAGAAAGTATTTATTTCCATTTTAAAAAAATAATTTGTTAATAACACATACCTAAGTTAATTTTAGGGCCTGATTATGTCCTGAGAGTGGGTACTTTGTGCTGTTGTTTGAAAAGTGGTGTTGATGAAACCAGACACAATGGGTCTGCAGCTGCCTGTCACTACTTGAGCCAAATTAAGCAGAGACAGGGTTGAATCGTATATGAGCATTTATTCAAAAAATGCTGGTGGTATGGGGAGAGCATTGGTCACCCTGGAAATTCCGCTTCCCCCCACCCCCTGCCCTTATCCAGTTGGCTGATTATATACATATGAGAAGGAAGATAGCTACATGCAGCTGTGAGCTACAAGTGTAACAGAGAAAGGGGAGGGGGAGGATCTACTGTCCGGCCTTCAGGAGCTAAAAGTCCGATAACAAGGTGGCTAATCTTCTACGGTGTTACAAAAAGCTCAGCCCATTCCTGGGACCAGAGAATGGTCAACATTCCTGAGGCAAAACCTGGAGGGGGTCAGGATCCTGGCACAGCAACTCCAATGAAAGCATGTCCTGTCCTTGGTCTGTTCTCAAAATGTATTTCTTTTCTGATTAATGGACTTATCGAGGCATCTTATCTTTTTACAGCTTTGTTTTATCCTCCAGTTTCCTAGGGTCTGTAAGAAGACTTCATATCTAAAGTTAGTAGGGTGAATAATTATTAAACAACTATGGCTCTATTCCCATTACATGTCTTTCCCCACTATCATTGAGATACATACATATATGTATGTATGTATTTACCATTGCAAGAATATATGTTGAATAAATGTTTACAAAGACTTGATACCAATTTTGATATAGAAACCTACAGAAATATTTCAACTGTAACCCACAAAGGTCACAAAACAAGCAGGCAACTTATCCCATGCATAATCATTGTCAGGTTTTTGCAAAACCAATTTCCAGGAGGTAATTTATTGGTAGGTACAGCACATCTCCAACAGTCCCTGTGGCTGTAGAATTGGGTGTTCTAGTATAATCCTAGATTGAAAGTGGTCCTGATAACCATGGTAATTATAGGTCTCAGGTAATTTTTACTTAACACAGTTGTTGTTTTTTTTTTTGTAGGATAAAACAGATTTAGCCATAATCTAAAATATAGAGACAGACAAACAAACAAATTAATTATGGGACAAAATAAAGCAGAGATGATTTCCAAATGTGCTCAGCTTTTTTCAAAGAGCAAACTCATGGTACTGAATAACCAGATGGAATATCAAGTCAGTAAGTTATTTGGACTACAGTTCTTATAAAGCAACCCAGCTTTTCTATCTGCTTATAAACAGGACTAGTTTTGAAATTTTACTATAAGGAAATCACATGGGGTATTAATTAATATCAATAAACAGACACTTAAAACAAATACAGATCACTAGTGCTCACTCTTGGAATCACCTAATATTTAGAACTGTACATGTTGCAGATGGAAAGAAGGAAAGAGGGAGGGAGGGAGGGAGGGAGGGAGGGAGGGAGGGAGGAAGGAAGGAAGGAAGGGAGGAAGGGAGGAAGGGAGGAAGGGAAGAAGGGAGGACAGATGAAAAGGAGGGATTGAGGGAAGAGAGAGGGTAGGCAGTAGTCATTTTGATAAGAACAATAAATCATTTTGATTGTTTTATTTTTTCTCTTACATATTTACAATACCACTTCTAAAATCTTTAGTAAGTAAGCTCTTTATATATTATAAATACTGTTGTTGCTTTTCAACAAGTTATAATTAATAATGTTGCTGAATTTTCACTTAAAACTTTTGCTGTTTGGTTACCTGCTAATATTTTAATTATTTTAACATGTTTGTTCTAATACACATGTGCCGAGCTCCCTTTAAATCTACTTTATTCCTTATTTAATTATTGAATTGACAATTTTCAAGGGGACATTTTAACTCGAGTTATTTTTAAGAATATTTGTAGATTTATATATTCATAAATTCCTTTCTGTATAATTTGCTTATTTTTTACCACATAATTTAATTTTGAAAGATAAACACATTATATTGATTTCTTTCTTTCACACTTTTATTGACATAGTTTATCTTTCCAATCAAATGTAATCTCAAGTATAAAGTATGAGTTTATTTACATTTTTATGTTAGTGGAATTGCCAAGGAGAAATTTGTAAATATTTATTTATTATTTGCTATTATCCATCCCCCTCTTTTAGATTATTATTTAATGTCTTTACATTAAAACTAAATTGAAATTGCCATAGGGTACAAGGATAGTCATCAAATACCAAAGACCAAGCATTAATACTTAATTTCTCTAGATATGGAAAATGAATTTAATGACTGGTACCACAGATCATTTAGAGTGTGTGTGTGTGTGTGTGTGTGTGTGTGTGTGTGTGTCCTGGACACCTTTAGAAATAATTTATCAAGATTTTATCCCACCAGTTTTATTATGAGCTCAGTTTTGTATCCCAATCTAGCAGCAAAAATTTCTTCAGAAGCAAAGCTGCCAGTTCAGTGCTTTGAAATTGCCTTATTTTATTAAAAAATCTAAATCACTTTTTTTTTCACCTGCCACTCTAGATGTCTAACAAAAAGTGAAAGTTTACGGCAGCAGGGAAGTGGCTGGCAGGCAATGACAGCTGAGGTTGAAGAAATAGATTTCCCATACAAGATCTGGAGCTGTCAGTGCTGTCAGGCTACACTCTCGTAATAAGCATGCCATTTTAAACCTTTGGCAAGACTTTTCCCACTCTTCTCTGACTTTGTTTAATGTCATGGTGTTTCATATATCTTGCTTTGGCTGTAGCAATGTGCAATAGTTGACTGCTTCTACACTGAACACATTAGAGATATTCTTGTCCTACCTATCATAGAAATGCAAATAATCCTCCACCCCTCCACCCCCAGGGCCCTTTCGTGGAGACTCCCTCAGGATCCAATCCTTACCCCCTTTTGATGTTAACCATATGCTTAAAATGTAGAAAGAATTTGTACAATATATACCCTTCAGCTGCCAGGACATGAATGAATGTTTCTGTAACATTTTATTTGTTTTAATTCTGCTCATGGCAGTAAACTCAATTTTGAGGATACTTCTCTCTTTCCAGCTTACTCTCTCTAGTTCTTGAAACCTAAGGATATCATATATCTTTGTGTTTTTCCATAAGCAGACCCTGAGACAAGGATTTTAGAACAAGAATTTATTTGCGATGTATATCAATCACTGGCAAAGTGCAAGGAAGTAAGACAGTCTAAAGAAAGGCAGCAAATAAAACATGAGTTTGAAAGCCAGAATTCAGCAGTTGGAACTACCTCTGCAGAGAAACCTTGTAAAATAGAATAGAAAATATGTTCTAGAGTTATCACCCTTAGAAAGGAGGGGATTGGAGGTATTTGTAAAGCGTCTCCAGTAAGAACTGCAAACTGTAGCTGCAGGTAAGTGCATGAGGCTGTGTCCCCCCAGGACCTTGCAGATGTGGGCCCTCCATGGAGCGCCTCTGCACACCCAAGGTCAAAAGTGGCCACTTGACAGATCAAATATTTCTGAAAAAGCAGCCCAAGGTACTTTGCATTTGATGACTACACATGTCCTATTTGTGGGAAATGCACCAAACCCAAGAAAAGAAAGATGGTTGATTGGTTAATCTCTTCCCATCCATCCTCCCCTGCCTTCCCTCTGAGGTTCAACAGTCTGTTCATGTTTCTATGACACAGACAATGGGGTGGTGAGGGCCGGGGGGCTGGGGGGAGGAAGGGAAAGGCTAGAAGAGGTTAAGAGGTTAATGAGGGAAAAAGGAGGACCTATGCAATACTTTCAATGATAAAGATTTAAAAACAAAACAAAACAAAAAAGGAAGCTTGGATTCTTCACAGCCAGATTTCCACCATTGAAAACCAGTCAACAACTGCTTATCAATCTCAGCAGCTGGAGGAAGAACTAGAGGCCCTGGAAGAAAGACTGTGAAAATCCAAAAAATCCAGTTAAATCACACTAAAGTGAAGAGTAAGCTAAGTGAACCAGCAAACACTCAGGGTTTTCTACCCTAGACAATAGCACAGCCAACACTCCCCAGGACTATAGAGGGAACATGAAATAACTTCCATTCAGGAGTGCGAAGTCCTTAGAGAGCACTGGAGAGGTAAGGCTTGAGTTTTAGCAGCATCTGGACTTCTTGACTCTTCGCATTGTTAAAATCCCAATTTTATCATCTTTACCATTGAACTACATAAAGAATCTGACAATATTCATGACCTCCACTGTTGTACCAAGCCCCCAAGATTTATTAGTGGGATGAATTCCCTTGTTTGGAATGAGTTCAAAGCTAAACTGGGGGGAAATAAATATAAGGTTGTCAGTGAAACTATTTCTTTTAGCTTTACAATGAAGAAAAGCAGAGATTTAGAGAGGTTACTTTAAATAGAAATGGAATCTAGACTGTTATACATTTTTTTAAGGATGAGGGAAATTTCCTCATACTGCATGATGATGAGAATTTTCCAATGAAGAGAGAAAATATTGATGCCAAAGAAAGAAGGAAGAATTTAATGAAGCAAAATTTTTGAGTATACCAAAAGTGAGGGCATCATTAGAACACTGCTGGGAGGTCTGGCTTTTGTTAGTTTGGACCCTTAACACAGAATAACAGAAAAGTAAGCAGGATTTATGATCACAGAGGTATGTAAATGGGTGGAGGTACGTGTGTGCCCAAATTATCCTCAGAAGGTCCGAATGCTTAAATATGATAGTGAGTGAAATTATTACTCTGAATAATATGATAAAGAAGGTGCTGGAGGGTGAAGGAGAGAAGAAGGAGTATCAAAGAGTTTTCAAGGAGAATAAGATAATAAATGGAATACAGAAATATGTTAATGAATTCTAGGCATATCAAGACCTAGCTGAGGTTTAATAATTATACTTTACACAATGGAACTATTATTTTTTAAAAATTTATCTTTATTATTGGAAGTATCAGAAATGTCCCTCTTTCTTTCCCCATATTTTTATTTTTTTCTGTTTTTTTTTTTTAATATATTTTATTGATTTCAGAGAGGAAGGGAGAGGGAGAGAGAGATCAAAACATCAATGATGAGAGAGAATCATTGATCAGCTGCCTCCTGCTGATCCCGCACTGGGGATTGAACCTGAAACCTGGGCATGTGCCCTTAATCAGAATCCAACCCAGGACCTTTCAGTTCGCAGGCCAAAGCTCAATCCACTGAGCCAAACCGACTAGGGCTCCCCATATTTTTAAAAGTAAGATACAGAGTATCACATCTGGACTCAAAAGCTATCACTATTGGGATGAAAAATAAAGCAGTCCCTGTTATGGCCTATATCACGCAGCCTCTGGATAGCCAGGTAATCTCTCTAATGCCCACTGTCTCTTTACTTTTTCTGCCCTAGTTACATTGGCCTATTTTTTATTCATCAGCATTTTTAGGGTGCCTTCCATCTCTGAGAGTTTGCCTTGTAACTTCTGCCTGAAAATCTTTTACTCTGATAAGAGCCTCGCATGCTCCTTCTATTTCTTCAAGTTTACATCACTGTCACCTTATAAAAGAGGCTTTTCTGACCTCACATATAACACAGTGTCCCCCACCTTCTGAATCTTCCTTATTCTACTTTTCTCCATAGCACTTATCAATGGCTCATTTATGTATTTTTCTGTTTTCTCTCTAGACCTTAGATTTTTATGAGAATCAGCTTTTCTTAGTTCATTGTCTTGAGTGTCAAGGTCAATGCTTAATATTCAATGAACATTTATTGAAATGAATTGAATCATTAAGGATATATGTAAGTATAAATACCAGAAATCATGTATTGTTACCATCAAAATCATTTTATTTTGAGTATACAGTGCTTACCTTAAGAGTTATTAAAAGAGAATGATTAGATATCAATAAGAGTAAAATCGAAAAGAAAACAAGGATGCATGAATTGAATGCTGGTCTTTTCTGATAAAATTAACAACTACTGAAACTATGCTCATAAATATCCTCATTAAATTTACTGAAATATATTTGAATATGATGGCAAATTTTGGTCAATATTTCTCAGCCCAGAACTGAATCAGCTGAGGTTGTTACCTAGGCAGGTGATGTTGCCTGCCACAGTATTTCATCAATTTTCTTTAATTTTTTTATTGTTTAAAGTATTTCATATAGTATTACATATGTCTCCTTTTTCCCCCATTGACCTCCCCCTGGCCACCCCCACCCCCAACACATGCCTTCACCCCCCTAGTGTCTGTGTCCATTGGTTCTGTTTATATGCATGTATACAAGTCCTTTGATTGATCTCTTACCCCTCCCTCTCCAGTCCTCCCCTGCCTTCCCTCTGAGGTTTGATGGTCTGTTCAATGATTCTCTGTCTCTTTATCTGTTTTTGTTCATCAGTTTATGTTGTTCATTATATTCCACAAATGAGTGAGATCATGTGATATTTATCTTTCTCTGCCTGGCTTATTTCACTAAGCATAATGCTCTCGATCTCCATCCATGTTGTTGCAAATGGTAGGAGCTCCTTCTTTTTTACCACAGCATAGTATTCCATTGTGTAGATGTACCACAGCTTTTTAATTCACTCATCTTCTGATGGGCACTTAAGTTGTTTCCAAATCTTAGCTATTATTAATTGTGCTATTATGAACATAGGGGTACATATGTCCTTTCTGATTGGTGTTTCTGGTTTCTTGTGATAAATTCCTAGAAGTGGAATTATGGGTCAAATAAGAGTTCCATTTTTAATTTTTTGAAGAAGTGCCATACTGTTTTCCATAGTGGCTGCACCAGTCTGCATTCCCACCAGCAGTACAGGAGAGTTCCTTTCTCTTCACATCCTCTTATATAAAGTGTTGTTATCACAAAAAGAGAGAAAAATCAAATGAGGCAGGAGAAAACATTTTGAGGTGACAGGTATGTGTATTGTCTTGATTGTGGTGATGATTTCAATTGAGTATGCATATCTCCAAAGTCATCAAATTGTATAAATTACATATGTGCAGTTTTTATATATCAATTATACCTCAATAAAGCTGTTTTTAAAAACAAAAATTGGCTGAATGAATAAAAATAAGTAATTTATGGACATCTAATATTAATTTTACTGTAAATTTTAGATCCAGCCACCTCCCAATATAAAGAACGGTGATTTTCCAAAGAAAATTTTTGAGGACAAAACTAAGTATTTGAGATTTCAACTCACACCATTTATCAATCATCTGTCTATCTATTTATCTAAATAGCTATCTATCTCTTTTTATCTATATATACCAATAAAGGATTTCTTTAGTTTTTGACAAAATTTACCAGGTAAGAGGAACTGAGAGTAGTGCAGAAAAATCAAACCATATTGCAGTGTGCAGCTTTATCCCTTTTTTTTTTCACTTCATATCTCTTACAAACCACATTCTGTTCATTTTCAAAATGTATTATTCAGTTGATGCTCAATGCCTGCTGACAGGTTTATGCTCTCTCTTCTACCTGTTGTTTTCTTCCTGATATGTGCCATCATCTCACAAACTCCTGATCAGTCATCAAAAATGAGTTCAAGTATAGCATTCAGAGTGAATTTCTGTCATGTTACACCTACATATTGTCACCCTTTCTTTGTTGATCTACTATTTACATAAATACTATTTATCCTTCTACTCCTCCTATATGAGTGTGAGATCCTTGAGGACTGAAATAACAATAAATTCCATCTTTATTTTCCTTGATTATGAATGAAAAAAGAAAAAATGTACCTACACACACATACACAAATGAGCTAAATGATATTCAGAGTGAAAGTAAGAGCTGTACTTTAGGTTCTATATAGATATGTAGTATACTGCTATGCCCACTGCTATAGTCTTTGCTCTGTAATTCTCCTATTTCTATAGTTTTCAAGCATTTATACATATTTGAATTATCTGTGGACCTTTAAAACATGGATATTTCTGGCCTTTACAATAAAGGTTTAAATTTGCATTTTAAACAGGCACCCTGGGTTACTGTGATGCAAACCATCCACAGATAACCCTTTGAGAAGCACTGGCGGCCTACATACACTAAATATTTTAATGTATGCAGGATTTCATTGAAGCAGAAAACGGAATAGGCCATGCATGTTAAACCAAGATAGGGTCAGATTAATTTAGACTACATTTTTAACAAAGCTTTTGTGACAATGCTCTTGCACCACTAGATGTCATAATGTTAATAATGCCTCATTTTTTTGTGTGATAAGTGATATGCAAAGTTTTCCTTTCCTTTGTTTTTAGACTTCAAATTCATGAAAATGGATAATTAATTCTAGAATTCTGCCAATAGCAGACAGAAAACTTTTCACATATGTACATACTTTTTGTAGTCTTTTATATTTTCAATAAGCCTCACATTTCTTTGTTCCTGTTTATATCAATAAAAGGCAATTTAGCTTTGATACCTTTGAACCAAACATACCAAGAGAGGAACTGGGACTAGAGCTGATGCGGTCTGCCTCTATAATGTATCAAGCTGAAGCCTTTTTGCCTGTCCCTGTCTTTGGATCTACACATTTAGATAGCTTTGACAAGAATGCTATTTTAGCAAGAAACAATATAAAGAGGAGAAAAAAAAATATCCATTCTATTTTATCCTCAGGCTTCTCAGGGCTTCAGCCTGAGGGAATTGCATTCCTCTTCATAGAAAGAAATTGTTGTCTGGGCTGAAATTTCCAATAGACGGGAGAATTATTTTCAATTACATTGAGTTAGACATGACTTTAAGTGGATAACTAATGGTTGTTATTACAGAAAAAAATGAAAAAAATACTAGGAATAGCAAATTAAATTAGTTGAATAAAGAAACTGAACAGTTATATAACTTTCTTATAAGAAAGTATCCTATATGCCACTCTTGTTTGGAGCACTTTGGTCCCCTGTGCAAAGAGCAGTATTGGGCTTGAAAACAGGATTCTGATGGTTTCACTGAAAAATAAACAAACATAAACAAAAAAACCCACATTTGTTTAGGAATTTCTATGTTAGCAACCAGATTCTCTGTTTTGATTGGCATTCTTTTCAATTTTTTATTACAGCTCTGTTTTCAATATTTTGAAGCTGTTTTATTTAAAAACTGCTATCAAAACTAATTGTTAAACTAAAGCTTTATATGCTCGGGCAAATAATGAAGCTTTTTCTATAAATTTTTATTCATTCTTTGATTTTCTTATTTTTTACATATTTATTTTTCTATGGATAATTTTATACCATCAGAAGGACATGACATATTATAATTACTTAGTTTTTACTACAGATCTGTCCCATGCAATGTTAATTTATCTCTGTAAATATATAGAAGAATTATGATTAACTCACTATGTCTTGTGTGAAAAAAATAAGTTTTAGAAAAATATTTTAATTAATGTCTAAATAATTGGTAAAAGATAGTGGGTCTTTGTAGATATAGATGTCTAAATTAAATCAATTATTTGGATAATTTAATGTTATAATATTAAGATTTAGTAGGCAAATAAACTGTTTTCTAGATATATTATCATTTTTAGTCACTCAATAAAATGTCTCACTATTTATGTAAAAAAATACTGTCTCCAAAAACTTAATAAGTCCAAGTTGTGTTCCATTATCAATCCATTAAAAGTAGTATAATAATAATTATTATTATTTTTATTTTTATTGTCTAAACTTTTACATAATTCTCCTTTTTCCCCAATTGGCCCCTTCCCCCCAGCCATTCCCACCCTGGGCAAGCCCCCACCTCCCCAGTGTCTGTGTCCATTGGTTATGCTAATATGCATGCATACAAGTCCTTTGGTTGCTCTCTAATCCCCCCTCCCCCCTGCCATTTGTCTCTGGAGCTATTCTTGTTCATCAAATGATGTTGATCATTCTATCCCACATATGAGTGACATCATGTGATATTTATCTTTCTCCGACTGGCTTATTTTGCTTAGCATAATTAATTATTTTTTGAATTAGGACAGTTGTTATAGAGATAAATATCTCAAAAATATATTTTTCTCTTAAGTTTTAACATACTTAACACATATTCTTTAATTTCATTTGTAAAAGCCAAATTAAGTCTATTTTCTGAACAAATTTTGCTGAATTTATTCTATTAAACTTATACTTCAAGAGAAAAATGGATAGTACATTTTAATATATATTGTTTATTCATACATTTCTTTATAATATAATTATATGAGTTACTTACTTTAGGTATTCTATCATTTTTATCTCGACTAACATATCAATCACCATTCTTATAAAATTGTAGCTATCATGTTTCAATATTAAACTAATTTTTAAATTAAGTTAATTTTCCCAACATAATTGATAAAATATGTATATTAAATGGAAGGACAATGTTTTATTTCTATGTCTTCTCATGATTCACTGCTTCTATTGATTACACAGGGTTGGTTAATTGAAAAGAATCACAAGAATTCGGATTTATGCTCATACAAAGTTATACTAAATATCAACAACAAGGCACAAGAGGAAAAAGTAAGTGCAGTCATGGAGATGCCTTACTCCATGTAGGCACAGAAGCCAGTGTCCTTTTCCAGTCAAGGTTACTCAGTTCATCTTTGAACTATCAGGCATCAAGGTATCTGCAAAATATCTGTTTCAGGGAGCTCAGACATGAGTTTACTGAGGCATATTTTTTAGCCCAATGGTCAGCAAGCTATAAAGCCCAGCTCTGTAAGTGGTTGAACCAGGGACAAACCATTCATCTAAACTCCAGGGCGGGGAGCACAGTTCTCAAACTTTTAACAGTGCATTATAAATCACTAATTAGCAAATCTCATCTTTATCTTAGCCAAGGGTCAATGCCCTCCAGTAATATCTGGAGATAAGGAGAGAACTGTCCTTAGTCCAAACTGTGAAATAACTGTTCTTACATGCTGCATAACATGGGCAAGCCATTTAAAAACCTCTGTGCCCTAACCAGTTTGGCTCAGTAGATAGAGCGTCGGCCTGTGGACTGAAGGGTCCCAGGTTCAATCCCGGTCAAGGGCATGTACTTTGGTTGTGAGCATATCCCCAGTAGGGAGTGTGCAGGAAGCAGCTGAATTGATGTTTCTCTCTCATCCATGTTTCTAACACTCTATCCCTCTCCCTTCCTCTCTAAAAAATCAATAAAATATGTTTAAAAAAATAAAAAATAAAAACCTATTTGCTTCAATATCCTACGTATTTATACTTTACTATCTTACTGATAAATAACTCTTGCCAACCTACAGTGAAAATAATGAGTTTCTATTAGCAACTGACAATTTCTGCTTATGTTCTGTGACTTCCTCCACAACCTAAAATGACTTTCTCCTTCCTATTGGATAAAATCAGTAGTGTTCCCCTTGCCCTCTAAGCTGCGCTTTTTGAAATATACCTATGCAAAGTCAGAAAAAGTATAAAAAACTTTTTTAAAGACAACCATTCCAACTTTATTCCTATTCTTTTTCTTGTGTTGCAGACACAAATAGACTCTCTCCTCTTTCTCCTTCCATTTCATATGCCATATCCATTTTTTGTCTTTAAATGCCTAGAGGCTGAGTAATGTAGGTGTTGCATATATTTTTAAATAGTATGGAATGGAGACTTGAGGGGGGAAAAAAAGCCTATCCTCTTAAAATATGTTGCTTTTGTTTTTATCTTTTTTGACAGCATGCAAAGTATTTTGTTTCTAATGTTACAATGTTGGAGTCATTACAATCATTTTTGCTCAGGATAAACTAAATATTTTTTCTCAACTGTCCAAATATATATTAGATTCAGTTTGGCAATTGATAACACTTAAGCTTAAGTCACTATTAAAGTCACTGACTTAAAATTCAGCTACCAAAAATGATATGATGGAGAATATATATATATATATATATATATATATATATATATATATACACACACATATATATATATATACACACATATATATGTATGTATAAATATATATACATATATATGTATATATATATTTTTTCTAAGTTTGCAATATTCTAAAATAAAAAATTATGTTCTCTTAAGAATGTTAAGTTGGTTTTAATTTATATTCAAATAGAGTAAATTGAGGTAATAATTAGGTAAAAATAAAGTAATTGTAACAAAAAATAATTGATAAAAAGGCTTAATTACAAGCTTTTATATATAAACACATACGTACTTCATCATTTTGTTCTATTTAATCTTAAAATTCCATTCATTGTCTTTTTTTGTCAAGTTTTGTGTAGGTTTTCATCTAGAAATTATGAGTGGCAATATTACAGAAGACCAGAGAAAAACCAAGCAACACTTAGAGAAATGGAGTTATACTTTATTATTATTATACTGGTGAGCTCAGAGAAAAATGTCTTTCAAATTTTGAGCAACAACATGGAAGAATCTGTTACTTTTTATATCTTTCCCAGTTCTTTGTTTCCCAAATATGAATATCTGGTCCCCTTTCCCCTTTGCAAGTTCTTAAAGAGCCCCATGTGCTAGGGCTTTGTGACCTCAACCAAAGGCCTGGCCTGGCGCCAGCACTGATAACTTCATGGGGGATGGTTTATAGCCTCTCTAAAATGGGAGTAAATAGGTCTTGCAGGACCAGACAATGAAAGGGGCAGTGACTAGATTCAAACTGCTAGCCCCCAAAAATGTCTCTTTTTCCCTATCAGCAACACAATAGCCTATATGCACACACTCCGAGACATATATGTATTTGATGATTTAAAAAATATAACATTTAATTCCTGTTAGAACCTCTTCATTAGTCATAATAGTAATTTAGCATGGTCTCTTAATAATATCACTAAAGAATATCAAGAAAATTAAAGGAGCTAAAATATAAAACAGCTAAATTTGTTTAAAGGAGCTAAAATATAAACAACTAAAACTTGTAAAGTTAACGACTTCAATACAGTACAAAACTTGTGTGTGTGTGTGTGTGTTTTGTGTGTGTGTATGTGTATATGTTAGTAGAACACTTTTAAGAAGCAATCCAGATGATTGTACTCATGGTAGTGATTATTACCCTAATAATAGTAAACACAGGTATGCTGACTTTTCAATGAAGAAAGGTATATTTGTTGGAAGGTTAGGAGCAAAAAATCATTTTAGTTTATGTAAACTGAAGCACCCTAAGTGTTAATCAAATATATGTGGAAAATGAAGGTCAACAGTATTCCAAGTTGAGGAAAAATGCACTCTTTTTTAGAAGCTAAATATTACTGGAGTGCCTACAGTATACTAGGTAAAGGAAAAGTTGAATAAGATAAATTAAAGAGGAAGCTGTAGGCCAAATGATGCAAAATCTCACATTCCATCTAAGTTTGGAATGTTTTGCAAGTGTTATAAAGAAAATAACAAGGTCCAAGTTATGTTTCCATGAGACATATTCAATGGATAATGTTTAATTGGAGAGGAAAGCTAAACTTAAAACAGGAAGGAGGCTATCACAATAGTCCAAGCAAGATACAATTTGACTTCACCTACCTTGGTTACATTGAGGTTGGAGATAAATTAATTGATTTAAAATGTTTTTATAATATAGATATCAATGGTGTTCTCTAATTTTCAGTAGAAAATATGAAGGAAATGCAGTATGTAAAGAAGTAAACCAGTATAGTTGTAGTTGAAGAGGAAAACATTCTACATACTCAGCATAAGTATATGTCATCTATTATAAAAGTTAAAATCTTTAACAAAATGTTTTTGAATTTCCTGGACATCACTGTGACATGTATTGGAACCTCTTTCATGGTATATTTCACAGACCTAGAGCAAATATTTCAAAAATTTAAAGACCCAGAATAGCCTCAGCAATCTTAAGAATGAAGAACAAAGTTTGAGTCATCACAATATCTGATATAAAATTATACTACAAGGCCATTGTAATCAAAACAGCATGGCACCAGAATAAGAACAGGCATATAGATCAATGTTACAGAGCAGAGAACCCAGATATTAACCCGCTCCGTTATGGTCAATTAATATTTGACAAAAAATAATGGAATAAATACAGTTCCTTCAGTAAGTGGTTTTGGGAAAATGGACAGGTACATGCAAAAAAATTAAACTAGACCACTTTCTTACACCAAACACAAGAATAAGCTCAAAATGGATTAAAGACTTAAATGTTATACTCAAAATTATAAAAATCCTGGAACAGAACATAGCCAGTAAAATCTTAGACATTTCTCATAGCAATATTTTTTTTTTCCTCCAAAATCTCCCTGGACAAGGGAAACAAAATAAAAAAGTAGACAAATGGGACTACATCAAACCAAAACATTTTTGCACAGCAAAGGAAATCATCAACAAAATGAAAAGGCAGCCCACAGAGAACATATTCGCCAATATGGGAGAACATATTTGCCAATACACCTGATAAGACCTAATTATCCAAAATTTATAAAGAACTTATAAAACTCAACACCAAAAAACAAAACAAAACACCAAACAATCCAATTAAAATATGGGCAAAGGACCTGAATATATACTTTTGTAAAGAGGACATACAGGTGGCCAATAGACTGATTAAAAGATGCTCAATGTTACTAATCATCAGAGAAACAGAAATTAAAAACACAATGAGATATCACCTCACACCTGTCAGAATGGCTATCAGCAATAAATCAACAAACAAGTGTTGACAAAGATGTAGAGAAAAGGGAACCCTTGTGCACTCTTGATGAGAATGCAGACTGGTACAGTCACAGTGGAAAACAGTACGGAGTTTCCTCAAAAAATTTAAAAAGGAACTGCCTTTTGACCCAGCGATCTCATTTTGGGAATATGTTCTAAGAATCCAGAAACACCAATTCAAAAGAATGTGTCCACCCTTTGTTCATAATAGTGTTATATATAATAGCCAATACCTAGAAACAGCACAAGTGCCTATCAATATATGAGTGTATAAAAAAATATGTGGTACATTTACACAATCAAATAGTATACAGCCATAAAAAAGAAGAAAATCTTACTTTTTGAGACAGCTTGGATGAACCTGAAGATTATTATGCTAAGTGAAATAATCCAATCAGAGAAAATCAAATACCATATGATCTCACTTATATGTGGAATCTAATGAACAAAATAAACAAAAAAAATAAAATAGGAGCAGAGGCATGGATACATGGTATAGACTTACAGCTGCAGAAGGGTTGGAGGAGTGGGAAACTGAATGAAAGAAAGGAAAAGCATTAAGCAAAGAGCATATAGACATAGATAACAGTGTGGTGATAGCATGAGGGAAAGGGGGAGGATGCTGGGTGGAAAGGGGCAAAGGAGGAAGTGGAGACATCTGTAATAGTGTCAACAATAAAAAAAAATGTAATGTAAGTTACCATAAAGTTCAAATACTTTTTAAAATTTACCACCTTACAAAAATTGTGTCTACCTTCTTCCTCCTGCTGAGTTTCAGAAGGTTTTATCTTTATTACCTGCATATTATGACGCCCATTCTTTTCTAATCTCAACACAGTTTTTGGAGCAGGACTTACACTGAGTGGCCAGATTATTATGACCACCTGATGTTTGTAGGCAAATTAGCCATACACTGCATCGTATGGGATATGGAAGCCAAAGGCCTGTTCGAACACCTTTGCTGTCTGCAGTTACCAAGATAAAATGTCTCCAATTCGCACAGGAACACAAGGATTGGACAGTTGAGCATTGGAAAAAAGTCATGTGGTCTGAGGAATCATGTTTCCAATTGCATCATGCAGATGGCAGAGTGAGAATTTCATGGACACAGCATGAAAGCATGTACCCCACATGCATGAGTACAATCCTTCAAGCTGGTGGGGGCAGTGTTATGGTTTGGGACATGTTTTACTGGCATGATTTGGGCCCTTTAACTCATGTGGAACACGTCTGAATAGCACAACATACCTAAGTATCGTTGCTGATAAAGTTCATCCTATCATGTTGATGGCGTATCCCAATGGAGAGGGCTTCTTCCAACAAGACAATGTGCCATGCCACTGTGCTCGTATTGTGCAGGAGTGGTTTCAAGAACATGAGGGAGACTTTACCTTGCTTAGGTGGCCCCCACAATCACCAGATCTCAATCCAATTGAGCATTTGTGGGACGAAGTTAAAAGAGCCATCAGGCAGCTGGTTCCACAGCCATCAAATCTCACAGAACTGGACAGTGCTATTTATCAGGCATGGTGTCAGATTCCTTGAATCACCTTTCAACATCTTGTGGAGTCAATGCCAAGAAGAATCTCCATAGTATTGAAGGCAAAAGGTGGCCCAACGAAGTACTGATGGGGTGGTCATAATAATCTGGCTATTCAGTGTAGATTGTCCCTAATTTTGAAGTGTTAACAAATCAGTGTGTTATCTTTAGCTATGGCTAAATAGTACCGAAAGGAATTTTAGAGACAGTGAGACGGTTAACTTGAAACTCAGGCAGATAGGGCAGGGGTCCAGTGGAAAACAAAGGCAGGTAGAACATAGGCAGGGGCAGACATGACAGTTTGAGCAGCCTAACCATAGGAACCAACCAAGCAGAAATAAAAACCGTTTCTGGACTCAAAGCAGGAAGCATCAGAAAACAAGGGAGTGCCTGCAGTCACAAGGTGTACAAATGCATAGAAACAGAGAAAGTTCAGGTCTGTTGCAGGGCAAAAAAAAAAAAAAAAAACAATTGAGGAAATCAATCAGGTGATGACACAGATAGATTAGAGAAGGCTGTAGCAAATATGTACCCCTGGACTACAAGGCTTTAATGGGCAGCCCATTATTGTGTACCCCTGCCCATATGGGGAGTCTGAATATGTTTGTAATAAATTTTCCATACTTTTGCCTAAATCTTCTGGTCCACAGAGCTCATTCTTTGGCGTTGGGAGACACAATCCTGGGAAAACACCTAGGCTCACCATTCTGGTCATCAGCAGGACAGGCAGTCAGGAGATAAAGGGAGGGGGGCGGTCCACGGGAGAGGAATGCATATGTAAGAGTAGAAATAGCCCTAAGCCACCAAAACATTTATTTTACTTTTACAGAGGATAGAGAAAAGCCACAAAATACTGGGGAGAGGGAAACATATTTTCACAGAGGATAGAGGAATGTTGCCAGATAAGAGGGAGAGAAAGATGGGGGCACCATGTGGGCTTTGAACTTTGAAACTGATACTATGTAGCTCAATGACCAATGAGGAAAGCACAGGGGTCCTAAATTAAGGAAGTGTCCAATTAGGAAAGGTCATGTTCAGACAAAGAACTGCAGCATATATAATCTGGAGACAAAGGGACATGAGAGATTTTTTTTTTTTTTTTTAATTTTTTTCCCATTAGAGAGAGAGAGAAAAAGCAGGCTTTTTCCATTTTGGGACCCCTTTCCCAGGGAGGGTTTATATACACTTACAATAAACTTTTCATGTTTTTCTTAAAGAAGCCTTTTAGTCCACAAATTTATTCTTCAATGTCGTAGGACAAGGATCCACAGAAGAATCTGCACCCTGAACCCTACTTATCAGTACTATTGTCATTTTTTCTTACATACTGCAGACTATAAGAATACCAAGACTTGTTACTAAATTTTGAGGTTTGTTTTTCTCTCTACAGTATAGTTGAGTAAACCAAGTGAGTATAGCATGACTAGGAGCTCATGATCAATATGGGAATTGAGTAAAACTAGGACTTAAGAGGCCTATTGCATTATAAATATAAAGAAGAATAGTGACCTTAAGAAGTACAGATTAACGGAGAGACAAAAATGGAAAAGATAAAAATGAATGGTGAGATGGTGGGCATGGTATATGTAGGAAATCCTTTTGAATGAATTTTGCCTGGAAAGAGGATCTAAGAAACATAGCATTAATTAAAATAAGGTGAAGGTACAAAGAGGAATATACTTAGAATTATTTTAAAGTGTTATAATAAAGTCAGTAGTTAGGGCTTGATTAAATAAGTCAGGTTTATTAGAAGTCTCTTAATTCTTTCTGGACAGAGAATCATTTCTGGATCTCTCTTGTCAATATCAGGACAAATCTGGCTTGGGTCAGGCACTCAAATATTTTTTAATAAGTGAATAAATTAATTACTCAATGTATCTAAACCAAATTTCTTACCTTGAAATATGTCCTTATTTGTCTTGGTCATTAAATTTAGTAAGTGGTCATCTTTATTTGTAAACCCTCATATGAGAAATTCAATATATTAAAATCTATTCCACTGTGCTTAAAAATATTTTAGTTGCTGATATATTATGTATTTTTATCATTCTACTAGAGGCCTGGTTCATGAAAATTCATGCACTGAAGGGGGGGTCCCTCAGCCTGGCCTGCCCCCTCTCACAGTCCAGGAGCCCTCAGGAGTAGGAAGCGACCCAGCAATCAGAGGAAGGCGACACCCCCATCACACCTCTGCTGCTGCCACTGCCTGCAGCACAAGCCTTGGCCGGCTGGCCCTGGTTACCTGAGCTTTGGGCAGCTCTGGGCGGCTGCGGTGCTGAGGGCGGGTCCAGCCGCACCCTGTGCCTGCCACCTCCCTAGCAGGCCTAAAAGGACTGAGGGACTCTGGTGGGACTGAGTGGACTGGGCAGCACCATCTTGTGGCTATGGGTGCTGCCATCTTTGTGATGGCATGATGGCCAATTTGCATATTCCCTCTTTATTAGATAGGATAAAATTTGAAGATAACATAGATGTTTTTAATATTATTTAGGTGGATACATTTAGATTTAAGACTTGTATTTTTCTAAAACATATACTCTCAGGAATTTTTAAATACCAAAATCCAAATGTTAAAATGTTGCAGGAACAGCTTTAGGCTGCTATAGAGTCGACTTTTACATTGAGGGAATATATTATTATTGAATGCTTTTCTAAGGTAAATGAATGATGTCTAGTCTTTACTACTTCTGATAAAGAGAAAGCAGAAAGAAAGCAAGAAGAGAGTCATACACAATCAAAATTTTGAAGATAAGAAAGTTTTCAAAGAATTTTTAACTAAGCATGTTTTCTCATTTACTTAATAATACATTTAGTTAAAAATAATTAAAATATAACAAAGTAAGCATCATATCTCATTCCAGTTTATTAAATATAGTATGAAAATGAATATAAACTATTTTTACTAAACAAGAAGAGAAAATAAAATGCAATTAAATTAATGGAAACATCAACATATGTGAAGCACAATTTTAAAAGTGGGAAATTTTAGAATATTGGTTTGTAGAGAAATTACCATTATGGGGACATAAAGAAATCAATAGCAAAACAACAACAACAAAGAAACCAAAAACATATATTTGGTTTAATTAAATATTGTGTGTAAATATTAAAAATTAGAGAAATGGAATCAAAGTTTGCTTGCTTAAGTAGTGATTTTTTCTCTCTTTATTTCAGTGCCTAGCAAAGTGTTTGACATCTAAAAGACATGCAATCAATATTTTTTGAATTTATAATTTAATTCAATATCTGCAGTTTATAATATCAATAGAAAAGAAAAATGTTGCAAAAGAAGAATGAATTTCTATTTGATATTCATAGTTTTCAAGTTTCCTTCATTAGTTATCCTATTAAGAAAGAAGAAATTTAGGTATGCATGTTGGTATTTAACATTAATGTACTACTGATTTCCTTTGTATATAATTACTTTTTCATTTTCATTACTAGAAAATAACTTTCCTGCAAGAGCTATATAGTTGTTTTAAAAGGTGTGCTGTGAGCATACTAGCACACTGAGTTCAAACATTATTTCTTAAGATAATTAAACTGAAATTATTTGCTACATTATTCTTAAATACAGAGTTCAACCACAACAATTGGGAGGAAAATTCTTAATGTTTTTTGTGCTTACTGCCAAAATTATTGCCTGGGCTGTTCTCCCTCTCCATCGTTTGTTTCTTCTGGAGAGCAATAAATAGCTACTGCTAACATCTTTTTATCTATTTAAAATTTAATGATGTGATCTCTGAGGTCTGCCTGTTGTTGCCAAAATACCTTTCTTCTAGTACAAAATTATATTAACTGAGTGAAAACCATAGTTGGATATAAAGGTGGCTACAAAAAAGGAAGGATACTTAAAACATAATTTGTATAAAACAAGAACAATTGGAAATTTTTGGATCTCATGAGATTTCAATTAATATGCTGAACTGCATGTCCTTAACAGAAATAATCACTTCATTCAAAACACATAAAAATTTAAAAAGAGAGAAATACAAGTTTAGATAGCATTCATAAATGTGGAATCACAACATTAAATTAGTAACTTAATCACTTAGATGACGTTGCCTTGACTCGAAATTCAAGACATAGATGATCAAGAAGTGGAAAAGTTCAAGGGGTTAAAACAGGTTGAAAGAAAATTTGAGCATTAAGTGATTCTCTGTATACAGTGAGACAGGACACAGATTACAACTTTGATCATTCCACCATTAATACTCACCCAGCTAGAGTTTAAAGTGACCTAGGGAGATATCTCATGTAGTACTAGGACCAAGTGCAAACTATCTATCATCTATCTATCTATCTATCTATCTATCTATCTATCTATCTATCTATCTATCTATCATCTATCTACCTATCATTTATCTATCTATAATCTTCTCATATATATAAATATATATATATATATATATATATATACATATACACATGTATATGTATATATATTTATCTAGTTAAATGAAAAAATGCAACTAAATATCTATGATATGTAGCTTTTATGCATGAAATAAGGGGAAAAAATAAAATGCTTACATACTTCCTCAGTTGTGCACAACAAAACACACCCATATGCGCATGAAGGACAGTTTCTTAGAGAATTGGCTTAGTTCTGGGGCTGAGAATACAAGATTGGTCTGAAAAAAAATTTGTGACAAAAATAAGGATATATTCAAAAGATTATTATACCATGTTAAAAGGGCATAGGTTGTGTTAAGAGTTAGCTTGAAGTAGTTCCCACTGTCTAATTCTAGAGTGATGTTGGCATAAAAATAAATAAATGATGACAATGGATTATAACCCATAGAATTAAATATGAATCCATGAGTCCATACTAATAGAAACAAGCAAATATAGAAATGGAACAGGAGGAAGTAAAAGCTCTTCCATATTATAGAATGCCAATTAATAAATGCAGAGAGAATGAATGAATTAGATACATCATCATTTTGTATTCATCGCAGTTTTTTTCAAACAGGTTTCATGGGTGGATCATAGAACCATGTAAAGGAACAAATCCCTTTCAAGGGCTTCCTGGTATGATGCACTCACAGGAGCAATGTTTCTTCTGACATATTCCTGCCAAACTACATAAACCATATCTGATTATGAGGAAATACTAGACAAACCCCAAATAAATATTTAATATCCTTCAAAATTTCAAGGTAATAAAAGAAAAAGGAAAATTTTAGAATAGTTCCAAATTCATATTCTTAAAGATACTCCACAATTAAATGCAACTTTTGACCCTTGACTAGAAACCATGCCAGAAAAATTTTTCCTTTTGATATAAAGGACAATTTCAGGTAATTGATAAAATTAAATAAGGTCTTTAGATCAGAAAATATTACTAAGAATAGCAATTTGCTGATTTGCATAATTGTGCTGTCAGATAGGTAAAAGAATGCTCCCCCTTTCTGGAAATGCAGACTAGAGTAATTAGGGATAATGGGGTATTTTTAAAGCATTGTGGTAAAAATTAAAGGCAGTGTCTGCTTTGCACTGTGAACATGACTGTGCAAGCTGAAACCAAACAAAACGATCTTAATAGCCAATGGAAAAATTATAGCTATTCTGTAACTCTTTAAAAGCTTTGCAAAAATATTATAAAACTAGCCCTAACCGGTTTGGCTCAGTGGATAGAGCGTCGGCCTGCGGACTGAAGGGTCCTGGGTTCGATTCCGGTCAAGGGCATGTACCTAGGTTGCGGGCACATCCCCAGTAGGGGGCGTGCATGAGGCAGCTGATCGATGTCTCTCTCTCATCGATGTTTCTAACTCTCTATCCCTCTCTCTTCCTTTCTGTAAAAAATCAATAAAATATATTTTAAAAAAATATTATAAAACTATTTTACTGTTGGATATAAATGTATAAGGACATAAAAAAGTCAAAACTAGTATTTATCTAATCCACTACATTTAAAACATTAAAATTTTGAGAATGAATTTCTTTTTTTTTTTTTACTTTGTAGAAAATGTATTAAAATAGTTTGAACACTGCTTGTCTTCTTCTTGTCATCTTATAATTTGTGATACAGGCTGGCATCTTTTCTATTCCTAGGCAAATTGGCAAGTTGCTAAGTTTGGATCAGCTTCCAGTCTTTTAGTCTATGCTCTTTCAGTGCTGTGAATATCTATGAGATGTTTTATAATGTTATTTTTTTTTGCAAGCATCACTCCCTCAGGACACTTTCATTTTTTTTGTCACAACCATTTTATTTATTTATATTGATAAATTCATCTTCATGGAGATCCTCTGGCTGCATAGTTTCTTTCTTTTTTTAAAGTTTTTTTTTTTTTTAAATATAATTTTATTGAATTCAGAGAGGGAGAGGAAGAGTGAGATAGAAACATCAATGATGAGAGAGAATCATTGATTGGCTGCCTCCTGCATGCCCCCAACTGGGGATCAAGCCTGCAACCCAGGCATGTGCCCTTAACTGGAATTGAACCGGGGACCTTTCAATCCACAGTCTGATGCTCTATCCACTGAGCCAAACCAGCTATGGCAGTTTCTTTCTTTTTTTTAAAAAAAAAATGTATTTTTATTGATTTTTCAGAGAGAAATGGGAGATGGAGAGAGATAGAAACATCAATGATGAGAGAGAATCATTGATTGGCTGCCTTCTGCACACCCCACGCTGGGGATTGAGCCTGCGTCCCAGGCACCTGCCCTGACCTAGAACCAAACCATGACCTCCTGGTTCATAGGTGGATGTTCAACCACTGAGCCACGCTGGCCAAGATGCGTAGTTTCTTGAAAAGCATAAGTGCAACATTCCCTCAGTCACCTATCTCTTCTGCAAGTGCACTTAAATTTCACTCTCAGCATTAGCACTTTTTGCTCCTTTGCTGCACTTTTAAGTTTGTTGGCCAATGCTTTCTTATAATTTTTCATTTGTGTAAAACTATATGTGCTTTTATCACTAGGAGACCAGGAAGCAGCAGGACTTGATGCTTTGTGTCTCTGCATGAACCTATTATGAACCTATTAACAGATGCAGAATGACCCCTTGCTGCCAGAATTTGAAAGAAGTTACATAATTGGTCACAGATCCTAATGTTCATTTGTTATTGACATAGTAATTTGTGGGCTGAAGAATTCACAGCAAAGCGTTTACTTTATGTATTTATTCATAGTTAATGAGGTGTTAAAAGACAAATTGGGGCACATTAAAAAATTTTAAAGTTGATTTGAGTAAAAATTGATTCCAATTAGGCAGCGCCAAACTGGAAGTGGTTAAGAGCCAGGGAAAGACTTATATAAAGGAGAGGCAAAAGCAAAGAAAGGAAATTATTTGATTGGCTGTAGCTTAAAACCTAGTTGGCTGTTTGTGGCTGGTTGTCCTTAGCATTTTGATTTTATAACTTTGAGGCATTTATAGAGTTAGATTTTGGTTTGCTTATATAGGCCACCATGGCATATCAGTCTAATGGCGACCTTGATTAATTAATCTAACAGTGCCAATTGAAATTTGAACTGCTTGTTGGGGAACTGTTGTGATTTAACTAAAGCTTGGTAACTGAAATATGAGCATATCAGAATTTTGCAAAGTGAGGACTGCCTCTATTAAAAATTTAAGCCATTACTAGTATTTTAGAATTGTTCTTCTACTAAGCTGCTATATAGAACCTAATACCATTCCCAATGTAGGATGCCTCCACTGCGTGAGTTTTGGTGGGGAAAAGGATCCTTGTATCCTCCTTTAGAAGGTAAATGACCAGAGCTGAGACATCTGTGTGAACCAAGATTGATTGACCAAATAGAAGCTCCTAAGCAGGATATGTAACTAGAGGAAATGATTCAGATTCATACCAATTGGAAGTTATTCAAGGTGGTCAGGGCATTGAAGATCAGCAGCAATGCAAGTGTCCAGTGAGGGATATGAAGTCTTTTGTGGCAATGGCACTGTTACCAACAGCCAATGGAGGAGTTCTGAGCAAGCCAGCCCAATTGTGTGAGTGATTGTTCTCTTCTTTGGGTTGTGCCCATTTGGTAGGACAGATGCTTCAGGCTTTCCCTTGATTCTGTGAACTTCCTTGGATCCTTCCAGGTCTATGTTCCTCTTAATAAACCCAGAGTCATTATCAGTATCTGGCAGAAAGCTGCATAAAATCCTCCTTCCCATCCAAGCCTAGCTCTCCTTTTTATCTCCTTATTTTTAATTTTTTCACTTAAGTATTTGTTGTTGAAGAACATCTTTTCTGAAAATCTGTTTTGGAAGTTCCAAGCAAGATAATGCTTTCACTTGAAAAATGATTTCTACTTTTGTTCCAGTGTCCTCAATAAACATATCAAGCAATAAATATTGTTAGAATCAGTGTTATATACTCACAGTGGCCAAGAATACCTGGTAAATAGTAAAAACTCAGCAAATGGTATTTATTATTATTAAACATATATGCAGATTTAAAAACTAATGCCTCAGATTTAAAAACTTTTCTTGTTCTGTAGGAGCACTTTCTATACCAACTCAATGGCTCATAGTCAAAGTCCATCCATATATTTTTCCTGATTTTACTAAATGTTTTTATTACATCTCCTTTCCACTGCCAGTCACCATCAAAAAGACCTTTCAGCAGTATATGCACAGGTTTCCTACTCCATAGTACTTCCTCAAAAGTATACTTCAGGTCAATACACTCAAGGCTGTAAAAATATAAAACATCCTGAGCCATGATTTTACCATCATGTTGTGGAATGACTATGAGGCTTAAATTACTGGAGATTTTACCCAAGCGGTAGCACTCTGATTAGCAATTCAAGGTATCTAATGTGATTGTTGGGAGAAGGTAATGAGCAGTGGAAAAACACCCTGGCAAAATAAAACCTCCACAAATAAATGCATGTCTTAATAGTTTACTAATATTTGACAAAGAAGGCAAAAACATACAATGGGGTAAAGTTAATCTATTCAATAAATGGTGGTAGAAAAATTGGACAGATTAATGCAAAACAATGAAACTAGACCACCTTTATATACCAAACACAAGAATAAACTCAAAATGCATTAAAGACTTAAATGTTAGACTTGAAACTATAAAATTCCTAGAAGAAAACATAGGCAGTAAAATCTGTGACAATTATTGTACCAATATTTTTCTGATATATCTCCTTGGACAATGGAAACAAAAGAAAAAAATAAACAAATGGAACTATAGCAAACTAAAAAGTTTTTGCACAGCGAAGAGTGGAGGGAAGCATAGGAGATATAAATGGTGATGGACAGAAATTTGGCTTGGGGTGGTGAGCACACAATAAAGTGTACAGATGATGTATTGTAGAACTGTGCACCTAAAACCTATATAATTTTGTTAACCAGTGTCACCCTAATAAATTCAATATAAGGTAAAGGAAAAAAAAAACTGAAAAAAATTACTTTCTGAGGAAAGCTAATACAAATTTTTTTACGGGTGTTCATTTTACACAAGAATTTTTAGAATGGAGATTATGCAGGAAGACCTAATATCCTATATAATAAAAGGCTAGTATGCAAATTGCCTGATCAGTGGAACGACCAGTTGCTATGACACACACTGACCACCAGGGGGCAGACACTCAATGCAGGAGCTGCCCCCCTGGTGGTCAGTGCACTCTCACAGGGGAAGTGCCGCTCAGCCAGAAGCCGGGCTCACAGCTGGCGAGCGCAGCAGCAATGGTGGGAGCCTCTCCTGCCTCCACGGCAGTGTTAAGGACCCCTCGGGGAATGTCCAACTGCCAGCTTAGGCCCACTCCGGCAGTCAGACATTCCCCGAGGGTTCCCGAACTGTGAGAGGCCAGACTGAGGGACACCCCACAGGGCACGAATGTCATGCACTGGGCCTCTAGTACTATATAAGCTCATTTAAGTGTCACAACATCATCATTATTATTATCATCATCTCCATTGTACTAATGAGGTAATTGAGTCACTGAGAGGTTAACTGCTATGAAAACAGACTAGTGACAGAGTCAGTTGTGTAATTCAGGCAGTCTGGTTCCAAAGCATGTATACTGGTTTGCTAAATGGATTACACACAATCCTCACTTCTTTCCCCTGAAGACTCTATCTGAGCTGCTGAAAGTCTGTCCTGACCATTGTCCCATGCTGAGTGCTCCCTTTTTCAGCCACCACCAATTTTGGGAAAACTTACCAGCATTTCCGTGTAGGCAGATCAATTTTTTTTTCTATAGAAGTTTAGTTTTCCAGGAAGCAGATTCCAAAACAGCTTTGAGTGCAAGATGTTCATTAAGGAGTCTCAAGGAACCGACACTTGTGGGAGGGAATGGTGAAAAGCACAGATGGGCAGAGGGAGAAGTCAAGCTGTGTTGTGCCCCAAACAACCTCAGCAGGTTCTACAGGCATTTAAAGTGGCCCTTAAAGTTATTTTCAGGTGGGCTAAGGTGGTCAGACTTTCCTAAATTGCATGATTACCCTACCTGAGACCCACCACAGTCAGCACAGAAGGTACAAACTCCAGTTCCCTCTGCAAGAAAAGCCAATTCTACAGCTGGATTCCCATAGTTTTGCCCAAGCAGGACCAAACTGAAATAGGTAACAAACAGAGTGCTTTCATCTCATAGGTATCATCTCCCTCTCTACCTACGGGTCAAGCATGAAGTTTGAAATTCCACCACTAGAAATAATTTATTTTTTCTACTCTGAAGCCTTTTTGTCATACAAAAAACTTTTATCGAATTTTAAGTAACCCTCCAAAAAAGGCAATATAAACTATTTTCTCCTAATCTTAATGGAAATTAACTGATTATACCTGAAAAGAAAGAACAGAACATCTTGAAAGAGAAATGAGGCACTAGAAGAAGTAAGGGGGTGCCAACAAATACTACCATACTTCACAACTTTAACTTCAACCCACCCTACCCCTGACTTCTCACAAAGAGGATATTCCCTTCTCTTTCCTACACATGTCATGTTAATTCCCTCAGACCTCTAAAAAACAACATAAAGATATTTCATGGAACATCAGACTATATAATAAAGAGGTAATATGCAAAATGACCTTCACTCCAACACACAAGATGACTGCCCCCATGTGGTCAAAGATGGCCACCACAAGATGGCCAGGAGGGGAGGGAAGTTGTGGGCAATCAGGTCAGCAGGGGAAGGTAGTTGGGGGCAACCAGGCTTGCAGGGGAGGGCAGTTGGGGGAGACAGACCTGCAGGGGAGGGCAGTTGGGGGAGACCAGGCCAGCAGGGGAGGGCAGTTGGGGGGGACCAGGCCTGCAGGGGAGGGCAGTTTGGGGCAATCAGGCCGGTAGGAGAGGGCAATTAGGGGCAACCAGGCTGGCAAGGGAGGGCAGTTAGGGGTAATCAGGCCAGCAGGGGAGGGCAGTTGGGAGCAACCAAGCCTGCAGGGGAGGACAGTTAGGGGTGACCAGGCCAGCAGGGGAGGGCAGTTGTGGGTGACCAGGCCAGCAGGGGAGGGCAGTTGTGGGTGACCAGGCCAGCAGGGGAGGGCAGTTAGAGGTGACCAGGCAGGCAAGGGAAGGCAGTTAGGTGTCAGTCAGTCTGGCAGGGGAGAGGTAAGGGGGTGATCAGGCTGGCAGGCAGAAGTGGTTAGAGGCAATCAGGCAGGCAGGCAGGTGAGCGTTTGGGAGCCAGCAGTCCTGGATTGTGAGAGGGATGTTCGACTGCCCGTTTAGACCTGATCCCACTGATATCGGGCCTAAACGGGCAGTCAGACATCCCTCGAGGGGTCCCAGATTGGAGAGGGTGCTGGCTGGGCTGAGGGACACACACACCCCCGTGCACAAATTTCGTGCACCGGGCCTCTAGTCCTATATAATAAAAGCCTAATATGCAAATCGACCAAATGGCTGAAAGACCAGTGAGACGACCAGTCGCTATGACGTGCACTGACCACCAGGGGGAAGACGCTCAATGCAGGAGCTGCCCCCAGCCCACAGGCCCCAAGCCAGCCAAGGCAGGTACCAGCTGCCCCCCACCCCCAGCCCTGATCACCCTACCAGTCACCCCACAGATTGTCCCTGATCACCGGCCAGGCCTAGGGACCCTACCCATGCATGAATTTCATGCACTGGGCCTCTAGTAAATTGTAATTGTGACATTTTGAGTTTCACCAAATAAAGAAACATCATGCTAACAAATGTTCTCATATATTAAAAATAGTAAATAAAATAAATAAATAAAACCTCTAAGGACTGATTTTAGCTTGTGATTTTGCCTGAGGCCAGTTTTGTTTTAATACTACTTCAGATATATTATAAAATAGGTCCCTGATTTAGCACTTATTATAGGAACCATTGGTAATGCTGAAGTAATATTAAGTGGCAGTTCAGTTAACCTGCGAAGGTTTTCCTGGGATGATTTCTGTTATTTTTCCAGGTAAGGTAAGGCAGTGATGTGACAAGACAAACCTCAAAGCAGAAGATTGACTTCTGTTTTTGTTTCATTTTGACTTCTATTTTGTCTCTAGTTTTGTTGTTGGGAATTTAAGTTTATCTTCAATTCTGAAATGTTAATTAGGAGGTTAATATTAGATGTTTTTGAAGTTTAGAACTTCCTTCCCCAAATTTGTCTGACATTCTGTATTCAATTTCATGGCAAAGAAAAGGTGATGGCCTGTGATGAAGAAATTCATGACAAACTATAGAGATACTTACAAGGAATAGTATATTGAAAGGTATATTTTTGCATGTACTTTTTACAAATATGTGAATGCATAGCTCTTTAATTGTTCTTCTCAACGCAAAACTTCTCAATTTCACCTCTCCTCAACCTCAAATCTAAATCAGAACTAAAATGATGTATCCTTCTAAGCCTAAAACATATAATACTGTAAAAGTTCATTAGGTTACATAACTACAGAGAATGTTGTACTCCATTATGCTGTGCTGGGGGCCCTTGTCCCTCCTGGCAATTTCCTGTTATTCTAATGGTAGGTTTCATAATTAATGGCCTTCAGCTTCCAGTAAACAGTGACTGCCTACACCTGGCCCCCACCTGCTCCTGGTCCCACTGGTTACTCTGACTGAATTTTACAAGAGACATAAATATCCTGCTCTCCCTACTCTGCCCTGCTGATGCCATTTTGGCCTCAGTCTTTCTGCTAGCAGAGGTAACAATAAATTTGTAACTCTTTACCCCTTTTGGCCTTATGAGTTCCTCCTTTGGCGACCCTAACAGTCAGCCCCTGTAAATCAATTTAGAAATATTCCTTCTATTTGTAAAAATTCTGATGAGAACATAAATTCTGCTACTCAGAAAAGTATCTGTAGAACACACTCTGTTGCATGAAATCTGAGGAGGTGGTGGGCCTAAAAAAGATACATGCCCCTTGACAGTGGGACAACAGGCAATATTTATTTATTTGTTTATTTATTTACTTATTTTAATCCTCACTCAAGGATATGTTTTCATTGATTTTAAAGAGAGAGTGAAGAAGGAGGGAAGAGAGAGAAAGAGAGAAATAGAGGGAGAGAGAGAATGAGACATTGATATGAGAGAAAAATATGGATTGGTTGTCTCCCATATAGGTCCAGACTAGGAAGTAAACCACAACCTGGTTCTGTACTCTGACTGGGAACTGAACCCCTGATCCTTCAATGCTTGGGAAGACACTCCAACCAACTAAGCCACACCAGCCAGGGCGATAACAGGCAATTTTTAATAAAATATATTGTATGTTTTTCTCGCCATCCAAAACATACTAATATCTTCCAAGTTCATTGTTAATAGCTCTCCTTCTTTGTTTTGTTGACATTTCTTAATTTCAACTAAACAATATTAAGTACCAATGTGCTGTGGGAAATAGAGACGAATAATTATTATACCCTATAACGAATAATGAATGCCATTTGAAAAATAATTGACATTGATTTAATTATATATCAGTCAGAAATAATAAAAAGAATGATTTGCATTTATGAAGTTAGTAATGATAAACATATGTCTTTATGATATTGAGACATTTCCTCTTTCTCTACTCCTTCCAGCTGAAACAACTATTATAAAATTTATTAAAAATAATTAAACCTCCTTATAGGCATAGATATAATCTTTACTATTTATTATCTTTTATAGAAACTGTTCATTGTCATGAATTGTAACTTGAAAATTTTCAACTGTTCATTGACATGGGTTCATGACATCTGTTCATTGTCATTGACTATAACTTGAAATTGTCATATCTGGTACTTAAAAGCTTCAAATGAATACAATATAAGAGCTTTTGCGTTTATATTAAATTTGGGATGGTTTAAAGAATAAAGGAAGACTTTGTATTAAATGGTATCTCACATTAAATTGAGAGTTCAGCCTCCAAATTTTTCATGGAATATTACATAATTTATAGTTTTCTTAATATATTAAAATGTCTCAATATTTTCCTTTTTCTTATTTATTAGTTATATATTAAATTTATTGGGGTGATATTTGTTAGTAAAATTTTATAGGTTTCAGGTATACAATACTATAATCTACACATCATCTATATATTGCATTGTGTGTTTATCACCCCAAGTCAAGTTTGCATATTCCAAGTATTTTTTTAATATATTTTATTGATTTTTTACAGAGAGGAAGGGAGAGGGATAGAGAGTTAGAAACATCGATGAGAGAGAAACATCGATCAGCTGCCTCCTGAACTGGGGATGTGACTGCAACCAAGGTACATGACCTTGACCGGAATCGAACCTGAGACCCTTCAGTCCGCAGGCTGATGCTCTATCCACTGAGCCAAACCGGTTAGGGCTCCAAGTATGTTTTGATGTGCTTGAAAACATGAGCTTAATATGTATTCCACAATAAAATTTGGCTGAAAAAAAAAATAACTTTGCAGTATTACTTAAAATGCATGAAACTTATTTGGATGATATATAGTTTTAGAAAAGTTTGAATGTTCCAATTTTGAGAATGCATGACTCTATAACTATAAAAATTATAATTAAAAGTTAGGGACATAATTGTTATCAACACTTAATGTTTTTTACCCATTTCAAACATAAAACAAGAAGCATAAACTTTTAAGAGTGAAAATCTGACAAGCAACAGGTTTACATTTTAAAAAGATGCTTCTTGGAACACATTAATTCTTTAAATTTTCTGATTATGCATTTCACACAACATACATATTTAAACAAAAGGATGACATTCATACAAAAGTATAAAACATACAAAATTCAAATATATTAAATAATATTTGTAAAGGTTTTTTTGTACATGTTTAGCCATTATTTAGGGTTTTTTTTGTACATGTTTTTTTTTCTTTTTTATTAATTTTTTGGGGTGACATTGGTTAATAGGATTATATAGGTTTCAGATGTGGGTTTTTATGTAACAAAATCTGTGTACTGCACTGTTTTCCCACCACCCAATATCAAATCTTTTCCCATCACCATATATTAGGACCCCATCAGAATTTCATCTGACTTCGTAGCAGAAACTCTACAAGCCAGAAGAGAGTGGAACCAAATATTTAAAGAGAAATTACCAATCATCCATAGCAAAATTAGTCTTTAAATATGTTAGAGAAGTAAAGTTGTTCCCAGACATACAGAACAGAGGGATTTTATCCCCAGAAAACCCCCATTGCAGAAAATATTCAAGGGAGTTATTCTACCTGAAACAAACAACATAACATCGCATAAGAGTAAGATCACCAAAATACTACAGCATAAACAGGGATAATTTGTGACAACAAAAGCATAAAATTTGAGAGGGTAAAAGTCTGACCTGGCAAAAATAGATTCAAAGTAAAAGGGTGAAAAATGATTCTCCAAGCAGATAACATCCACAGAAAAGCAGGTATAGCCATATGTATATTTAACAAAATAGGTACAAAGACAATAAGAGACAAAGATGAACACTTTATAATGATAAAGGGGACACTACATCAAGAAAACGTAACACTTCTTAATATATAAGCACCCAACCAAGGAGCACCGAAATACATAAAACAACTATTCACAGAATTAAAGGGAGAAACAGGTCAACACACATAGTTGGGGACCTCAATACTCCATTGACAGCTCTAAACAGATCAACCAAACAAAATCTATAAAGAAATATAGGCCTTAAATGACACACTTGACCAAATGGACATAATTGACATTTATAGAACCTTTCAATCAAGAACCTCAGATTATGCATCCTTCTCCAGTGCACATGGAACATTCTCAAGAATAGAGCGTATGTTGGATCACAAAACTAGCACTAACAAGTTCAAGAAGACTGAAATTATACTAAGCATATTCTTCAACCAAGATAGCATGAAGTTAGAAATCAACTGCAAAAAGGAATTAAAGAAACCCATAAATGCATGGACATTAAACAACAAACTACTAAAAAATGACTGGATCAAAAAAGAAGTAAAAGATGAGATCAAAATACATAGAGAGACAAATGAGAATGATAATACAGTATATAAAAACTTCTGGGATACAGTGAAAGCAGTTATAGGAGGGAAGTTTATATCATTACAGGCCTACCTCAAGAAAAAAGAAATCACATCTTAAAGAACTAGAAAAAGAACAAAAACAACCCAAAGTCAGCAGAAGAAAGGAAATAATAAAAATTAGAGCAGAATTGAATGAAATAGAGAACAAAAAGACTATACAAAAAAGTAATAAAATAATATTGTTGTAACAACAGAAATTGATTTGAAAATAGCAACACTTAATATGCTAATCAGTTAAGATTTAAATTAATTGTAAAACTTTGGAAAATACCAAGTTTACCATATTTATAGAAATGTTGGAGAAAATATTTTACACGTCAAGTAATGTATTATGTATATTAGTGCTAATGTGGACTTCTGGTGAGTAAGGCAGAGTGAGCTGAAATATATGAATCGATTCTCTTATAAAATGTAGAGAGCGCCTGGGAAGGCACATTGAACATTTCTTTAATTATTGTCAGCTGAATCCAGTGGTGTTGGCAGAGCCATGTCCTGGAGATGTACCGTGCCAGAGGCAGGTACATCATCAGCCTGACCCTTAGCTCAGGTGCCAGGGGGCGGGTTTCATTACCTAAGTTTAGCCAGGCACAAGGAAGGAATGCAATTATCTGTGCTTAGCCAAGAGTGACGATTACAAAGAAGCCACAAAGAATGAAAAATTACAGCTTGATCTTTAACCATGATTTCACATAATTTCCTTTGTTTTAAACTGTAGTAAAACTTCCTGGAATTATCCTATCTAATAAAAGGGTAATATGCAAATCGACCGATCGCTATGACATGCACTGACCACCAGGGGGCAGACGCTCAATGCAGGATCTGCTCTCTGGTGGTCAGTGTGCTCCCACAGGGGAGCACAGCTCAGCCAGAAGCCCTGAGCTGGGCTCACGGCTGGTGAGCACAGTGGCAGCGCTAAGGATGTCCAACTGCGGCTTAGGATATCACCTGAGGGATCCCAGACTGCTAAAGGGCAAAGGCCGGCTGAGTGGATCTCCCATCTCCCCCAGTGCATGAATGTCGTGCACCAGGCCTCTAGTAACTGTATATAATAAACGCGCTGCACCGGCTCTGGGTCACTGTGTCTCCATCAGAGGACAGCTGTCCCACTTGGTCCCAGCTTTTCCCCTCTGTCTCTGTGTCTGTCTCTTTCTTTCATTTTCTCAATCCCCAGCTGCCCCTACTCAGGATTCATGGACTACACTCTAGCCGAGCCGTGGGCAAACTATGGCCCGCGGGCCGGATCCGGCTGTTCTATCCGGTTCTCTTGCTCTCCCCTCCACTCCTTTACTTTGAATTTATATTAGTTCACACAAACACTCCATCCATGCTTTTGTTCCGGCCCTCTGGTCCAGTTTAAGAACCCATTGTGGCCCTCAAGTCAAAAAGTTTGCCCACCCCTGCTAGCTGCACTGGTCGCAGTAAAGAAAGAAATACTTAATATCTGGCACCCGAACAGGGACAGAGAAATACTTGATAATTAAAAACACAAAATATTGGTCACTTTCTAATACTATATTTTAAATAATATAGAAGTAGGAAATACTTTATAAACAAGTACACCTCAGCTGTCCAAAATCAGATGAGATGAGCACATATTGAAGCTAAGTAGCTCACAAAAGATCAAAAGGCAAAAAGACATTGATTGTGGAGTTGAGATTTTAATTACAAAGTGATGACAGGATATAATTCCTAAACTCTTGACAAAATGAAAAGCTAAAACTGAGCTGGCAACTGAGCTAACAGTATAAAAGCAGATCTGCAAATCTCTTCACACTTATGAAACAGAGATTATAAATCCTCCATCCACCATTCTTGGGAAGCGTCAAATAATTACCTTATTGATCAAAAGTTTAGGGGTAGTCTGGGAAGACTTTTAATCTTGAATAAGTGTATATAGATCAGACTTCAGTAAACATATATGATGGACCCAAAATCTCACTAAACACTTGGTGCAGTATCCCTAAACTGAAACATTAATCTTAAAATTATACCAAGACTAATATCCCATATATGTATAACTACACAAGATGAGAAAGGCAGATGGTTCTTCCATAGTAACAATACAATGAAGTTGAGTCAAGGAAAAAATAACAACAGCTAATTACTAAATAAAGAAGACTGCAAGAGATGAAGTCAGCTAACTTAGAGTTTGGATAATTTTCTTAACAAGAAACAATATTAAAATTTGAAAGTTTTTAAAATATGAAAGTTTGAAATAAAAATAAAATAGAGGAAATAGTAACAACCATAGCTATAATAGGCACATTGAAATAAAAAAATAATGAAATAAGTAGAAAATTGTCACATATATTAGCACTTACACTAAATATATCTAATTAGTGAATTTGTGTTTTAGAAGATACATCAAAGGAAAGCACACATATCAGAGGCAAAAGTGTTAAAAGGTATGAAATGTGAAAGAGAATTTAATGAATTACAAAATAAAAGAAAAAGTCAAATGCCTAATAGGAATTCTTTTAAAAAGATGAAAATCTGTAAAAACAGTATTTAAAATCTAAGAGTAAATAATTTCTTATAATTGAAAAATGAGTCATCTCCAAATGATTAAAATTCATAATAAACATATATGTTAGTTAAGATGAATAACAATAGATATGCACATCAATTCCTTCAAATAAATAAAATCTTAAAATCTGTCAGAAAAACAAACAAACAAAACCCAAGATGGATTACTTATGACTCTTCTTCAGCAACCTTACTTACCATAAGTCAACAGGAATAGCTCTCAAAATTACTGTTACTAACATCCTATCTAATAAAAGAGTAATATGCAAATTGACCATCACTCCAACACACAAGATGGCTGCCCCTGTGTGGACACAAGATGGCCAGCAGGGGAGGGCAGTTGGGGGGTGACCAGGCCTGCAGGGGATAGCAGTTGGGGTGGGGGGGGGGGGGACCAGGCCTACAGGGGAGGGCAGTTAGGGGCAAACAGGCTGGCAGGAAAGTGGTTAGGGAGTGATCAGGCTGGCAGGCAGAAGCGGTTAGGGGCAATCAGGAAGGCAGGTAGGTGAGCAGTTGGGAGCCAGCAGTCCTGGATTGTGAGAGGGACCCCTTGAGGGGTCCCAGATTGGAGAGGGTGCAGGCTGGGCTGAGGGTCACACACCCCCTCCCCATGCAAGAATTTTGTGCATCGGGCCTCTAGTTAATGAATAAGGGTGAGATAATATTTCTTGAGGTGAAATTTCAAATAAATAACTGGCAGACTCATGATGTTAGTGAAAATAAAATACAAGACTATTCATGTATAAATGTTGAGCAAAAATGATATATTAATGATTACTCACTGGGGTTTAAATTTCCAACAGTACCATACAATAGGATAGATTAAACTTGGAGTTAAATAATATTTTAAAATTTTAAATTGGAGTTACAAAAATAAAATGCTTAAAATTTGTATACGTGTTTAGGTTGGATGTGCAACATTTACAATATCCATTAAAGATTAATGGAATATAAATTTCATTAAGAGTAGAGAAAAATAAAAAATAAACCCTCAAATATAATAGAAGGAAATTTGAAAGGAGTAAAGAAAGATATGATACATAATATATTAAAAAATATAGATACATCAGTAATCAAAATCTGAAATTTATTATTTTTAAAATTTTATTTAATTGTCTGAAGTATTACAAATAGTATATATATATATATGTGTGTGTGTGTGTGTGTGTGTGTGTGTGTGTGTGTATATATATATATACATATATGTATATATATATATATATATCCTTTTTTTCCCCATTGACCTTCACCCCGGCCTCCTCTACCCCCGAGCACATGCCCTCACCACCCCCACCCCAATGTCTTGCATCCATTGGTTATGCTTATATGCATGCATACAAGTCCTTTGGTTGATCTCTTACCTCCCCCACCTGCTCCCCAATCCTCCCAGAGTTCCTGCTGTTGTTTGATAGTCTGTTTGATGCTTCCCTGCCTCTGTATCTATTTTTGTTCATCAGTTTATAATGTTCTTTATTATCCATAAATGAGTGAGATCATGAGGTATTTTTCCTTCACTTACTGGCTTATTTCACTTAACATAATGCTCTCCAGTTCCATCCATGCTGTTGCAAATGGTAAGAATTCCTTCTTTTTCACAGTGACATAATATTCCATTGTGTAGATGTACCACAGTCATCTGCTGATGGACATTTAGGCTGTTTCCAAATCTTAGCTATTGTAAATTGTGCTGCTATGAACATAGGGGTGCATATATCCTTTCTGACTGGTGTTTCTGTTTTCTTGGGATATATTCCTAGAAGTGGTATTACTGGGTCAAATGAGAGTTTCATTTTTAGTTTTTTGAGGAAACGCCATACTGTTTTCCAAAGTGGCTGCACCAGTCTGCATTCCCACCAGCAATGCAAGAGGGTTCCTTTTTCTCTGCATCCTCTCCAGCACTTGTCATTTGTTGATGATAGCCATTCTGACAGGTGTGAGATGGTACTGCAGTGTTGTTTTGATTTGCATCTCTCAGATGATTAGTGACTTTGGGAGGAAGATTCTGTATTAAATTCCTGTAAGCAACATTTTAGAGAAAATGTGGTGCAGTTTGATAGTTGTAAGTTGGTTTCTGAATATAAGAAAATAAAACATAAGTTAAAATCCAATGAAAAAGAGCACTTTGAAAGAACAAGTTATTTTGTATGTGGGAGAAAAGCAGACAAGTGTTAAAAAGCCTTATGAACCATAGTTGTGAAACTCAGGGTCCATTTGCTTCTGGGGACTACATGAATATTTTTAAATTAAACATTCATGATCTTTACACATATTTTTATGACTAAATTTATTTGTTTATTTTTTATTGTGAATCTACAGCTTTTGTCAGGTTATTTTAAGAACTAGAGGCCCAGTGCACGAAATTCGTGCACGGGGGTGTGTGTCCCTCAGCCCAGCCTGCACCCTCTCCAAACTGGGACCCCTCAAGGGATGTTCAACTGCCCACCGGGATCAGGCCTAAAAGGGCAGTCAGACATCCCTCTCACAATCCAGGACTGCTGGCTCCCAACTGCTCGCCTGCCTGCCTTCCTGATTGCCCCTAACTGCTTCTGCCTGCCAGCCTGATCACCCCCTTACCACTCCCCTGCCAGCCTGATTGATGCCTAACTGCTCCCCTGCCAGCCTGGTCACCCCTAACTGCCCTCCCCTGCAGGCCTGGTCCCCCCCAACTGCTCTCCCCTGAAGGCCTGGTCCCCCCTAACTGCTCTCCCCTGCATGCCTGGTCCCCCACAACTGCCTTTCCCTGCAGGTCTGGTTGCCCCCAACTTCCCTCCTCTGCCGGCTTGGTCACCACTAACTGCCCTCCCCTACAGGCTTGATTACCCCCAACTGCCCTCCTTTGCAGGCCTGGTCCCTCCCAACTGCCCTCCCCTGCTGGCCATCTTGTGGTGGCCATCTTGTGTCCACATGGGGCAGGATCTTTGACCACATGGGGGCAGCCATCTTGTGTGTTGGAGTGATGGTCAATCTGCATATTACTCTTTTATTAGATAGGATAGAGGCCTGGTGCATGGGTGGGGGCCAGCTGGTTTGCCCTGAAGGGTGTCCCGGATCAGCGTGGGGGTTCCCTTGGGGTGTGGGGCAGCCTGAGCGAGGGACCTGTGGTGGTTTGCAGGCCGGCCACACCCCCTGGCGACCCAAGCGGAGGCCCTGGTATCTGGGGTTTATTTATCTTCTACAATTGAAACTTTGTAGCTTGGAGCGGAGCCAAGCCTTCTTTTTGCTTCGTGGCGGCAGCCATTTCTATTGGGATTTATGTATCTTCTATAATTGAAACTTTGTAGCCTTAGCGAGGCCTGGGCCAGCCAGGGTGTGGGGAAAGCTTGGCTTCCTCCATCACCAGGGCAACCCTAGCCTCATGCTCTTTCCAGCTCCGTGGCTGCCGCCATTTCTGTTTGGGTTTATGTATCTTCTATCATTGAAACTTTGTAGCCTTGCATGGAGGCCTAGGCCGGCAAGGGCAGGCGGAAAGCTTGGCTTCCTTCATTGCCGGGGAAACCCAAGCCTCCCTCCTGCTCTCTGTGGCCGTAGCCATCTGGGTTGGATTTATTTGCATATTCGCTCCTGATTGGCTGGTGGGCATGGCTTGTGGGCGTGGCTTGTGGGTGTAGTGGATATTACTCTTTTATTAGATAGGATTGTGACTTCTAAGGCACAGAATGATTGCTGCAAATGCAGTATTTTAAAAAATTAGTGGATAATTTGAGATATGTGACATTTTACTCAAAGGAGATGGGGACATGTCATTTCCAAAATAAGAGTTCTGAATACCAGTGCTTCTAAAATATGAAAGGCTTGGACTATTCATTTTTAATTTATCTTCTAGTTGTTATTATTATTTAGATTACCTATGCACCAAACTTTAAGCATACTGCTTTAGAGTCAGAGGCTAATCAAGCCAGTGTGGCTCAATGGTTGAGCATCCCCTGTGCACCAAGAGGTCGCCAGTTCGATTCCCTGCCAGGGCACATGTTTGGAGTGCCCACTCATTCCTCAACAGGGGGCCTGCAGGAGGTAGTCTATCGATCTCACTCATGGATGTTTCTATCTTTCTCTCCCCTTCCCTTTCACTCTCTCTAAAAATCAATAAAAAACATTTTTTTTAAATAAAAGAGGTTTATTTCATTGTCATTTGGGCAGAAGATGGCTTGTGATGATTTTACAAAAATGCTATTAGTCAAAAAAGTATGAACAAAAACAATATCCCCAATGGGAGAATTCTGATTTCGGTTTTTGCCCTTATTCAGCTAATAGCTACCTAAGTAGAAGAAAAGAAGGGATATATATTAAGGTCATCATCTCTGTTTTCTTTGTTGTTTATTTGTCTAGTTAATACACTTCTATTGAGATATTTCTAACTACAAGTCATTATGAGGTGCCACAAAGAGACATAAGTGAACAAATCATAAAGCTTCTCAGTGTCCATATACTGAGAAAGACAGATATTTTGTTTGTAATTAAAAGTCTGGTTTCTGCCAAAACTGGTTTGGCTCAGTGGATAGAGCGTCGGCCTGCGGACTGAAGGGTCCCGGGTTTGATTCCGGTCAAGAGCATGTACCTTGGTTGCGGGCACATCCCCAGTGGGAGGTGTGCAGGAGGCAGCTGATCGATGTTTCTCTCTCATCGATGTTTCTAGCTCTCTATCCCTCTCCCTTCCTCTCTGTAAAAATCAATAAAATATATTTAAAAAAAAAAAAAAACTTAAAAAAAAGTCTGGTTTCTGTTTGATTACCTAATGCATAGTTACTGCATGATTAAGGTATCACTATGACTTGTTGTTCTAAGTATCAAAGGTATTCCTCTCCAGATGGATGTTTCAATCTACATTAATAAAAGAGAAAGATGCAAATTGACCATATCTTCATGACGCCCACCAGCCAATCAGGAGTGAGTATGCAAATTACCCAAATAAAGATGGTGGGTTAATTTGCATATGCAGGCACTGAGCGGCCAGGGGCAGGGTGGGATGCTTGAGTCATCACCATGGTGATGATGCAGGCATTCTGCACCACCCCAGCAGCTCCAGGCCTCTGGGCAGCATGGGAAGTCAAAAAGGTGGCTCTGGGCCAGAGCAAAGGCAGAAAGATGGCTCCGGGCCAGAGGGAAGGCAGTGCCGGCAGCCAGGGGAAGGAAGGCCCATTCTTGCACGAATCTTCGTGCATTGGGCCTCTAGTGTATAAATAAAATTTTGCCTCTTCTTATAATTCTGGAAGTCAATTATAGACAAATCTTGTGTTTTTTGGTTTTGTTTTTCTCAGACCAGGATGCAGAACTAAATGGATGATTCTCTTCGGAGAAAGTGGGATGAGAAATTTTCTTTGACTTGGAGAAAAACAATAATAGATGTTACTGACATTTGTTGATCATTTTGGTACAGAGCTAAATGCCACATGTATATAATGAGAAAGACAGTTAACAACCACCCAGTGTCTCATAGAGAGAAAGAGCACACCTGGGGTCTGAACTTTGGGAATTGACTCCAGGGCCTCTGTTCTTCAGAACACTGAAATACTGAGAGGGGCAAACTAACAAGGAAAAACTGCCTTAAAAACAGCATTTTTTTAAGAAAAAAATTAGAATTTTCTGATGACCAATAGATCTTTGATCAAATTTTTAAAAAAATAAAATACTAGAAAAATAAAACTAAAAAGAGTAAAATAGAAGCCTATAAATAAAATTATATTGTATTTATCAAAAAAATGCTTTTACTGTATCAAAAGGCTAAGAAAGTGAATGATAATTTATCTTCATTTTTCAAATGATAAAAAATTTTAAAATATTTTGTCAAGGACTTATAGAAATTTTTTTAAATATATTTTATTGATTTTTACAGAGAGGAAGGGAGAGGGATAGAGAGCTAGAAACATCGATGAGAGAGAAACATCGATCAGCTGCCTCCTGCACACCTCCCACTGGGGATGTGCCCGCAACCAAGGTACATGCCTTTGACCGGAATCGAACCCGGGACCCTTCAGTCCGCAGGCTGACGCTCTATCCACTGAGCCAAACCGGTTTCAGCAAGGACTTACAGCAATTTTAAGGTCAACATGAGTTCAGATATCTACCTTTTGAGTAGCATTGCGTTAAATCCTTCTCACATAGTAAGGCTTTGTGTTTTTTTAATATATATATATATATATATATATATATATATATATATATTATTAATTTTAAAGAGATAGGAGGGAGGGGGAGAGAGAGAGAGAGAAACATTGATTGGCTGCCCTCTGTATGCCTCCAACCAGGAATTCAACCCAACTGGGAATTGAACTGGTGACATCTCAGTGCATAGGATAAAGCTTAACCAACTGAGCCACACTGGCCAGGGATGGACCTTAATATATATATAAATTTGTTTCCCTGTTGGAGATAAACTGAGAGGTGAGAATCAAGAAAAATATAATTTTTTGAGCCTGAAGATAAAAAGAGATCTATATGTTCTATATGTGGATATTTTACTAATTATAAAGAGTTGGCATTTTCTACATTGATTTCCTTTTTGATATCACTTAGTCCCAAATAAAGGTAAATTGGAAAAAGTCAATCAACACTAAGCTAAGAAAAATAAAGGAAATGGTTATTTGCAGTGTTGTTTTATACATGCTCCTAAATACACCTACACTTCGGACAAAGTTATAAGGGCTAAAGAAACTTATTCTTCTTATCAGACACTGTGGTGGGAGAGGCAAATTCAAATGCATATATATGTATATCCTATATAATAAAAGGCTAATATGCAAATTGTCCCCTCGACCAGGAGTTCAACCAGCAGGCAGGCCGGCCAACCACCCATGTTCCCTCCCCCTGGCCAGGCTGGCTGGACACCACCCATGCAGGAATTCATGCACTGGGTCTCTAATATGTATATATATATATATATATATGTATATATATATATATATATATATATATACACACACACACACACACACACACACAAACACACACACACACACACTGAGTGGCCAGATTATTATGTGTTCAGATCATAATAATCTGGCCACACAGTGTGTGTGTGTATGTGTGTGTGTGTGTGTGTATATATATATATATATATATATATATATATATCCTATCTAATAAAAGAGTAATATGCAAATTAACCCTCACTCTGCTACACCCACCAGCCATGCCCACAAGCCACACCCACCAGCCAATCAGAGCAAATATGCAAATAAACCCAACCAAGATGGCTACAGCCACAGAGAGCAGGAGGGAGGCTTGGGTTTCCCTGGCAATGGAGGAAGCCAAGCTTTCCTCCTGCCCTTGCTGGCCTAGGCCTCCACTCAAGGCTACAAAGTTTCAATGATAGAAGATACATAAACCCAAACAGAAATGGCGGCAGCCACAGAGCTGGAAAGAGCAGGAGGCTAGGGTTGTCCCCAATGATGGAGGAAGCCAAGCTTTCAACACACCCTGGCAGGCCCAGGCCTCCGCTTAAGGCTACAAAGTTTCAATTATAGAAGATACATAAATCCCCCCAAAAAAGGCTGCCGCCACAGAGCAAGCAGAAGGCTTGGCTCTGCTCCAGGCTACAAAGTTTCAATTGTAGAAGATAAATAAACCCCAGATACCAGGGCCTCCGCTTGGGTCTCCAGGGGGCGTGGCCGGCCTGCAAACCACCACAGGCCCCTCACCCAGGCCGCCCCACGCCCCAAGGGAACCCTCACCCTGATCCGGGACATCCTTCAGGGCAAACCAGCTGGCCCCCACCCATGCACCAGGCCTCTATCCTGTCTAATAAAAGAGTAATATGCAGATTGACCATCACTCCAACACACAAGATGGCTGCCTCCATGTGGTCAAAGATCCTGCCCCCATGTGGACACAAGATGGCCACCACAAGGTGGTCAGCAGGGGAGCGCAGTTGGGAGGGACCAGGCCTGCAAGGGAGGGCAGTTGTGGGCGATCAGGCCAGCAGGGGAGGGCAGGTGCGAGGGACCAGGCCTGCAAGGGAGGGCAGTTGGGGGCGATCAAGCCTGCAGGGGAGGGCAGTTAGGGGTGACCAGGCCTGCAGGGGAGGGCAGTTAGGGGTGACCAAGACAGCAGGGGAGAGCAGTTGGGGGCAACCAGGCCTGCAGGGAAAGGCAGTTAGGAGGGACCCAGGCCTGCAGGGGAGAGCAGTTAGGGGTGACCAGGCTGGCAGGGGAGGGCAGTTAGGGGTGACCAGGCTGGCAGGGGAGCAGTTAGGCATCAATCAGGCTGGCAGGGGGTGGTTAGGGGGTGATCAGGCTGGCAGGCAGAAGTGGTTAGGAGCAATCAGGAAGGTATGCAGGCGAGCAGTTGGTAGCCAGCAGTCCTGGATTTTGAGGCCCAGTGGGATCAGGCCTAAACAGGCAGTTAGACATCCCTCGAGGGGTCCCAGTTTGGAGAGGGTGCAGGCTGGGCTGAGGGACACACACACCCCTGTGCATGAATTTTTGTGCACTGGGCCTCTAGTATATATATAAAAGCCTAAGTGACCATTAAGACCGGACAACTGGCTGGTATCTATGATGCGCACTGAACACCAGGGGGCAGATGCTCAACTCACAAGCTGCCCCCTGTTGGTCATTGAGATCCCACAGCCAACCTCCCACAGTCCCTCCCTCTGGCCAGCCAGCCCCAATGAGCCCTGATTGGGACTAGGGGAGAAAGCCCCAATCAGCCCTGATTGATGGCCAGGTCGAGGGACCCCACCCGTGCATGAATTTATGCACGGAGCCTCTAGTTCCAAATAAAAAGTCAGCTTCAGAGAAACTACCATTGTGAATTGTTTAATCTATTATCTTTAATTTCTAAAGTATGGATGGTTTGAACAAGTGTAGACGATATCTTGTAAAAAGTTTATAATATGTCAAATCTTAATAAGCCAGGGGCTTTAGAATGTCATCCTCAGTGCCTTCTAGATGATTTTCCTCACCAAAAATGGGACCTTACGTGACACAGAAAGATACTATTTGTGCTGTCTGGCCTCAAACATCACTTATCAAATGGTCCATTTTATGTCTATCCCAGTATTATACTTTAATTTTTTTTATTTTTAAGAAAGCATATCCTAATATGTTTATACTTACAAAATATGAATAGCTATATATGAATGCAACAAGACAATTTTACAAGAAGCAAGTATTTTTCTAGATTGACATTTCAAATTTAGCTCAGTAGAAGAGAAGACTTACAATTTGTCCTTGAAAAAGTAATTCAGATTCTATCAATCAAAAATCTGTATCAGAAATACACTGAAAATAATATAGTTTCTTTCAAAACTAATGAAATTATAGGAAATTTGATTAAAAAATAAGTTAATTCAGATAGGCATGCTTTTGAAGGGAACTTCATAAATGGAACATAAGCAATAAAGTATATTAAATAACTAGTATAAAAAGTATGGAATAAACTGCTTTCAAATTTGTATTCAAAAATGTTATATTAATAGTTTGTTATGCAATGTGTTTTATATCTGTGTAACTTAATCTTAAATAATATATAGTAAACTAGAGGCCCGGTGTACACAATTCATGTACGGTGGCGGGGAGGGGGGGGTTGTCCCTCAGCCCAGCCTGCACCCTCTCCAATCTGGGACCCCTTGAGGGATGTCCAACCGCCTGTGTGGGATCGGGCCTAAACGGGTGGTCGGACATCCCTCTCACAATCCAGGACTGCTGGCTCCCAACCGCGTGCCTGCCTCTGCCTGATTGCCCCTAACCACTTCTGCCTGCCAGCCTGATCACCCCTAACCACTCCCCTGCCAGCATGATCGACGCTTAACTGATCCCAGCCTGCCCGATTGCCCCTAACTGCCCTCCCCTGCTGTCCTGGTCACCCCTAACTGCCCTCCCCTGCAGGCCTTGTCCCCCCCAACTGCCCTCCCCTGCTGGCCTGGTCTCCCCCATCTGCCCCCATCTGCTGGCCTGGTCACCCACAACTGCCCTCCCCTGCAGGCCTGGTCCCTCCAAACTGTCCTCACCTGCAGGTCTGGGTCCCCCCCAACTGTCCTTTACTTCAGGCCTTGTCCTTCCCCAACTGCCCCCCACTGCAGGCCTGCCCCCCCCCCCAACTGCTGTCCCCTGAAGGCCTGGTCCCCCAACATCTCTCCCCTGCAGGCCTGGGTCCCCCCCACCAACTGCCCTTTCTTGCTGGCCTGGTCTCCCCCAAATGCCCTCCTCTGCTGGTCTGATCTCACACAACTGCCCTCCCCTGCAGGCCTGGTTCCCCCCAACTGCCCTCCCCTGCAGGCCTGGTCCCCCCCAACTTCCCTCCCCAATCCCAGTGGGCCTAAACGGGCAGTCGGACATCCCTCTCACAATCCAGGACTGCTGGCTCCCAACCGCTCACCTGCCTGCCTGCCTGATTGCCCCTAACCACTTCTGCCTGCCAGCCTGATCACCCCCTAACCACTTCTGCCTGCCAGCCTGATCACCCCCTAACCCAGCCTTGGACAAACTACTGCCCGAGGGCCGGATCCAGCTGTTCTATCCGGTTCTCTTGCTCTCCCCTCCGCTCCTTTACTTTGAATTTATATTAGTTCACACAAACACTCCATCCATGCTTTTGTTCCAGCCCTCCGGTCCTGTTTAAGAACCCATTGTGGCCCTCGAGTCAAAAAGTTTGCCCACCCCTGCCCTAACCACTCCCTTGCCAGCCTGATCGACATCTAACTGCTCCCCTGCCGGCCTGATTGCCCCTAACTGCCCTCCACTGCCAGCCTGGTTGCCCCTAACTGTCTTCCCCTGCTGACCTGGTCACTGCCTACTGCCCTCCCCTGCAGACCTGGTCCCCCCCAACTGCCCTCCCCTGCAGACCTGGTCCCCCCAAACTGCCCTCCCCTCCAAGCCTGTTTCCCCCAACTGCCCTCCCCTGCAGGCCTGCTGCCTCCCAACTGCCCCCCTCCCTGCAGGCCTGGTCTCCCCAACTGCCCTCCCCTGCTGGCCTGGTCTCCCCACAACTGTCCTCTGCTGGCCTGGTCACCCCTAACTGCTCTCCCCTGCTGGCCATCTTGTGGCAGCCATCTTGTTTCCACATAGGAGCAGCCATCTTTGACCACATGGGGGCGGCCATCTTGTGTGTTGGAGTGATGGTCAATTTGCATATTACTCTTTTATTAGATAGAATACGTTAGTGTTCATTCCTTGTGTTGTACAGTTCTATGAGATGTCTTGTATCCATTATTATGATATCATATAGAACAGTTTCCTTGTCTTAAAAAGCTTCTGTGTTCCACCTATTTATCCTTGCCCTCTTACATTTTTCCCACAGCCCAGCAACCACAGGTCCTTCTACTGTCTCTATACTATTTCTCTTTCCAAAATGTCATATAGTTGGAATTGACCAGCATTGCCTTAATATTCTTCTCAGCTTTACTATAATTTAGATGGTTTTCTTTCTGACTATTACCACCTAAACTTCCTTTTTTAGGGTGATTTCTTTAGATAACCTGTAATTATAAATTCTTTCTCTTCCCTTTTGAAATGTATGTACATCTTTTCCCAGGCACTAGCCAGTTTTACAAACCCAAGAAATGCTTTTACTCAAGGTCTTGTAACTACCTCTTTGAAATTTAAATATGGTAGAAGATAGCAACCTTTTCCTCTAGTCTCTGTGCCAGCCTAAGCACCTGACCTCCATGGGCACCAATTATCAAACACAGATTGTCTAATGAAAGGGAAAATCTTTTGATCAGGAATAACATTTCCTCAGGAGTAACTTGATGTGCTCTGAACATCTCATCAATCTCTCCTCTAACTTCCTTCAGTGCTTTCCCACTAGACAGCCTCTGTGCTTAATATCCCTGAGGACTTTTGTTTCAGTGGAATTGAGTTGTATCTCTCCTCTTTGGAAATAGTCTTGAATAAATTCACCCTGCCTGTTTAATTTTGTCCAGTGCAAATTTTACACTGACAGGAAAATACAATATGCAGTATTTCAGAATTTTTTTCTTTCACATAACCATATGCACTTAAGGTTCCTTCACGGTTTTTGTTTGTTTGTTTTGTGTGTGACTTGATTTCCTTTTATTATAATACTAGAGACCTAGTGCATGAATTCATGCAAGGGTGGGGTCCAGCTGGCCCACTCCAATTGGGGCTGATCAGGGCCAGGTCAGCTGGGGGGAGGGGCCGAGGGTCCTGCCCCTGATTGGGGTTGGGGGACAGATTGGAGGTGGGGTCAGCCATCGGGAGGGGCTGTGGGCGGTGGGCTGGCTGGCTTTGCCCCCAAATAGGGTGGGGGGAGCCAATTGGGGGTCAGCAGTTAGGGGAGGGGTTGTGGGAGGTTGGCCAGCCAGCCCCACTCCCTATTGGTGTGGGGGGGGGTCGCTTCAGGCAGATCTGGCTGGTGGGAGGGGCCAAGGGCCTATTGGGGTGATGGGGGCTGATTGGGGGTGAGATAGGCTGTTGGGAGGGGCCCCAGGCAGTTGGCTGGTTGGCCCTGCTCCAGATTGGGGTGGGGAGACCAATCTGGGGTGGGGCCATGTGGGGGGAGGGGCAGCAGGAAGTTTGCTGGTCGGCCCCACCCCCTGATCGGGCCGGTTCACTGGCTGTAGTAGGCATCATAGCAACCAGTCATTCTTATCGTTACAGCATTCCAAGTTGCTGGCTTTTTATATATATAAATTTCTTTATATCATGATTTGTTTATCCATTCACTTACTGAAGGACTTCTTTGTTGCTTCCAATTTTTGGCAATCCTATATAATAAAAGCCTAATATGCTAAGTGTCCAACCATTCAATCATCGACCAGGTACTATGATGTGCACTAACCACCAAGGAGCAGATGCTCCAACCAGTAGGTTAGCTTGCTTCTGGGATCTGGCCAATCAGGACTGGGTGAGACAGGCCAGACACTCCCTGGAGCCCTCCCATGGTCCCTCCCCAGCCCCAGTCATGCACCAGTGGGGTCCCTCTGCCTGGCCTGATCCCTCTCGCAATCTGAGACCTCTCAGGGGATGTCAGAGAGCCAGTTTCTGCCTGATCCCGCAGGCCAGCCCAAGTGAACCCACTGATGCACGAATCCTTGCACCAGGCCTCTAGTTAAGAATAAAGCTAAGTTTCATAGCAGCACAATTTGCAATAGCTAAGATTTGAAAACAGCCTAGGTGCCCGTCAGCAGATGACTGGATCAGAAAACTATGGTACATCTACACAATGGAATACTATGCTGCCATAAAAAAGAAGGAATTATTACCATTTGTAGGCACCTGGATGGAATTAGAGAACATTATGCTAAGTGAAATAAGCCAGTCAATGAAAGAAAAATACCACGTGATCTCACTCATTTGGGGATAATGAAAAACAGTATAAACTGATGAACAAAAAGATAGATACAGAGGCAGTAAAGCATCAGACTGTCAAATTACAGCAGGAAGGTTAGGGAGAAGTGGGGGAAATAAGAGATCAACTGAAGGACTTCTATGCATGTATATAAGAGTAACCAATGGATGCAAAACATTGGGGGGTGAGGGCATGTATGGGAGTGGGGTGGGGGTGGGCAATGGTAAGATATGTACACATATAATACCTTAATAAAAAAATTTAAAAAAAAAAGAATAAAGCTAAGTCCTAGCCAATTTTGATCAATGAATAGAGCATCAGCCCATGGACTGAAGGATCCTGGGTTCGATTCTGGTCAAAGGCACCTACCTTGGTTGCAGGCTTGACCCCTGGCCTTGGTTGGTGTGCATGCAGGAGGCAACCAATCAATGTGTCTCTCTTACATGGATATTTCTCTTTCTTTCTGTCCCTCCCTCTCCCTTCTACTGTCTCTAAGAATTAATGGGAGAATATCCTTGGGTGAGGATTAACAACAATAACAACAAAATAATAAACTACCATCAACATTCATATGCAGGCTGATTTGACTGTTTTCCTTCCCCAGGTTGGTTAGGCTCTGATGAAACCCATGTTCATTAAGCACTGGAAAAAACTGTTTCCCTGGAAGAAAGACATTTGTTAAGGAGAACAGAATCCCTCTGGTTTTATTCCAAAATGGCTACTTCTCTGTTCTGCCTGCTAGAAGTAGAGAGGATTTTTATTTGTTCTTTACCCTGAACATTTGGTGTGGCTTCTGCTAGTAAAACTCACAAAAGTATGGAGAGCCCCCTCCAGGTAGGGCTCCCAGGAGGTTTTACCTTTCAAACCAGGCCATACTTTATTTCTAGCATCTACTCACTTACCCATTACGTGTTCCAGTTTCTGGCTCTAGCAATAGTTTCTGTTCCTGATGAACTGTGACTCTTTCTAGTTGCCTGTCTGTCAAATTTTCAGTGCAACAATATGACTTACATTTTCTGAGGGATCTAAGAAGAGTTGATTTTCAGATTGCTCAGGTATTTTCCTGTTGAGAGAAAGGAGTGATTAATTCTGTTTGTTACCTGTCTGAACAGAAACTGGAGATCCTGATGACATTTTAAAAATAAAAATAAAATCACTGTAAAAATTACTTAAAGTCATACTGTATCCCCAAACATATTAACAAGTAAATGATCTCTGTTCAGAATTTTAAAAAAATGCTATTTTTAATGATTAGCCAAGTTTTTCCTAGGAAGGCATGAATTAACTAACGAAACATTTTAAAACAGAAAATATGCTTCTGATACTGTTGAGTTATTAATAATAGAAAAGGAGCAAAGGGAAGGCCAAATATGATGGGCATGTCATTTGGGCAGCTATACCAGGAAGCTACAGCCTTACACTCCCAGAGTGCCAAGGAAGGGAAGATAGATGCATGGAACCGGGGGTGGGGGTGGGGGGCGGCGAGGCGGGGAGGGACTAGCAAAGGTGCTTTCTGTCAGTCACACCTGGGAACAAAGGTCATTGGCCAGAATGGGCATGGCCACTGCAGGCCCACAAAGGTTTGGGACACTTAAGTCCCTGAACAAAGAAACTCGCTCTTTTGTGCTCTCAGTTCTCTTGTGACTCATGACTTTGGGCTTGTGGGGCTCTTCTGCTCCTGCTTCCCTGCATTCACCCACATGGCCCAGGGGTATATGGACGCCACACCGGTAAATGGACCCCACACTGGTATATGGATTAATGGGCTACATTTAGCCTAATGTTGAACTGGGCCTATCTCCAACATGGAAAATAAACTTTAGACACTGCCTTTGATTTTAGCTTTATTGAAACCATGGGTATACGTCTATGACTGGACAAAGGAAAATGGGACTTTGGAATCCCAGGGATTTAAGCCCATGTAAATAAAAATCACTTATTCTCCAGTGCCAGCCTCAGATAAACCTTTTTTCTCAGAGTATTGTAAGAACTCCACCCCCAGCAGTACCCAGTGGGGAAGAGGGACCCCCACTTCATCCAGTATCACTTTCATGGAAGTCAGGATATCTTATTGATATTTATCAATCTGCCAAGGAACTAGTTATGTAACCTTTACCTCTATGAGCATAGATTTCCTGTCCTATAAAATAAAGAGAAAGTATTCAGTCTACATGTTTTCTAATGCTATGGCAAATGCTAATGATCCATTAGCTAGTACAAGTGATATTCCCAATGTTGTCATGTCAGAGAATAACCTATCTATGAATTTTTGCTATGTTACTACTAAATACTCTTTTAAGAATGACTACAAGCAGTTAAAATTATTTCCTTGATTTTTCAGGTCCACTTTTATTTACTTTACTCTCCTTTGAGATAGTTCAGTCAGCACTTTTAGTATTTACAGACCAAACTAAATATAGATGGATAAAAAAGGTTAACACAGGAAAGCAAAACATTTAGAAGAAAAATAGATCAGACATTTAAACTCATAGCTAAGGAAATTACATGAAACCCTTGGGTTATATGCAAAGGAAAGAAAAAACAACCACAAGATAGAGCACCACAGATCACATAATTGCAATATTTTAAAATCCCAAAGGGTTCCTCTAGGGAATAATAACCATAAATATATTCATAAACTTAATAGCTTTTAATCTTCCCTATAATATTATTCATAGACATTTAAACCACAGTTCTTTTGGGACTTATATGCCCCAGAGAATCAATGGCAGAGGATAGTACTAGGTACTGTCTACCCTAAGTATATTTTGTCTTAGTCAGTTTATTATTTTTCTTTTTCTTTTTGTTTATTTGTTTCAGGTTTGGGTTATTGGAAGGATGGGCATTCTTATTTTGATCATTTCAAAAATTGCTAATAGTAATATTTGAGCACTATTTGTGTGGGAAGATGATGGCTTTGAGACTCCTCTTGCACATCAAAATTGCATCGTTTATTTAAGTTTCATACCCAAATCACGCAATATAAAATTCAAATTTACCCTTTCAATACACATATTGGCAAAACATCTTTTTTCAAATTATACAATCAACTAGCAGTCTTTTTGCTCTATTACCTGCCTACTTTAGGCAGTTTTCAAATAACAAATATGGTATTCTAGAAATTATTTTATTCCTGCTGGCAAATATTACATAGGGAATTAGAAAAATTCAACACCTTGAAAGAACTTATCATTTATCCCCTTTAGTCTGACTATTTTATCTTGATTTAAATTTCATTTATATTGTAAACAAAGTAATTAGCTGGCAATTCTTATATTTTAAAATAAAAAGCAGTAATTAGTTAAAGAGGGCATGAATGTTAAATAGGGCATATTATATGATATTTCAAATCTAGCTAACAAAAAACCTTTAGTAGAACTTTGTGGTGAAGGAGATTGCTAACTTAGACAGTGCACCCATGACATTACAATCCTGACAGTACATCATTAGTTGGGTTCCTTGGAATTACATATCTTTCCTTAACAATGCTTGAAGGGATTTATTAACTTGTTACTTTGGGACTGCATTGCAAAACCAGAATAAAACAAAAATAACATAACAACAAATAGGATGTTGTCAACCAGAATTTTTGAATTCTGGGCATCATTTATTTGGACCTATCTTAGTTCTACATGTCTTCTAATCCTATTATCATAGCAGAAAGCCAACACTCAAAGATGGGTCCAGGTAGCAGTGCATAATCAAGCTATGCAATGACATTTAAAAGAGCAGTATAGACACGTTATTCATTATATCCATTTGCATTCCATTGGCCAAAGCTAATTATATGACTAGCCTGAATCAGTGAGTCAGAGAAGTATATTCTTCCTGAAGAGAAGCCTGGCAAAAAAAAAACAAAAAAAAAAAACAAAAAAAAAACAAGGAATTGATAGTGTAAACAAATGTAAGCAAGTATAAAACAAGAATTAATACAATTATAGTTTGGTAAAATAGGTCTTATCTGGAAATAATATTGTGCAGTGTTTTTATCCTATGGGTCATTCTATTTTACATAAAAATGGAGTTTTGTCTACTGATATTGTTTGTCATTTTAAAAAATCAAAATAGCAGAGTTCTCAGTCTCTCAACTGTAGTTCTAAGTTTCTTTGCCTTTTTGTTTTGTTCTTATTGTACACTAGAGGCCCAGAGCACGTATTTGCATGGGTGAGGTCCCTTGGCCTCGCTGGCGATCAGCGCTGCAGGAGGTTGGCCCAGGGGAGGTTGGTCAGGGGTGGGAGGTTGGCTGTGGGAGCACACTGACCACCAGGCGGTAGCTCCTGCGTTGAGCATCTGTCCCCTGTTGGTCAGTGCATATCATAGTGACCAGTCAACCGGTCGTTCAGTTGTTCAGTCATTTGGTCACTTAGGCTTTTATATATATATAAAAGTGAGCCTCTTTCTATTCCTGTCCCTAATGTGTTCAGACAGGCACATGTGTGCATACACAGGTACACACACACATAAAACATACACTATTCTAGAACATAACATAGTTCAATCTTTTAAAAAATTCTTTATGAAAATATTTTTGACGTTGTACATGGAGTGATTTTTCTAATTCTCTCTCAATGTTGCTATGTGATACTCTCCTTTCTCTCTAAGTTTTCCACAACATTGATAAAGTTATATAATCTGCCCTTTCTTTTTGACATGGTACAAAGTTGTTTTCCACTAAGAATATGACAAGAAAAAATTCCTCCACTGTATAGGAATCCTCAACTTTATTACACTATCTCTGGTATAATATCAAATTCTTCCTCTGATTATAGTGTCCTGTTTCACCACTTAATAGCCATCTTGATTTGTACCAAGAAAAATGACTAATTATATCTGGGTAGAGCATTACAGAGCCAGATAACTAGATTGTTAACTAAGTAAATCCCAGTAAGATTAAGAGGCTAAAAGAAGCATCCACTGGAGAGGTCCATGGCACTTGGGTACGATGAATTGTTCAAAGACAGAACATTGTGCAGTGAGGTAGAATGGGAACTTAACCTATTGTAACATGAACACTCAGATTAATGTGATCTCATTAAGTTACATTAACTGTATATCCTAAGTATGTCACAGGCTGCTGAGTTTTATTATATCTGATATTCAAGGGAAAGTATAGTATGCTGCTGTAAAAAGCCTTATAAATTCTTATTATTTTTGTCCAGATATTGCTTAGAAAATTTCCAGAGGATACACAATATAATTTACTAAAATATCAGATTTGTTGGTTTTATGGTGACAGAGATCAACTTTATACTAGGTAAGATGTATTCAGGCATGTTTATTATATTTGAATTAAGCAATATTGTCTAAAAGATTAAAGCTACTTTAAGAATTGTGTAGTATATCTACCTATCCATCCATATAGTATAAAATATATATTCACATATATGCATATATGCAAACATATGTATACCATTTTTGGTTTTCATTAATAATGAGATACTATGTAATTATCTTAATTTTCATCATGTTGCATATTCATATAGTTAGAAATTTACTGGAGCTATGGTTTGAATGTTTGTATACCTCCAAATTCCATGTTTTGAATTCTAATAACCAATGTGATAAATATTGAGAGGTGGGGCCTTTCAGAGATACTTAGGTAATGAAGATGCCACCTTCCTGAATGAGATTAGTGCTACTAGTGCCCTTTTAAATAGGACCCCACCGAGCTCCCTAGGCCCTTCTACCATGTGAGGACACAGCAAGGAGGCACTGGCTCTGAACCAGAAAGAGGGTCCTCAACTGACAATGCTGACATCCTGATCTTGGACTTCCAGGCCCATGGAACTTTGAGAAAAAAATGTTTTTTGTTTATAAGCTTCTCAATCTCTGGTGTTTTGTTATGGCAGCTCTAAAGCACTAAGACAACAGTTAAATAATCTTAGGAATAGTGAAATAACTGTTGGAAGGCAGAAAGTTATTTTGTGTCAAAGATTAATTGCATTCAATTTTAGGAGATATGTAGAAATTATCTTAAAACATAAGTATATGCTTATGGAACCTTACACATTCTATAACAGCAGGCCTGGAGGTTGCTTGACCATTTACCAGTTAAGTATTATTCATCTCTTAACAGAATAAATTATTAAACAGTTATTAGGTGACCATTTTTTCTTGTTTTTTGAGGTAGGCCTGTAGAGCTATGAACTTCCCTCTCCAGACTCCTTTCACTGTGTCCCATAGATTTTAGATTGTTTTGTTTTCATTGTCATTCGTTGCAAGATGCTTTTTATTTCTTCTTTGATCACTTTGGTAACCCAATCATTGTTTAATAGACTGCTATTTAGCCTCCAGGTGTTTGATTTTTTTTTTTCATTATTTTTATTGTAGTTGATTTTTAATTTTATGCCGTTGTGATCTCAGAAGATGCTTGATATGATTTCTATCTTCTTGAATTTGAAGAGACTTTGCCTATGCCACAATATGTGGTCTATCTTTGAAAACAACCCATGTGCACTTGAGAAGAATGTATATTCTGTGGCTTTGGGGTGAAACGTTCTGAAGATGTCAATTAATTCCATCTGATCTATGAGTCATTTAAGATTGATGTTTCTTTGCTGATTTTTTGTTTAGAGGACTTATCCAGTGGTCTTAGTGGGGTATTAAAGTTCCCTACTGTGACTGAATTGCTGTCAATCTCTCCCTTGATATCTTCCAGAAGTTTTTTTATGTATTTGGGTGCTCCTGTATTGGGTGCGTGTAAGTTTACCAGAGTTATATCTTCTTGTTGAATTGCTCCCTTATTATAAAGTGGCCTTCCTTATCTCTTGTTATGGCCGTCACTTTAAGGACTAATTTGTCAAATATAAGTATTGCTATCCCAGCTTTTTTTTTTTTCTTTTTCATTTTCATTCGCCTAGAAAACCTTTTTCCATCCCTTCACCATCAGTTTGTTCGTGGGTCTCCTATAGATAGCAGATATATGGGTCATGTTTTCTTATCTATTCAGCTACCCTATGTCTTTTAATTTGGAGCATTTAATCCATTTACACTTAAAGTTATTATTGATAGGTACTTGTTTGTTGCCATTTTTATTCTTTATGCCTGTGTTCCTTCTTCCCTTTTCTTCTTTTCACAGCAGACCCTTTAGCATTTCTTGCATTGCTGGTTTGGTGGTAATAAATTCCCTTAGTCTTTTTTTTTGTGTATGAAGCTCCTCATTTCACCCTTAACTTTGATTGATAGCCTTGCTGGGTACAGTATTCTTTGATTCAGACCCTTGTTTTGCATGACTTTGTATATTTCATTCCATTCTCTTCTGGCCTGATGTGTTTATGTTGAGAAACTAATTGATAGTTTGATGGGAGATCCCATGTAGGTAACTTTTGGTCTCTCCCTGGCAGCCTTTAAGATTCTTACTTTGTCGTTGGTGTTTGCCAATTTAATTATAATGTGTCCTGGCCTCAATCTTTTGGGGTTCATCTTGTTTGGGATGCTGTGAGCTTCTTGGACTTAGGTGAGTTTTTTCTTCCCTATATAAGAAAAGTTTTCTGTCATTATTTCTTCAAACAGGTTTTCTAATCTTTGCTCAGTTTCCTCTCCTTCTGGCTTCCCTATTATGCAGATGTTGTTTCGTTTCTTGTTGTCCCAAAGTTCCCTTAGGCTCTCATCTTGTTTTTTTTAGGTTTTTTTTTGTGTGTGTTTTTTTTTTTCCTAGATGCTGCTCTGCCTGGGTATTTTTTCCTACCTTGTGGTCCTCTGCTTCTTCTAGTCTCCTGTTGATGCTGTCTACTGAGTTCTTTATTACAGCAATGTCATTCTTCATTTCTTATTTGTTCTTCTTAATTTCCTCTTGGTTCTTACACATATTGTTGAATTTGTCTTCCATCCTTTTCAGTGTCCTTATTACCTTTGTTCTGAATTCTTTCTCTGACATATTGCTTGCCTCCATTTCCCGGTGATTCCTTATTTTCTTTCGTATGAGGGCTGTTTCTTTTTCTCCCCATGATAGTTCCTCTCAGGGTGTCTGGTTATGTAGCTCTCTCTCTCCTGCGTTGACTGGAAGGCACAAAATACAACACAACAAGACACAACACACAGGGCACCAAACACAAATGTATTCATGATACTAATATCCCCAAATAAAGGTGACCACCAGAGAAAAGAGAATTAGGGGATAGAAAAGTGCAAAAATTATAATGAGAAAAGGAAAACATGTAAGGGAGAAAAGAAAGAGAAGAAAAAAGAAGGGGGGAAAATGTATGTATATGGGGAGAAAACTCCAAAAAAACAACAACTAATCCAAAAAAAATGCAAACAACCCTAGCCGGTTTGGCTCAGCGGATAGAGCATTGGCCTGCAGACTGAAGGGTCCCAGGTTGTGGGCTTGATCCCCAGTAGGGGACGTGCAGGAGGCAGCCGATCAATGATTCCCTCTCATCATTGATGTTTCTATCTCTCTATCCCTCTTCCTTCCTCTCTGAAATCAATAAAGAAATATATTTAAAAATAAATGCAAACAACAAACACCCAGAGATGAATGCAAACAACAAGTAATCCAAAAAATGCAAGCAACAAACACCCAACAACAAACACCCAGATGAATCTGAGGAGGCAGAGCTTTCTCTAGCTAGGTGATATCTGACCTTTCCATCCATGGCTTGCCTCATCAGCTGTGTTTAATTCGCCAGTTCTGGGTGGGTGTTGTTGGATTCAGCTGTTCCTTCTATCTGCTCTGTGAGAAGGCGCAGGGCCCGTCCGCATATTCGACATCGCTTTGTCTCCCCCTGGATAGACTTTTTAGTCACCTGCGGTCAGGGAGGCTGGAGTCTCGGTGTTTGTGGGTTCGCAGCTGAGGCAGCTGGTCCCTGGGCATTGTGGTTGTAGGGTGTCAGGAGGTAACCAAGGTCTCCCCGGTTGAAGGTAATAACTAGGCTTCCTATCACAGCTGGTCTCCCCTTCAAAATGGCACCATCTCCGTGGCAGAGCAGGCCACTCTGGGAGAGATTTCAGCAGCAGTAGAGATACCCGGTCAGGGAAACCTGTTCTGCCAGTCCCCAACAGTCCTGTGGACTATAGCTGTCCCTCACTCACAAATACAGACACTCCCCGCACGTCCACACACTTTCCTTTCCTTCTCTCACTCACACACTGTCTTGCAGCCTGCCATCCCATCAGCAGCAATCTTCATCCTCTTCAGGTTCAGAATTTTTAAAGATTTCAGAAAAAGACAGCACATCCACCTTACATATTGTGCAATTAATATGATTATTCTTGATTTTATAAGTTAAAATATTTCAGACTGTTTTATTTTTGTCTTGGGATTTTACTCTCTGCCTTATAATAAAAAGTAACACTTGATTATTTTAAGACCTGACAAAATTAAAGACTTGTCATTTATCTATGACTGTATGAGTAATTTAAGTAAGTTAAATGATTTAAACTGATAGCAGCTGAAATTTTTACTCCACAATATTTGAGGAATGAAAAAAAAAATCACTTGGGGAAAGAAACTCACCACATTCTTTGAGAAACTTCCCCCTTCAGAATATTTAAAATACAAAACAAATATGTTTCCTAGAAAATCTTTCTGTTTCAAATTAATAACATGCAGTGAATTTCACACTTGAAAAATTACATTTTTCAAAGGGGTGAGTTGGTTCTGAATGTGACTTTTGCTTCACACCACTAACTCTGGTAGTTTAGAGCTTGTGCTTTGACAACCTACACCTGGCAGACAGGGGACAAAGCCTAGTACACGTTTAAAGTGGGAGGTTGAATCAGAGACATTAACCATAAGACAGGAATATCTAAAATATGAAGACATCAAACTTTGAAGTTATAGTTCATGGAGAAACTTGCTTGTCTGGATTTTAGAAATGCGTGGCAGCTATGAAGAGAAATAAAGTTCTCTAAGAATTCCTAACTATAAGGTTATCTTTCAATGAGAAAGCTACCAGAACTTTAATAATATGCAAGCAAATAATTCTAAACAGGCCAGACTTGGTAGTTCATTTAAATAAACTGGTGTTATTAGTGCCCATACTGTCTTGTTGAAGGATTTTGAAATGCTTTTACATGAATAAACAACAAACAATTTTGGCTAATTGAGAGAAAAAAATTTGAGTTCAAAATTATTTTGGGGAAAAATAATAAGAAGAAAATAATGTAAAATTTACACAAATCACTGGTTTAGAAGCTTTTTAAAATGCCTGAACATTTTGTTTGCATGCTATATGGAGTGCTGGAGATCCCTTCATAATCAAATAAATTTACAAAAATTCTTAATATTAGCAAAATACTAAAAGTATTTTTAAACTAATTAAAATAAAACTTTAGTATGCTTTTCTCATAATTACTTTCCATATAATTAATTACTTTGTATTAAAAATATTAATATGTGTTTCAAAATGCCTTAATTTGCATATTAAATGGAAAATGCTCAGGATTGGCCTTCTCATAGACTCATTTTTTTTAAAGTACATTTAAAATATAACCTTGAGATTGATTTTGAGGAAAATTATAAACCAGATGCATTTATAGTTAATCACCCTCTGAAAATGTACTTTCTTTATTTTTTAAATTTTATTTTATTTTTTTTCCCATCATCATTTATCCCCTCTATGCCCTATTCCACCTCCACTTCTCCCCAACCCCCTCAAAAAATACTTTAAATGCTATGGATAAGAAAGCACTGGCATAGTCAGTGCATTGACTTACCATGGATTTTTATAGTGTTTCTTTTTTCTATTTTAAATTTATTTTTTTGTGTACAATGTCCCTCATCCCCCCCCCCTTTGCCCACTCCACCTAACCCCTGCCCCACCCCAGGCCTTCATTGACTATTGTCTGTGTCCATGGATTATGCATACATGCATATAAGTTCTTTGGTTAATCTCTTCCAGTCCCTTCAACCCTCTTCCCCTCTGAGATCCATCAGTCTGTTCCATGCATCCATGCCTCTGGAGTTTATTCAAAAAACTAAAAACTGCTGTTTGACACAGCGATTCTACTTCTGGAATATTTTCTAAGAATTCTGAAACACCAATCAGAAAGAAGATATGCATCCTAATGTCATAGAAGCATTATTTACCATAGCTAAGGTCTGGAAACAACCCAAGTACCCATCAACAGATGAGTGGATAGAAAAATGTGGTACATTTATACAATGGAATACTATGCAGTTGTAAAAAAAGAAGTATATCTTACCCTTTGAGACAGCATGGGTGGATCTAGAGATTATTATGTTAAGCTAAATAAGCCAGTCACAAAGACAAGTATCATATGACCTCACTTATATGTGGAATCTAATGAGCAAGATGAACTGACCAACAAATAGGTCCAGAGGCATGGATGTGTGGAACAGACTTTCTTTTTTTCTTATGACTGTAAAACTTTGATGCAGACATGCATCAAACTAGTCATACAGCCCTAGCCGGTGTGGCTCTGTGGATAGAGCATCGGCCTGTGGACTGAAGGATCGCAGGTTCGATTCTGGTCAAGGGCATATGCTTGGGTTGCAGGACCAATCCCCAGTAGGGGGCGTGCAGGAGGCAGCCGACCAATGGTTCTCTCTCATCATTGATGTTTCTATCTCTCTCTCTCCCTCTCTCTTCCTCTCTGAAATCAATAAAAATATATTTAAAAAAAAACTAGTCATACATAATGTGAAGTCATACACAAAGTTTTCTATCTTATTTTTAATTAATCCTCAATATATCTGATAATATTCATAGATAAGAAATTCCGTTAATTAAGTATTATATATGGAATGATAACATCATTCTAATTTTACTTTGATTAATATTTTATGTTTTTAAGGGGTTCTTGGGCTTCAATTCATAGTGAAAGACCTAAATTATCTGTAATAAAGCAACACACTTAAGGTCACTGCAGTTAAAATACACTAAATATATTTTTTCAATACCTTTGTTTTCAAATAACTGAAATATTATATCTTAGCTACTATGATATTCCCAGGCTAATTGAGAAACTATAAAATAAGTCATGTACCATGCACAGGCCAAAGAAGGGGTTGCTTTATATATTCCTTTTTCTTCCCATGGTTACCCTTCTTTTATATATTCTGCCCAAATCATTAATGCTTTTGAAGGTTGAAGTGATATTACTGATTATTTATTACTAAAATTCATGATTTTTTTTCTGTTATGACTAACTAGCCTTGTAGATTTTACCTCTATTTTTATAGGTTTTTTTTTACAAAAGCATCATTAAAATATAGCCCAAACTATTCCATATTCCTAAATTTAATCAAGCATTAAAAACATTTACTTATAGTCAGCAATGCTGTATTATACATGTAAATTTTGTTAAGAGGGTAGATCACATGTTAAGTGTTCTCACCATAAAAAATACTAATATTTAAAAATCAACAAGTGACTTTCAGAAATATTGTAAACTATTATGGCACAATTTTTTATACAAATTGTATTAGATCAAAAGTACTGTATTAGATTCTTGAAATGCCAAAAAGAAGTATGGCATTAGAGTTGCTTCTCAAGTGAAATATAACAGTGAAAAAAATCAAACTTTAAGTTAAAATAATTCAATACATAAAAATTAACTCTATAAAATTTAAATCCTTTACTATATATTGCTAGCTGCCATCTTTTATTTGGAATGAGCATGCATGCCATGCCAGGTCACCCACTGAAAAATAAGCTTTACATGTATTGACTCACTTAAATATTCCATTGTGTCTCATGTACATGATGATTTTGAAGGTTGCAATTAAGTTATTCATGAATGCCCTTCAATGAGGGTATACATGATGTTTCCACATGATTAGATCCAGATTATAGACCACTGGCTGAACTGTGCTGTGTTCTTCTCATTGTATACAACATAAAGGATATAACATGATTCTGGTTTGTTCCATCAAATATGATTGCTTGATTAATGTTATGTCTTCCAGGCTTCTCCATTATAGGCTTAACTATGTTTCTCTTTGAATTTAGAAATATCTTATTAGAGAAGTCCTTTGAAACTATGTAATATCACATTCTTCATCAATTTTATTTTATGCCCTTACTAGAGGCCTGATGCATGAAGAGTCATGCAAGAATGGGCCTTACTTCCTCTGACTGCCAGCACTGCCTTCGCTCCAGCTGGAGCCACCTTTTCACTCTGGCCCAGAGCCACCTTTCTGCCCTCCCATGCTACCCAGAGGCCCAGAGGGGCTCGGTGGTGCAGAATGCCTGCGTCGTCACCATGGCAATAACGCAAGTGTCCCGCCCTGCCCCCGGCTGCTCAGTGCCTGTGTATGCAAATTAATCTACCATCTTTGTTGGGTTAATTTGCATTCTAACTCCTGATTGGCTGTTGGGTGTCACAAAGGTATGGTAAATTTGCATCTTACTCTTTTATTTGTGTAGATTGGTTTGTAGCTTTGCAATTAAAGTTGGTTAAAGTGGTAATACTCAGATTGTGTTAGATTTGACTTGTGGGAATATCTCCAACCTGATTTTTGTGTCCTTTTGGCATGGCCCCAATCCTTTATGAATAATTATTTTCTATATTGCACACAAGGTATTTCAAAGTCATCTTGTCCTTTTTCTAACACTGAACTTGAATCAATGGTTTCTCTAAGAGCCCTTGTTGTTGTTTTTGCTTTCTTTATTGATTAAGGTATTACATATGTGTCCTTAACCCTCTATTGTCCCCCACCCCCACCCTCTGCTCATGCCCTCATCCCCCTGGTGTCTGTGTCCATTGGTTAGGCTTATATTCATGCATACAAGTCCTTTGGTTGATCTCTCCCCCTTACCTCCACCCTCCTCTACCTTCCCTCTGAGGTTTGAGCATCTGATCGATGCTCTGTCTCTGGATCTGTTTTTATTCACCAGTTTATGTTGTTCATTATAATTCACAAATGAGTGAGATCATTAAAAACTGTGGTACATCTACACAATGGAATACTATGCTGCTGTAAAGAGGAAGGATCTCCTACCATTTGCAATAGCATGGATGGAGCTGAAGAGCATTATGCTAAGCAAAATAAGTTAGTCAGAGAAATATAAATAAGAGCCTTTGTTTTTTAAGAGGTCGGTGGTATTGGGTAACTAAGTTCTTGGCTCTGGATGTGATATAGCAGTTTGCAGGCCTTTGATACTGAACAGGAAAGATAATAATCATAGAATTATGTTAATTCATATACTTGCTTTCCATTTTAATTCAAAATACCAGGTTTATTTTTCTCTTCTTTTTATATTTATAACTTCCTTGTCTAACAGTAAAAACCTTGGTTCCCATTATCCTTACTTAATTCTAGTATACTCACTTGCTCAACTAATAGCCATGTATGAGTTTGCAAACAACTGACATAAGAACAGACTGGGTGGCTTAAACAACAGCAATTTATTTTCTCACAGTTCTGTGTACCAGAAGTCTGAGATGAAGAAGTCGGCAGGGTTGGCTTCTTCTCAGGGCTGTAAGGGAAGGTTCTGTTCAGGCCTCTCTCCTTGGCTTGTAGATGGCCATCTTCACTCTATGTCTTCACATTGTCCCCCCTCGTTGCATGTTGCATGCCTGTGTCCAGACTGTCTCTTCTTATGATTCATTATATTGGACTACGCCCACCCTAATTACTTCATTTAACTTTATCACATCTGTAAGACCCTATTTCCATAGTACTGAAGGTCATGACTAATATATGAGTTATGGAAGACACAATTCAGCCATAACATACCCAGTTTCTTATTGTCACCCCTACCCCCTTTTCTGCCTGGCTGTCCTCCCCTCTCTTGAACAGATAACCTGTGCTGGACTGCTGTCCCCATCCTAGATACTTTCTGTATAAGCTCTGACACCCTGGCGAGACCGCCTTTGAAATGTAACTGCCTGAACTCTTCAAACTGCCTGAACTCAAACATCCTGTGCTAGCCTGCACCTTAATGTGGATCCCTTCCTTATCCTACACCAGGCTAGCCCCCCAATATGATGATTTTCCATATCCCTTTCAGGGAATTCTTTAAGTATTGACAAAGAAACCCAAAAGATGACTAACAGTGTACTTTTGACTGTTGAACTGTAAAGTAACCCTACTATCCTCAAACTCAGGAACTGAATGTCCAAAGAAGTAAAATCTCTGAAAGACAATGCTCCCAGTCCCAAGTCGGATATGTATGCAAAGAAATGACTGTAATAGCACTTCCCCGATTTTCAAACCAAAGGCTGCCAAACAAAATAGCTGACCAAGGAAAAATTATTCACTGTCAGGTCAGGTGTTCCTTGCTGTTTCTGTCCCTCAGGAAATCATGTGACCTTTTGTAACATATGTTTATTATACTCACCTACATTAAAACAACCTTGAGTGGACAATTCGACTTTTTTTTTTTTTTTTTGCTTTGATCCTGCTCTTTTTCAAGATAAAATCAGTAGATAAATCTTCTGATCCATGTGAGTACTATACTATATATCACATATCCTGGATTTGGAGTGAGAACAAAAACTGGATGAAGTTTTGGTTTATCTTTCTTTTGTGTGAGGAATAATATTTTGAGCAGAAGTGATAAATTCTGAGAATTCATGTAGAGAGAGGCTAAAGTGGGCCCCACCTGCTAGAGGCTTAGTTATCTGACACAGTGGATAAGATGGTACAGAAACCGGAGAACTTGAATGCCAGTGAAAATATTGTGACACCAAGCATACAAACCGTGAAACCTACATGACCTATGGAATCCTGATATATTTATTTCCTTATTTTAACATGAGGCTTATATTAACAGATTCAAGATCCTGACAATATTGTAATATTCAAAAATATATAACCATAAGTAAACAAAACTCACACAAATAATAAAGCTTGTCAGCAGCTTTCAGTGCCTCTCTCTATTGAAAAGTTCTTATAAAACCTTTTTGTGTAATATAAAACATGCAAAATTATGCACAAGACTTAATCACATAGTTTATCAGCTATTCATAGCACCTTTTGAACACACTATCGTGTAGCTTTGCATTTTTTAATATTATTTATAGAAGAATGCTGTGTGTATTCTTTGGTGTCTATTTTCAGCTTACAAAATGTTTGTGATACCCATGCATGCAATTGCATAAAATTGTAGTTCATTTCTTTTTAATGTAAAATATATCACATTTTCTACTTGTATGATGGACATTGTTGTGTGCAGTTTTGCACTTTAATAGATAATGCTCTTTTGAATATTTTGTGCATATCTTCTGGTATAAACATGCCATGTTCCATTAGGGATACACCCAAGGAAAAATACCTAGATTAAAATGTATGTGTATTTTCAATTTTTCCTTTCAATGAGGCCTAGAGCAACTTTTTTTTTTTTTTAGGAAAAAAATATCTTGGAAGGAATCCTGAGAAATCAAGAGTCACAGTGAAGCGCTCATTAAGATCACTCATTTGGACTCTTAGTACATCAGATTGCAGGGAGGTGTGAATAGCCAGACTGTACATTGTTTGGCAAGAACTTCTGAAGCGTGGCGAGGTACCTACATATGGCAGTGGTGGATTGACACTTGTCTAAGCCATTTCTAATTTTGTAACTTTCACTTTAGCAAGCTTAAACTGCCTCTGCCCACAAGTCAGGAAAATTATTTCCTGCGATTTTTAAATTTTAAGCTATGTTTTTGATCCCTTGATTCATTATCATGGTCTTTTACAGGTGACACTGGACTCCTAAGAGGTACAATACAAATCTTGCAAGATAAAACAGGGTTTCAAGTTACTTCAAAATTTGTGTCCAGTTTCTAGAAAATAGTGCAGATTGTATTGAAGTGGCAACTGGGATGTGTATCTAATAAAAGGTGCAATCCCAAAAACCAAAACAAATGATAGAAATGTGTATAAGCTCAGTGCCATTGGTTAACAAGTTCTCAGATCAGAAACAAATATGAGGATTTCTCCTTTCCCCTCATAAATATTTTAAAAATACTGATTTTATATTAATAGTCATAGCAAATTGAAGAAATTAACTTTTGGCTATGATTAATTTAACTCTTTTGACTAGTGACTTGCTTAAACAGAATGTTCCCATCAGCGCAACGTACTGTTAGGACATATCATAAAATTGAAATTTATTAGTACAAACAAACTAGCCCAAGATTATTTAGTCTTTAAGAGGAAACTCATCTCTCATACAGAGTCAATATTTAACTTGAGATACTGATGTAATTGAATTGGCCTGTGCTAATCTTTCAAAAATTGATTTAGCTATTTTTAACCTTAATGTAAAAGATAAACTCAAAGTAAAATTAATTAGGTGCTATTATATTGCACTTATGCTCTAAATATTTAGGAACTTTGAAAAACTATATGCTCCTAAATAGTTCTGACCATCAAAATTCTAGATGAAGTATATTTTAAAGATTGAAAACATTCCTATGCACTTCTAAACCACTTAGAATATTTTGAAAATGTAAGAATGTTTTTAGTAATGATAGACAAATGAAAAGAAAAAGAGATTGACCTGGAGTCAATATATAATAAATTTTATTGCATAAATTAACTAGGATTAAGAAAATCTTGGTTTTAATTAATTTTTTCTTATTCACTAGTCTTGAGACTCTGCATATTGTATTTTAACATTTCTATGTCTCAATTTCCCTATTTTCAAATGAGTTTTTGATCCTAGATTCAGAATCATAGCCGCAATCTTGAATATCTACCAATACATCCTGATAAATATTGGGAGTTATTGTTGTTTTTATTTAATTATTTTCCTTTACTTTTTCCCCCACCACCATTTTCCACCCTATACACTCTTCCACTTCCACCTGCAATCATCACATTGTTGTTCCTGTCCATGAGTTCTTTCTCTCTCTCTCTCTTTTTTTTCCTTGCTCAATCCCTTCATTCTCCCAATAGGCCTCCCCAACACAACTGTCTGCCTGCTCTCTATTTATTGCTAACCTCAAAATTACCATTGTTTCAGTAATTCATTCATTTATCCAAAAGTAATATATACACATTTACTATGTGCAAAATAAAGAAAAATCTTCAAAAGATGAAAATTTTGAAAAAGAAACTTCCGTCATATCTTCCTATATTTGTCATAACATTACTATATTATTAGTAATATAACTAGCACAAATACAAGGTAGGGCAAAGTAGGTGTGTATTTGTACATATGGGAAACACAGAGTTTATTCTTGTATTATATTTATTAATTATTGTATTATTTTCCATGTGAACAAAGGTAAACCTACTTTTGCCCCACTCTGTATAGGGATCTATGAGAAATAATCAACGTGTTTGCACAGTGCCTGACACAGGGTGAGAGAGTGGTGATTTTTGTTTAAAGAATAAACTTTAATTAATATTTATTGTTATTTTTTAAATCTTTATTGCTGAAGATATTACATATGTCCCCTTTTTTCCTCCATTGACCCCCTGTATCCTGCCTCTGCCCCCGACCCCAGGCCTTCACCACCCTGTTGTCTGTGTCCATGGATTATGCATATATTCATACAAGTTCTTTGATTGATCTCTTCCCACCCATCCACCAATCCCTGCCTTCTCTCTGAGATTTATGATTACTATGTTCACATTAACATTTTCAGGGATATATTATGTATATTAAATGACAAAACTGAAGCTGTCCTACCTTGGGCACATCATGAGAAGGCAGAGCTCTTTGGAAATGGGCAAGAGAAAGAGGTCCCATTCTCACAATTCAGATTGTTGTATTTTTGTTTGTTTGTTTTAAGATATATATTTACTTATAGTGCTAGAGGTCTGATGCACAAAGATTCGTACAAGAATGGGCCTTCCTTTCCCTGGCTGCTGGCACCACCTTCACTCTGGCAGAGCCGACTTTTTGCTCCAGCCTGTCGTAGCCCCCTTTCTGCCTTCCCACGCTGCCCAGAGGCCCGGAGCAGCTGGGGCAGTGCAGAATGCCTACCTCATCGCCATGGTGCTGACATAAGCATCCCGTCCCACCTCCGGCTGCTCAGCGCCTGTGTATGCAAATTCGCCCGCCAGCTTTGGTGGGTTAATTTGCATACCCACTCCTGATTGGCTGGTGGGCGTAATGAAGGTATGGTCAATTTGCAACTCTTTCATTAGTGTAGATTTAATACTTGCAGTTAAAAAGGATCAACCCAGATTAAATAACAATGGCACAATCTATCATGAGGTAATCTATAGGCCCTATACACCCTAATATTTTGTTAAGGATTTTATGATGATAATGAGAGATTTCTTTCTACAGTTTTCTTTTCCTGTAATGTCTTTATTTTGGTAGTAGAGAAATACTGGCTTTCACAGGGGGAGTTGGGAACTACATTCTAATTATCTATTTTCTAGAAAGAGCTTTTGTAGAATTGTATTATTGGTAATAAGTTATCATTATATGTTTGGTCAAAATCACCAATGAAAAAATTGAGCACATTTATTTATTTATTGGAAGGACTTCTATTAATAATTTGCTTTATTTTTCAGAGATACAACTGTTTCTTATATAAGTTTATGCGTTTTATGTTAATGGAATTTGGCCACTTCATTTACAGTTGCACATTATGGGCATAGAGTTTTTTGTAGTGTTGTCTTCTTATTTAATGTCTCAGATTACTGGCAATTACACAACTTTTTTAAAAATGTGTTAAAGTATACAAAAATAGAATTTTCTATCTTTTTAAAAAATATTTTTATTGATTTCAGAGAGGAAGGGAGAGGGGGAAATAGATAGAAACATCAATAATGAGAGAGAATCATTAATTGGCTGCCTCCTGCATGCCCCCTACTGGGGATTGAGCCCCAAACCTGGGCATGTGGCCTTGACTGGAATCAAACCCAGGACTCATCAGTCTGCAGGCTGATGTTCTCTCCACTGAACCAAACCAGCTAGGGTGAATTTTCCATCTTAATAAACATGTATAAGTGTACAGTTCTGTGGCATTAAGTATGCTAACTTTGCTATGAAAGCATCACCACCGCCCATCATCTTGCACAACTGAAACTCTACCAGGGGTCCTCAAACTTTTTAAATAGGGGGCCAGTTCACTGTCCCTCAGACTGTTGGAGGGCCGGACTATAGTTAAAAAAAAAACTATGAACAAATTCCTATGCGCACTGCGGGCCCGGGACAAGTCGGCTGCTAAGCAGGACAGGCAGCGGCACCCAGTGGGCCAGATAAATGTCCTCGGTGGGCCGCATGTGGCCCGCGGGCCGTAGTTTGAGGACGCCTGCGACTATACCTATTAAGTAACTCCCCACTTTTCTCTCTCCCCATCACCTTGTAATGAACATTTTGCTTTCTGTTTCTATGAATTTTACTAGTTTAGATACCTCATTTAAGTGGAATTATATAGCATTTGTCACCATGTGGATTTCCATTTTTTTAATGTTCCTGAGTTGTACTTTAAGGTCCATAATGTGGTCTTTCTTGGAAAACGTTCCATGTACTTGAGAATAATGTGTATTCTGTTATTCAAGATAATATTTTATCAATGTCAACTAGATCAAGTTTATTGGTAACATTGTTCATGTAACCTATATTCTTTTCAGAATTTTTTTTCTGTTTCAGCCATCAGTTATTGGGAGAGGTGTGTTAAATTATCTTAAAATAATAGATTTGTCTATTCCTCCTTTCACATGAAGTTTTTATCCTACATGTTGATGTTTCATTGTTAGATTCATGTATGTTTAAGATTGTTATGTCTTATTGGATAATTGACTCATTTGTTATTATGTGATATACTTCTTTATCTCTGATAATATTCCTTGTTCTAAAATCACTTTGCCTGAAATTACTATAGGTTGTCCAGTTTTCTCTTGAATAGGGATAGCATGGTATATATTTCACCATTTCTTTGTTTCTGAACTATCTGAGTCTGACATTTAAAGTGTGATTATTGTAAGCAGCTTATAGTAAGGTGTTTCTTTTTTTAAGTCCAATCTTATAGTCTCTGTCTTTTAACTCTTGTATTTATACCATTCACATTTAAGGGATTATAGATATAGTTGGCATAAAAGCTATCATCCTTGTAACTGTTTTCCATTTCTTGCATGTTTTTTCCCCACCTCTTTTTCTGTGAACTCTGATTTTAATTAAGCATTTTATTTGATTCCAATTTGTCTCCTCCTTGACATTTCATTTATACTTCTTTTTAAATTTTTTTTTTTTTTTTTAGTTTTTTTCCTATATAAATTTGGAATATAGCCACCTTCAGATAATACCATACTATTTTATTTGTAGTTTGGATACTTTATAAGAGTTACCACTCTCATGTCTATGATGTGTTTTATGAGATTTAAAGATTCATTTTATGGTGAGATACAACACAATGATACTTGGGTAAAGACTGAATTCTTACTTGCAAGAATTAGAAGGCTGCTATACAGGGTCACACAGGAGTCTGCAGCTAGAGACAGCATAACCAGCAAGTTTGAGCTATATTGGGCAGCATGTCTATATGACAAGTGGGGCAGTTAGATTTCACCAGGCTTCCTGATGACTGCCTACTTTGAACAATTTCACCACCTCCAAGGCAGAAAGGTTGTCCTTGTTCCAGAACTGGATCCTGATAACCTGAGGCAGTTGGTGTGTGTGCATAGTGACCCCAAGAGTAGAAGCCTGATGAGGAAAGTGTTTGGAGTATGAGTTTAGCAAACTCACTGTGAAAGTATTAAAAGTTTGTAACCATGACTTCAAAACTGGGTCAAGACAGTACTTGTGAAATATTATATTACAATTGATAACTTCCTATCTTGTCATAGTTCAGTCTCGACCTCCATTATTTGAGGTATTCGGCCTGAATAGTAGAGACTTCCAAAAAGTAGGGCATGAGGTGCCCTAAACAGCATACAGAACATTTTGTTATGACAGTAAAAACAAACCAAGTAAAAGGATGAGGAGTCCCCGAAGGCTGGCTAGTAGCTAGACTCCTCTTTTGTTTGTTGTTCATCGGGATTAAAAATCAGTCATGACAGGAGCCGCTAGTAATATTTTGATTATAGTAAGAAATGTGCTAACCGTGTGGTTTATATTTTTTTATGATGATGATTTAAAGTGTAGTTATTTTATAATAGTATATATGTATTTGCTTATCATTATTATTTATTGTCTTTACTATTTAAATTATTGTATCAATTTCTATTTAATGCAATTACTATTAAATTCATGGTTAAATCTACCATACTCTAGTTTGATTTCTACTTAGACTACTCACTTTATATTCCTTCTGTCTTCTGCATTTTTTCTTCCAATTTTGGATTATATATAATTTCCTTAGCTTTTAAATTTTCCATAAACATTGCAAGTAAAATTATTTACTAAAGTCTAATATAAATTAGTACCTATACTACTTCTTGGATAACAAAAGAACTTTAACACACATTAAATCCATTTATTTTCCTTCCAGGTATTTATTTCCAAGGTATTACTCCTTTTATATATTTTAATTGTACATATATTTAAAATTCCTAAAAATGCTTTTCTTGTTCTATATAAGCATTACCATTGCTTAGTACATCTCATTATTTAAAATGTGATACTTTTCACTTTATCTGAAAATCTCCTTTTTCCAATTCTTTATTTTACAGCTGCCTATGATAAATTTACCAGTTAATCTCAGTCTAAATATTCTGTATTTTGTTATCTTTTTGTATAGTACCCAACTAGGTGTAAAGTGTAGATGATTTTTAATTTCATAATTTATGGAGATATCCTATTGCTTGGTGATTTTATTAATTCTTACTGTTCTTTTTAAGGTAATTTTTTGCTCTGCTGGTGTTGTAACAGTTTTGCATAGGTGACTTGACATATTGTTTCCACTATTAGAAAGTTCTTAGTCATTATATATTCCAAGTAGTGCTTTTACCATACTTATCTGATCATTTCTTTTTCTGATCACATGCATTCCAATCATATGTATATTAGAACTGTCAACACATCCTAAACGTTTCTTTTGAGTTTTAAATGTTTTGTATTGTGTTATTTTATATTTTCTTTTTTCCCCCTCCACCCACATGGTTCTGTATTTCAATCTGTATCTGTTTATTAATTCTCTCTTGGGGAGTATTTACTTTTATGTTAAAGTCATGGATTAGATCTTTAGGTTTATTTAATGTACTTTTTGGTTCAATAATATTTTTCCAGCCCCCCTCTTTGTTCAGAAGTCTCTTCTTCCTTCCTACTATCATTATCTGTAGTGCCCTGCTGAAATTCTAAGCTTGCAACATATATTCTGGAGCACATAGATCACAGTTATTTTAAAAACTTTTTAATTTCTCAGATATCTGCATCCCTAGTGGATCTTATTCTATTTTTCTTTTGCTTTTGCTCATTTTATTTTATTCCCTGATAATATTTTATTGAAGAATGAATGCTGTGTGCTAAAAATCATAATAATATTTAACAACTTGATATGAGATTTTTCTCCTCTTATGACAGCCATCTCAATTCAATCTGAGATTGCATTTCTTTGACGCTGGGTTTTAATCTTTGGAGGTTTTTTTTAATTTTTAATTTCTGGATTCAATTTAATTATTAAGATATTTCTCTTCAGTTATAGCAATAGAAAGCCTGGAGGTTTATAATTCTCCTGTGACTTGTTGGACAATTAACTTGAATTTTTATATCCCCTTCTCTGTGAGATTACTAAAAGCTTATCTTGACTGCCCAGCTTCTTGACCAATAAAATGATTAGGGGGTTTTAATCTGGTCTGATAATGATATAGGAGGGTGAGTTTCAATTTTTGTAAGCCCCAGTCCATTTTCAGTTATATTTCATTCTTGGAGATTAGCCTTTCAGGGATCCAGATGGCAACAACTATTGGGTGTTTAACAGGACCCTTTCACATTTGTGAGTTTTGAACCCTATTTTTTTTTGTCTCCCTAATCCTGTATGACTGTGTGACACTTTCATTGCATTTTTCTCATTATATAATTAAACATTCTAGATATAACTTCATAGAAGTTCAAAGAAAAACTTTAAACTGCTTTATCTCTGAGAACTTCCAAGCTACAATTTCATAAGTACAACACACTTCTTTTAAAACAACTCACTGAACATTGAAATGGTTTCTTTAAAAGCATCTACTCTCTATACTACAAACTTTTCTCCATCTACTTACATTTGGATTAATATGATACTCTTCTCTGCCTGACTGCACACTAGACTCAGTATATGCTGTTTCTTAAATCCTCGGATTTCAAAAAAGGAAAGGGAGGAAAAAAACTATGTGTTATGTGTGTATATTTATCTCTCCATTTACCTTATTTTGTTTTAAGAAATAATCTTGTAATATCTCTTAAAGTCATCTGTTCCTATTTATTCCAACTGACACTACAGATATTTAAGGTCACGTTTCACTTACCATGATATTTACATAGGTCCTTCACATAGTTTTCTGAGGACACATTTTTTCCCTTTTTAATCTAGTTAATAATGCTTTTATTTTGTTCTTTCAGGAATACTCCTCCAATTAGGCCACTCAACTGATAAAAATTGCCATTAGGTCTTTTTTTTAATAGATAATGTCCATGTTTCTTAGCTAATCATTCAATCTTTATATAATCCCTATTTACATTTTTCATTGTATTTGCACAATTCTTCATGATATGTATTATTTAAAATGCAGAACTAATGAATATTAGTTGTATTTATGTATTAAAATCAGATAATCTAGTATTTTATTGGATTATGTTTATAAAAATGTCTTCATTTTCTACACTGGTTTCTCTTCCTGAGCCTAAAACTACGGCTCTCACCTTAACCAGTTCAGCTCAGTGGATAGAGCGTCGGACTGTGGACTGAAAGGTCCCAGGTTCTATTCCAGTCAAGGGCATGTACCTGGGTTGCGGGCACATCCCCAGTAGGAGGTGTGTAAGAGGCAGCTGATCAATGTTTCTCTCTCATCGATGTTTCTAACTCTCTATCCCTTTCCCTCTCCTCTCTGTAAAAAAAAAATCAATAAAATATATTTTAAAAAAAATACAACACCAGCTCTCTCATCATTTTTTCCCCCTTCAAACCAATGTTTCATATCCATGGCATTTACCCATATATCTTGTGGAATGACTTTCTATCTTATTATTTAGTTGTTTATTTATGTATTTTATCTCCTCAAACAACTTGTATATTTTTCAGAGAGCATACTTCATATTTGATTAATGCTTGTCTGTTCACACCATTCAACATAGTGGCTTAAATCTTGCTGGAAACAATTTGTTTAATGAATGTATTTGTTTTCTATTGCTAAATAATAAATTACCGTAAACTTGGCAGCTTAAAACAATACTACTCATTATTTAATAATTCTATAAATCAGAAACCCAGCTAAGCTCAACTGAGTCTCTGTTTAGAGGTTCACTAAGCTAACATCAGGTGTTGGGGAGGCTGGGATCCGATGTGGAGTCTGGGGACGCACATGTTCCCAAGGTCATTCAAATGGTTGGCTGAGTTTATTTCCATGATGTTGTAGGATTGAGGTTCCTGTTTTCTTGTTTGCTATCACCCAGGAGGATACTCTTAGCTTCTAGAAGCTGTCCACATTATTTGTCACCACCCCCCACTCCCCTACCACACACACACCATCTTTAAGATAACTACAGTTTGTCAAATACTCATTGTGCTCTGATTCTCTCTGACTTCTCTTTTCCACCAAGCAGGGAAATTTCACTACCTCTAGTTTACCTGACTATCAGGCCCACTGAATTTCAGTTAACTTGAGACTTCAGTTACATCTTTAAAATCTCTTTGCCATGGTATCTAGATTAATATCTCAGTGAAGAATGAGGGAAAAGAAATCTTCTAATGATTATCCTTACAATTACGCCTACCTCAATGAATAAAAAAGAATTGTCACTATTATGAATCATATTTAAAACTTTCAACCCTTGACTATACAGGATCTTCATTTAATTTTTAAAAAATGTAAGTAGCATTTTTGCAATTTTAGTAGAATTTTTATAATACACATTATGTATTTAAAGTCTTTGTTTTATTAGAGATTTATCTTATACTATGCATTCAATTTTTTTCCAATTGAACAAAACTTTTAAATCCTTATATTTGACTTATGAACTCTTAATAATTAATTCAAATGAATAAATTTTTATCTTTTTGGAAAACACATTTGTGGAAAATAACACTATTCTTATTGCCAGTTATAGGATGTGTTTGGTTTTCTCTATGAGGTGTAAGCAGTGGCATAAGATTGTCAACAAAATAATCATAGAATTTTACAAACTACTTTGTTCAAGATTCTTTGAACAAAGCTTAAGAGAATGTTTATTATTTTCAGTATATAGGGTAATAAAAGATGTGTAAATTAATTGTCCAAAATGATATTATGGGTAAATGGCACAGTTAACACCTGAAACTGGGACTTATTTTAGATTCAGTGCTCTTTCCACCGAATAATATCTATGAGGTATCACTTCTTATACTTATAAATTTATATGACACAAATAATTTTATTTCTTTGTAGGCCATGCCCCTGAGGAACAATAGCTATTTTAGTATACCTTCTTCAATTTTTTCCAGTTACAGTTACCTTAAAGTTGTGAAACATTCTGTTCATATATTGTATCTTTAAATTTATATTTTTAAAGCTAAAAGGGTATACTTTCAATGAAATAAAGATAAATTATGGCATATAGATGAAAGAACAAATACATTTTAATTAGGTTACAAGATATGCAGGATAAGTGTGGCTTTTAAAAGAGAATAATGCTTTTAGGCCCCAAAATATATAAAATAAGATATACAAGAGACACTAAAAAATATACAATTTTATATTATTCAGTATGGATAAACTATCTCTACAATATTATACATGATTTACATTTTTATCTTCATTAGCATTGTTGACTGTACAGCAAGTAGAAATCCTATATAATAAAGAGGTAATATGCAAATTGATCCTCACACTGTCACACAAGATGGCTGTCCCCATATGTTCAAAGATGGCCACCACAAGATGCCTAGTAGGGGTGGGTAGTTGTGGGCAATCAGGCCAGCAGGGGAGGGCAGTTAGGGGCGGCCAGGTCTGCAGGGGAAGGCAGTTGGGGGTTACCAAGCTGGCAGGGGAGGGCAGGTGGGGGCAATCAGGCCAGCAGGGGAGGGCATTTATGAGTCGATCAGCCTGGTAGGGGAGTGATTAGGGGGTGATCAGGCTGGCAGGCAGGCAAGTGGTTGGGAGCCAGCAGTCCCGGATTGTGAGAGGGATCTCATATTGGAGAGGGTGCAGGCTGGGCTGAGGGACATTCCCCCAGTGCACACATCTTGTGCACTATGCCTCTAGTCTCATAATAAGAAAAGGCCAAATCTAATGTCAACTTATTTCTTATTTTTTTTTCAAAATTTAATGCTACTTATTTTATACTTCCTGTAGTAATTGTACATACAGTGGAGTAAGAATTTCTACTATTTTTTAAAGTAATGTTAGTCTTTCAACAGTATCTGAGTTTTATCACCTACTTGTTGTTTTCTTTCTGTTTTCCTAAGCAACCATAACACTAACTAGGTACATCCTCAGACTACATCTCACCAGTGACATTAATTATTATTGATTTTTTTTCCCTATTGGTAAAGTGTAAACACTTCTGCAAAATAACTAAATAATTAAAGTGGCCTTTTGGAAAAGTGGTGCAACCTATATCTTGAGTTTTCACTTTAGTAACTGAAAGAAGACATCAGCTCTGCACTGTTACTTCTCCACCCCATGAGCCATGGAGAATTAAAGAAAAGGAAAACAACAAAAACACACAAAAGTTCTGGTTTTAAAATATCAAGACAAATTGATAAAAAATTTATTATGTGGAAACAAATATATTTTCAGTGTTTTGGGTATTTATTTACATATATTTAGGTTTTTAACAGAAGAGGTCATAAAATAGGTGTTTTAGAGAAGCAACTAGTTTTATAATTAAACTAGCTGTACCCGGCCACGCGTTGCTGTGGCTCAGTCTGGTTAAATGGAAAAGAAATATGTTTAATTTCACAATGCTTGTGGATATACAATATTTTTTGTTGTTCCATTGTCTGCGCAGATATAGAGATTGTCTGGTTTGTCGACTCTAGAACACGCAACATATAATTGTCCATGTGAGAAGCAATCCGTGTCTAGATCTAAACCGCACAATTCTAAAGATTGGCCCTGAGCTTTGTTGATGGTGATTGCAAACGCCAATCGAATTGGGAATTTCAATCTCTTAAATTGAAATAGCATATCTGTTGGAATCATAGGAATGCGAGGAATGAGGACATCTTCACCTTTGAAAGGTCCTGTCAAGATTGTTGCTTCTACAACATTGTTCATTAATTTTTTTACTGCAAGCTGCGTGCAGTTGCAAAGCTTTGGCTGGTTGATATTTCGCAACATGATAATTGGCACGCCGATTTTCAATTGCAGTACGTGCGGTGGCATCCCTGGCTGATCGAGTGAATTCAAAAAGTCTGTTGGACAATTAACCGCTTCATCTGCTTCCACAACAGTATCGACAGACTTGTATGTGACTGCCTCGCTTTGAATGTTAGACTGAATAATATTAAGTTCGTAGATGTCTTTGTTCTTGGCCGCAAGAATAGCTCATTCACTCAGCCAATCGTGATTCTTATAATTGCTTGAATATTGGGAAATACTTTTTCAACCAATTCTTCTTTTGATGTCACTAAATTGCAGAAGTTATGAGGCAATGAAATTCATCCTGAGGTCAGATCAACCAGCACCTTTCCGTTCCCAATTTCCAGCAATTGATGTGAGAATATCTCAGCTGAGCGATCATTTTGCAGCTGGACACGCATATTTGTAGTTAATTTTAACGTCTTTACGTGTCGCCACAAACTAGAGTATTTCAGGCAAGCATTTATTTCGTCCGCTGGTGTCGATAAAGGAATTACAGGTAATTTGTTTCTTCGTCATTGACTGGATTTATCATCTTAACGTTGAAGTGATATCCATTGGCACCATCCCAAAAAATGATTGGATATTGCAGGTCATCGTAGCACCGATGAGTTTCTGCAACTTTTGTCAATTGATCGATTCTCCGATGAAGAACAATATCTTTAGGTTGGAATTGATCTCTGACTATAACAATTGCCACTTCATCTATAGTTGGAGCATTGAATCTTTGCACATGTTCTCCAGCAGGCATTTTGTCAGCAAGAATAACAATCTTGTGTGTATCAGATGGCATCATGTCAATTGCTGTTTTGAACAAACGAACTAAATTGTTTTTTCGTGAAGAAGCTCTTGCAGTTGGGAAACGATGGACCTTTTTATGCCGGTAGAAATTCCGAAGCATGCATTCAATTCATCATTGCCATCACCGATGAAATACATTTGTAGGAATTTATGTTGACCATCTGGGAACGGAAGCAGAGAGCCGGCTTTATGATAAATTTGTCCTTTCACTTTGAAAGTTGGCATGAATTGAGCTGTTACGATTTCTGTGCCGAACGACGTCATTTGGAAGCATGAGTTGTATTTCCTGATGTTAGATAGGAAATGCTTTGATTCGGCGGTATATCCGGCAAGCAAAGTTTTTAATGGCTCTGGCGGTTCTCCAAGTTGAGGCAGTTTAATTTTTCCGGTGGCGCAACACATTCCTTTCGTTTCTCTATTAAATTTCAGAGCCTTGCAATAAGGACATACTTCAGTCATAGTGCCAATGAGAACATGCCAGCTCAAACTATAATCATCAGGTGGGTTGTACCGGAATGCAAGGTGATTGTAATCATGTGATTGCTGAGCACGGAGTTGTGTTTGACGCTGATCTGCTGTTTCTCGTTGACGTCTTTCAGCCACTCTCAGCCTGTTGCGTTCATTCTGTTGAGAACGAAGCAGATCTGAAGTTGCGGAACGTGATCGCAGTGCTCGCAACCGTGCATCCTCAAGTCTGGCTGCACGTCGCTCTGCTGCTTCCTCAGCACGTATTTGAGCCATTCTTTGTCTGTTTCGCTCGCTCGCTGATGCCCGTTCTTCCTCAGTTTGATTTGCAATTACTCGTCGCACTGCTTCCGCTCCGTGAGTACGATAACCTAGCTTTGATCTTCTGTGAGGCATTATTTGGATGAACTAAAGCAGATCGAACTATACTCACGAAATGAACGCTATGGTAAACGACACAGCTCAATTCCAACGCAATGTCACATGAAATAATTAAATCAAAATGAAAATAAATCGAAATCTATGAAAATTCAATTTAACAATGCAATCGGAAACATTGAAATGGACTCGTAAAATATTTAGTATAGCGTGTGTTGCTTTTACGTCCAACAGATGGCGCTGTTTTTCAAAAAAAGCATGTTTTTACCTGTCACAGGTGTGACATCTATATAATAGTAAGTATAAGGTACATAAAAACACGCACATATTTGAATGCAATGTTGTGTCAAAATTTCAAAGGAATCAGTGAAGAACTTTCGGAGATTTAAGATTTTGAACAAATAAACATTTACATTTTTATTTATATAGATCTAGGCATTTAATGAACAGTGAACAAAAATTCTCTCAGCTGCAGGTGGACAAATTAACTTGATTGTACATGTTAGTTCATAGCACATAGCATAATGTTTTTGCAAGTTCTTGCTTTTGTTTTATTATTTATTTACTAGAGGCCTGGTGCATGAAATTTGTGCATGGAAGGGGGGTGTCCCTCAGTCCAGCCTGCACCATTTCCAATCTAGGACCCCTATCCAGAACTGCTGGCTCCCAACTGCTCACCTGCCTGCCTTCCTAATTGCCCCTAATTGCTTCTGCCTGCCAGCCTGATCACCCCCTAACCACTCACCTGCCAGCCTGATTGATGCCTAACTGCTCCCTTGCCAGCCTGTTTTCCCCAAACTTCCCTCCTCTGCCGGCCTGGTCACCCCTAACTGCCCTCCCCTGCAGGCTTGATTGCCCCCAACTACCCTCCCTTGCAGGCCTGGTCCCTCCCAACTGCCCTCCCCTGTTGGCCTGATTGCCCACAATTGCCCTCTCTTGGAGACCTGGTCCGTCCCAACTGCCCTCCCCTGCTGGCCATCTTGTGGCGGCCATCTTGTGTCCACATGGGGGCAGGATCTTTGACCACATGGAGGCAGCCATCTTGTGTGTTGGAGTGATGGTCAATCTGCATATTACTCTTTTATTAGATAGGATAGAGGTCTGGTGCACGGGTGGGGGCCAGCTGGTTTGCCCTGAAGGGTGTCCCAGATCAGGGTGGGGGTTGCCTTGGGGTGTGGGGCGGCCTGGGCAAGGGGCCTTTGGTGGTTTGCAGGCCAGTCACGCCCCCTGGTGACCCAAGCAGAGGCCCTGGTATCTGGAATTTATTTATCTTCTACAATTGAAACTTTGTAGCCTGGAGTGGAGCCAAGCCTTCTGCTTGCTCCGTGGCGGCAGCCATTTCTGTTGGGATTTATGTATCTTCTATAATTGAAACTTTGTAGCCTTAAGCAGAGGCCAGGGCCAGCCAGGAAGCTTGGCTTCCTCCATCACTGGGGGAAACCCAAGCCTCCTGCTCTTTCCAGCTCCATGGCTGCTGCCATTTTTGTTGGGATTTATTTATCTTCTATAATTGAAACTTTGTAGCCTTAAGCAGAGACCAGGGCCAGCCAGGAAGCTTGGCTTCCTCCATCACTGGGGGAAACCCAAGCCTCCTGCTCGCTCCGTGGCCACAGCCTTCTTGGTTGGGTTAATTTGCATACTTGCTCCTGATTGGCTTGTGGGCGTGGCTTGTGGGCATAGCGAAGGTACAGTCAATTTGCATGTTTCTCTTTTATCAGTGTAGATATGTATATATATGTGTGTGTATATATATATATATACACACACATATATATGTATATACATATACACACATACATACACTGAGTGGCCAAATTATTATGCATTTAGAGATCATAATAATCTGGCCACTCAGTGTGCATGTGTGTGTGTGTGTATGTGTATATATGTATATACACACATATATATGTAAATGTATTTACAGTGGTGTGCTGATAATGTTTACCTGTTCTCTGGGGGGGATAAAAGACTTAATTTGTCTTGTTTACTGTTTTTTGTAGAATAGACACACTCACCATAGCCAAGTTCAAGATTCAAACATGATGTCACAAAGTGCAACATTGGTTAAAAATGTGCAATAGCAAGGATTATATAGTATTTTCTCCATACAGACCTAACAGACATAAATATCTCAAAAGCAGAAATAATATTAAAATGTAGTATAATAATTTAGCAGTGATGTTATTTAAATATTTATTAGAGCTCTTTTATTATTGTTTATTTAATTTTAAGTTTATGTAGCTTAATTTTGAGTAACAGTTGTATTAACAACTATTTTAAATTAAATTTATTGGGGGAGACATTGGTTAATAAGATTAACAACTATTAAGTAAAATTTATGACAATGTTACAATAAGCTTACATAGACTTGTATGAGCTGACTTTCAGCACCCCACTGATTCTAGGACTGGAAAAATTTCCAGAAAAGAAAATCTCAGGTCACTTAGCTATTTTTATACTTTATGTAACAAGATAAATTGCCCAGAAGTTTCTAATTTAAAGAAAGTTGATAAATTTCCTAAGATTTATGAAGTCAGTCATCCATGTTATTGGTCTAGGCATAAAACGACAATATTTTTCTCCTTCAATGCCAATCATGACTTTGTATATATGTTTCTATTGTTTTACTCATATCTTTCTATTTATTTTTTCAGTGCTAAGTCAGTGATACCTTTATCTTCCTACAGTGCCCGGAATTAATGAAAATAAATCACAACATAATCAATCTACATGAAACAGTAGTAACTCTTTAAAGATAGAGTAAAACTGGAGCCAGAGCTGGAGGCTACTGGCAGCAGCTGCACTGGAACTTTGGACCCCCCGCTGCCAACATTTCACCCCTGACTTGTAGTTATGACAGATGTCAGAGATTTCCAGTTATTTGTCTCAACAATAAAAATGTGAGCAAGAAGATGGTGGCAGACTGAGTTGAATCTACACTGACATTCTCCCAGGAAAACTATCCTTAATAACCAACTGGAGATGAGCTGGAGAGAGCCCTTACAACCAAGAACAGAAAGTGGAGACCTCAAAGAGACTGGTAGGAAGTGCGGAAGCGTGAGAGGGCTGGCGGGGCTCCCACAGACAGCAGTTGAAGTACCAGAGGGATTCAGGGTATAAACCCCAAGCGAGGCCCCCTAGCCCAGAGCACCAGAAATGAGGAAGGTGCTTAAGTAACATCTGGATGTGAAAAGTAGCAGGGTTTCTGTCAGCCAGGAAGAGACAGCTGGAAATCCAGGCACCCTTTTACAGGGCCAATGCACAAAATTCTATGTGCCCTCACTCACCTTGGGCTCTGGAAGAAGAAAGGCAGAGTGGACAAGAGCTGTGAGAGGAGAATCCATGGCTGGTGGCAGTGGCCTCAATTAGCCTCTACATCCTGGTACCATAAGAGTCCAAAACCAAATTCAGTGGATTATATCACTGAGCAAAAGCAGAACAAGATCATGGTTTACAATAAGTGTTTCCAAATTGTTTGAAATTTTTTACCTTGCTCAAATCTATATATTCATTATATTATTTCATGTTGAAAAAAATAGAGATTTTTTTCTCTGTAATTCTTAATTCAGTAGAAGTACTAAAGTTTGAGAAGAGAAATAAAAGAGGAAGAATATAAATAAATGAAAACGACGGTTTTTTTCAAGGATAGGCATTATATATATTTACTTAACAAATATTTGAGGGGTGCTATGTCTGTTAAAGTAAATATACTCAATCACTAATGTAATCTTTGGAATAATTAAAAAGAAATCCCCAGGCAAATTTTCATTTTGTAAAAAAAAAAAAAAAAAAAAAAATCAAATATAAAAAAGTTAAATGTTGAAATTAATAGGTTAAAATAGTATGTTTTTGTTAATAAGATATTAAGCATTAAATCTCAATTGTCACAATGGAAGCTCTAGAACAGCCTTGGGCAAACTACGGCCCGAGGGCCGGATCTGGCTGTTCTATCTGGTTCTCTTGCTCTCCCCTCCGCTCCTTTACTTTGAATTTATATTAGTTCTCACAAACACTCCATCCATGCTTTTGTTCCGGCCCTCCGGTCCAGTTTAAGAACCCATTGTGGCCCTCGAGTCAAAAAGTTTGCCCACCCCTTCTCTAGAAGGATAAAAAGTAAATTTAATATCAGTAAAAAAGTCATAGTAAAATTACGTTTGCAAAAGAGAAGATTTAAATACATTTTGCAACTCAATAGCACAGAGAAGTCTGGGTTGATTTAAGTGCTAATGAAACCATTACTAATTAGATGTGAGGACCAGGCAGAACACCAAATAAATTTAAGGATGTTTAAGTCAATCCATGCTCACTTACAGAGGCAGATAGAAGATAATGCTGGTCCAAGGAGAAACAGGATAGTGTGTGTGGTCACACAGGTAGGTGCCTGAGTCCAAAAATTGAAAAGCCCCTGGTATTCTCATGTCTGTACATTCAGGTCTACCTCATTGAATGTAGTAATTTAAGAATGCTATATAAATTTTATAATTAAAAGCATATTTAATTAGATGCACGTCATCTTCTGATGTGATTGCATAATAGACTTTTATATGCCTAATACAACAAAACCAACCTTTTTCTCTTTATCTTACTTTTTTTTTGTTGTTGTTCCCAACAAATCAAAGTATTGAACACAGCAGTTGGCTCATAGAAGCTCAAGTCAGAGGAAAGTGGACTATTCTGGATTGCTGATGTTTTGAAAGTTTTATTCAGTCTTTGAGAGATAAGGATATGATCTCAAATAAAACTTTTCACAATACTATTGTACTTCCTTTATCTACTAAGTAGAGCCCCTTGTCAGCCTTTGATCCTACTCCACTAAAGTTTCCAGTAATTCAGCTGTCCCAGAGCAATACATTCTACATTCCTGTAATTGCAAACCAGCTGGTAGAACTTCAAGAGACCAACAAAAAATACCTTAAAAGGCTGTTTTAAAAACAATTAGTTGCTAAATTACACTCATTCCCCTCACCATTTGAATATTCTGCATATAAAATATGCCCAGGATTACCTAATTAAAATAGAGGAGAAAAAATTTCCTTGCAATTTACCTTTTGGCAAAAGCATATTTTTATAATAATCCTGAAGCTGTATTTTTCTCTCTAGTGCCTTTTCCTAACAAAATGTATGCTGTATTCAATAATCCTTTCACCTGTAGGTCTATTGGGCACTGCTAATAATAACTAGACCTTTGCTATTTGTAGAGAAAGCAGCTCAGTGAAAATGGGGTCAGGAAAATCTCTTTCTCAATGATGCACAACTTCTTATGGAAAAGAAAGGAGGGTACTAAAGTTCTCTTCTTAATATATAGAAACCTAATTTATAGAGACACTGAAATTGCATTTGATTATTTTTATAAAATAAATATATTATATATTTTATAATTTCAGAAGTACGTTATGTAGAATCATGTTTTAAAGAGAATTTTTCAGGCATAAGATGTTGTTTAAAATATAACTGTAATAATTTTTATTAATCATTATGTAAATGATTCTTTACTTATATGCTTGTGCGTAAATTACACTTTTCTCTCCTTAATGGAAGGTTTAAGTGGAGGTTAATTGTGGTTAAGGATATAATATGACTGACCTGAGGAAGTATGGGGGGCAATTTGATATAATTTGGTACTCTGGTGACATTGTTCTGTAAGTTTTTCCAATATGTTCATTTTTTGAACATTTTAACATTTTAAAGATTTTTATAATGCAAATTTACTGCATTGGTATGAATTTCAGGGCATGATGGATGATTGGGGCAAAACTAAATGGACTGATCAAGCTTAGTTGAACCTTCCAAATAATGAGAAAAACAGTTTTGTTGGTTTTTACCCAGGATTTTGTTGAACATCTAGTGGCAGGAACTCAGCAAACTGTTTTCAAATTTCCATGAAAATTATGCTTGGAGAGACTGAATGATACAGATTTAAATATATATGTATATTTGCAATATTATTCCCTAGGTTTTTATAGCGTCTGCTTTAAAAAGATGTTTCTAATTCACATTTGCTTTGATATCTTGTTTATAGTATCTTATATTTCATACAATCAACTGATTGTTATTTTTACTTAAAAGGCAAGAGATAATCTAAGAAAATGGATACTTGTTTAATCTTTCTAATGTGCATATTTAATCCTGATTGTAGCAAGAGATCAATGCATGAAAACCTTAAGATAAAATCATATACATTATGAGAGTTATTTATGTAGAATTTCAAAACTATAATGACCTTTTATTTAGTGTACTTAATTTAGGTTTAATGTAGTAGTTTTCAGTGAAAATGTTCAAGAATCTGTTTGAAGTATTATTCCTCCATATATATTTACACTAGAGGCCCAGTGTACGAAATTCATGCACTAGGGGGTATCCCTCAGCCCAGCCTACACCCTCTCCAATCTGGGACCCCTCGGGAGATGTCCAACTGCCAGATTGGGCCTAAACTGGCAATTGGACATCCCTCTCACAATCCAGGACTGCTGGCTCCCAACTGCTCGCCTGCCTGCCAGCCTGATCAATGCCTAACTGCTCCCCTGCCAGCCCAATTGCCCCCAACTGCCTTCCCCTACTGGCCTGATCACCCCTAACTGCCCTCCCCTGCAGGCCTGGTTGCCCCCAACTGCCCTCCCCTGCCGGCCTGGTCCTCCCCAACTGCCCTCCCCAGCAGACCTGGTTGCCCACAACTGCCATCCCCTGCTTGCCTGATTGCCCACAACTACCCTCCCCTGCTGGCCATCTTTGACCACATGGGGGCAGCCATCTTATGCAAGGGTGTGAGGTTCAATTTGCATATTACCTATTTATTATATAAGATATGTACTAAATGAACATAAATTTATACAATACTAGAGGTCTTGTATATGAAAATTCATGCACTGGAGTGGGGGTGCCTCAGCCCGGCCTGCCCCCTCTCACAGTCTGGGATCCCTCAGGGGCAGGAGGTGACCCGGTGATCAGGGGAAGGTGATGACCCGTCACATCTCTGCACTGCTGCCACTGCCAGCAGTGAAGCCTCAGCTGGCCCTGGTTACCTGAGCCTCGGGCAGCCCTGGGCGGCTGGGCAGCTGCCATCCAAGGCTTGCCTGGGCCTTAGGCTGGCCCTGGGCAGCTGGGCAGCTGCCATCTGAGGCTTGCCTGTGCCTTGGGCCGGCCCTGGGCAGCTGAGGGGCTGAGGGGACTAGGGGACTCCGGAGGCAGGTGCTTGGAGCTGCCTGGCCCGCACCTCGCCGTGCACCTGCCACCCTGGCAGAGCTGAGGGTACTGGGCTCCATCTTGTGGCTGTGGGTCCCGCCATCTTTGAGGACGAGGCAGTCAATTAGCATATTCCCTCCTTATTGGCTGTGGGTGCCACCATCTTTGAGGGTGGGGCAGTCAATTAGCATATTCCCTCCTTATTGGCTGTGGGCACCACCATTTTTACGATGGAGTGAGGGTCAATTAGCATATTTCATCTTTATTAGATAGGATAGTTTTAGCCAAATAATACTGTATTTTAAAATCCAGGTAACTCATGTTCAATTAAATTAACAGTTGAGCAATTTCATAAGAAATTTGAGTAATGTGAGTAAAAATTAATTCTCAAATCTAATTTTTCTTAAAGGCAGATTTTTTTTATTATATTTTTCAGATGATTTCACAATTTCTTTCTTAAATATTTTTAAGAATAGGAAAATTTTGGCTTTGAAGATGAGTGATTTTGTTTTCATAAAAAAAGACTGGAAAAACCAATACTTATGTCAATGAAAACAAAAATTAATTTTTAGTGCATACTTTATTTTAATATTTAGATTAACATTATCTATAATATGTTAGTCAAACATTAATGAATAGTGGTCAAGAGTGCAAATATAGAAATTAAATATCTCCAGATTCCAGCTCAAGATCACACAGAAAAATACTTCACTCAACTGTCTCCCATATAGTGAGAAAAATTGTATGGTGATTATTTCTCACTTTGGTGGTGAACAGATTACAATCTTTGTTATCATTGAGCTTAGGAAAGTAAACCTACATATGTGAACACATTGTGTGAGCTTTGTTTGCTTATTTTTTACAGGCAGCCAAGAGTTTCTAATGTCATTTAGATAACTACAGTTTCAAATCTGCCAGTGTGCCTTGTTTAGCATCTTTTAAAAATAAATGAAGAAGAAATTATAAAGTATTCATCAAGTGCCTCTTTTCTTATTTTTTTCATTATTTTGTTATTTTCCTCTCTTTCTTAAATATTGTTATTTTTTTCCTCATATTTTTAGGGACTACCATGAAAAGGGGAAAATATCTTTGGAGTAAGAGATATTAACCCATGGTCTTTGAAAAGAAAAACAGTTTTATGATATGGATTCAGGAAAAAATACTAATGTTCTATTTGGAATAGGTTCTCTTTCTTCCCTAACATATTTATAAAGAGATTTTGAGCACATCCTTTGGAAGATATGTCATTAAATGTCTTACTTTGAGTTTTCAAACAAGAACCTGCTACAAACTGCATTACAAGAGGAAGTGTGTGTGTGTGTGTGTGTGTGTGTGTGTGTGTGTTTATGTGTGTGTTTAACAATTTGTTTTGCCACCAAAAAGGACTGAAGATGCAGGATCAGAAAGTTAATCGGGAATGTAAATGGACTTATTAAGAAGATAGGCAAGATGATAAATGACCATTTCATTAGAAATATCTACCAGGTATAATACTAGCAATAAGAACAATTGCTTGGAGCAGCTGTTAAAAGGAGATCCACCATTCATTGTATCACTGACATTTGTTGTTGTTGTTGATGTATATCAGCAATTTTAAACCAGTGTGCCACAAGAATGTTTAAAACTTATGACACCCAACTATTCAGTCAGGGGCACTGTCCTATTTTCCCTTAGATGGTGAAATAAAAAATGACCAACAGCCAACACAATAGCCGTTCAGTATGAATGAATCAAAATTATACATATTTTTGTCATATTGGAAAAAAGCTATATTTTTGATGTACCACAAAATTTTAGTAATTATGTTTATGTGTGTCATGAGATTAAAAAGGTTGGAGATTACTGATCTATAAGATTTCCTCACACAATTTGATTTTGGAGAGGTAGATTTGAGCAGATATCTATTCAGTTTGAGGTTAGAGACATTAGCCTTTCTTTAAAAGTTCATAATATATATGTATTTTTTTCTTTAACGTTTGTACTTAAATAGACTTTTATTAATATCTCAAGTATTGCCATCACCACTTATTAGTACATTTGTTTTCTCCTTCTCTCCTTTGCCCTTTCTCTTCCTTCTCAGCCTCCTCCTCCTACTCCTATGTTGCCCCTCTCCATTTTCTCAGCAGTGAGTCTAGAAAGGTTAATGGATTGAGCAGAGAGATTCAGAATTAGTTCATAGAACTGGGTAAGCTAGAAATGGGACCAATGACAATACATTAAGAACTCAATACTTTAGTCCACTTTAATTCATTTTTCCTTCATATTAACAGCAGTGAGAGGCTTCAGGTCAAGATGGCGGCATAGGTAAATGCAGCATTCACATTGTCCCACAAGGACATCAAAATTATGACTAGCCTACAGAACAACCATTTTTCAGAACCTCCTGAAATCTAGCTGAACAGAAGTCCTGCAACTAAGGATATAAAGAAGAAAATACTTGGAGACTGGTAGGAAGGGTACAGATAAAGAACAGGCTGGTTCCACACCCACATGTGGTGAATAAATGCCCAGAGGCATATCTGGGCTGCAGAGATCCCCCCTGAGGTGTGAGGGGTCCCAGCTCCATCCTAGGCCCCCCTCCAGCCCAGGTTTCCAATGCAAGGTAGATAAGTTCCCATAACTTCTGGCTGTGAAAAGCAGCAGGGATTGTGGCTAAGATAGAGGGCTTCTGGATTCCCAGGTATTGCTTTTAAAGGGCTTGCACACAAACTAACTAGGACTTACTGACTCTGAACTCCAGCAGTGGGGCAACAGCTCAAAAGGCACCAAGGAATATAGGGAGGAACCAAATTTTCTGCCATCAGGGGAAGAGTTGGAAGGGCAGCTTTCTCCCAGACAGAAATGCTGACAGAGGCCATTCTTTTTTGAGCTCTTCCCCCACAGATCCAGCTGGCAGGAACCATATTCGATTCTCTATCAAACTGGCTAACACTGTTCACCCCACCCCTGGTTATTCCCTCAGACCCTGCCCCACACAGCATTGGGGCCCACCCAAGCCCCGCTGCCAGTGGTTTTCCCATATAAATAGCCTGCCTTGAAGCCACGCACAAGTAGCAACCATCTACAGATTGCTTTGTAGTTCATAATGATGGTCCTGGATAGAGGACAGGTGGCTGCTGATCATGGCCTACAACTCCCAGGAGGCCCCAGACAGGGCACCTCAATAAGCACCAACCAACCTCCTCCAAAAGTGACACAAGGGGTGGAATCAGTGAACACCAGAGCCCCACTGAAGTAATTCCTGCTCCATGAGTTTGGTCTCTGTAAAGATAATCTTCCATGGTGTTTGCAGCTAGCCCTCAAAGCTGATCAGCCTGTGATTAAATTTCTCCCATTGAGGTGCCAACAGCAAGCGAGGTTTAGCTATAACAGGAGGATATACATAACCCATATTGGGGGACTTTCTGAGAGGGCCCAAGTTGGGTGATCAGGGAGGCTGAGCAACTAGACCCTTTAAGACACCTACTACATAGAGCCACTCTACCAAGCCCCAGGTACATAGCAGTTCTACCTAATTCAAAGAACAAACACAGGGAGGCAGCCAAAAAGAGGAGAAAAAGAAACATGGCCCAAATGAAAGAATGGAACAAAACTTCACAGAAAGAACTAAACAAAATGGAGACAAGCAATTTCAGTTTTTGTCACTAGGCTTAGATACATGGTGCAAAGTTCCCTCTACCACTTTCTATTAGTGCATTCAAAGCCAAGAAGGATCTGGAAGGATCATTCTCTAGAGGCATCCCTTTACATCAGGTCTCGTTCTGCTCTGGAATGGATATGTTAATTTTATAAATGCTAAATAGTATGAAAGTAATAGAAATGCTTGTGCTAAGAATACTCTGTCTCTAGGAGTGAAGGGTGCTTAGCACATCAAGAAGTACCTGTAGTAATTAATTATATGCTTGGGTGGCATAGGCCAAGAGCTGGGCCCAAATAGTAAAAACAAACAAAAAAAATAATACAATAATTACAACAACAAAAAAGGCACTTAAGAAATGTGGAAGGCAAAGTATTCTTTTGCTTTTAAGTAAAGGAATCACAATTTGAATTAGAATAGCACTGCTGACCTCTCTCTAAACCTTCTAACTTACTACTCCACAATAGAGAAAGAGTGACTTTTCTCAATTTTTGGTGTAATTTATGATCAGTATTCTCATTTACCTGCTAAAATAGGATGAATTTGTTATCATAGGCAGTTAGGAGCTAACAAAAGAGAAGGGAGCTAGATTGGCTGGACCTAATTGAGTCTGGAAGTTACAGTTAATCAGGCTTGGAAGTTACAACTTCAGACACCCCAGGGAATAGCCAAATCCCACCCAAGAGGATTAACATCTTTATTTCACTCCCTTGTAGAGAGAAAGGACTGGGTATCCAATCTCCCCAAGGCACAATAGGTCCAAGGTCCTGGACTATGGGAGGGGGAAAGAACAAACAAAAAAGGGGGAATTTCTTTGATAGGCAAATGTGCAGCAGGAGTCAAGATGATAACCACAGAGGGGATATGTCTAGTTGGGAAAAGGATTGGACGAGGACATAAAACCCCAGAAGATCTAGGAAAGAGATTGGATGGGGGAGTACTTAACACAATTACTAGAAGGATCAAGAGATTGGTTAGTTTGAAAGAAGGTTTGCCCCTTTTCAAGCCTGAGATAATATAATTAACGCTTAACAAAGGCCTGGCTGGGTAGAATGTGCTCACCCATTTGTTTGCATGTTCTTTCTCTGTTGCAGCCATGTGAGCCCAGCAGCTATGTAGGCCCAAACTTGGGTGGGCTCCAAGCATGGGACTGGGTGCGGCAGCACATTGTAGGAAGAAGTGCAGCCGGGAATGGAGACTGAGCTGGACTAAGCTTTGGCATGGACTAAATTGGATGCCCTGCCAGTGCCAGATAATGGACCCGGTCCTTCTTCTGTGCTTGGTAAAAACTAGACTGCACTTCTTCCAGAGCGGGATGAAGCTGAGCCACCTGGTTGTGGATGAGACACTGGGCAACTGGGGACAGTCATTTGTGTTTGCTCCAGCTCCAATAAATCTTCCCACTACATCTCATTCTTCCGTGTGTGGGTCCCTGAAATGCTTCTCTTGTGACACCATGGAAGAACTCTATTTCCACCAGTAACAGATTCATTTGTAAAACTCAAGGTCATTTGCCTGTATAACCAATCTATATCTTACAACCTAGGAAGATCAACAATGGAAATGACATTTTAGTTTCCATCTACCTGGGTTTTGTCTGTTTTTCAATAGGTTCAGAATTCAGTAGTTATGAGGAGGATATAATGTTACTTATCCTCTGAAAGCCATAACAGCGGATATAACTAGAAAAGTGGATAAGGCAATCTGGAATGGATAGAAGAAGCATAGAATGAAAATGTGCATTTACCTCTCAATAATCACAAATTTATAGTCCATAGACAGAACGCCCTAAGCAGAATGTTCAGAGTAATAAAAGAGAAGACTTGGATGATTTTAACTCTTAAATGTCATTAGGAATTGGTTCAATAAGGGGAAAGTAGAAGCAGTGCTTAAATATTAGGTGGAAAAGCAGAATATTATTTTGTCCCTGAATTGAGAGAATGGAATGGTGTCAGGGAAAGAAAGAATACTGTGTGTTAATTCTCCTGAGAGGTCAAGTAAAATGACTGAAAAATGTCTTCTGTGGCTAGAAATGTAAACTTTATTAGTACACTAGTGGCCCAGTGCACAAAATTCGTGCATGGAGGCGGGGGTTCCCTCAGCCCAACTTGCACCTTCTCCAATCAGGGACCCCTGGGGGTGTCCGACTGCCAAACATCCCTCTCGCAATCTGGTACCGCTGGCTCCTAACCGCTCACCAGCCTGCCTGCCTGATTGCCCCTAAATGCCCTCCCCTGCCGGCCTGATCTCGCCCCCAACAGTCCTCCCCTGCTGGCCTGATCTCTCCCCTAACTGCTCTCCCCTGCTGGCCTGATCGCCCCTAACTGCCTCTGCCTGCCTGATTACCCCTAACTGCCCTCCCCTGCCAACCTGATCTCACCCCCAACAGCCCTCCCTTGCAGGCCTGATCTTGCCCTCAACTGCCCTCCCCTGCTGGCCAATTTTGTTCTGATTGGTTGGTTTCTATACCAGTCAGTGTCAAAAGCTCAGCCTCCTAGGCAACCATTGGCTCCTCACAGTTCACCCAGATTTGGTTCTGATTGGTTGGTTTCTATGCCAATCAGCATCTAAAGCTCTGCCTCCTAGGCAGCCATTGGCTCCTCACAGTTCACCCAGATTTGCTTCTGATTGGTCTGTTTCTATGCCAGTCAGTGTCTCCAGACCTATCTCTGGGCCTGATCAGAGAGGCAAGGATGATCAGTAGCCCCCTGGAGGCCCAGAGAGAAACAGAGGTGTGGCTGCTGGCGAAGCGAGGAGAAAAAGAGAGAGGCAAGTGCTGATCAACAGCTGCCACGGAGGCTGCAGATCAGATCCTGCCTCTCTCTTGGGGCCTCTCTCCTGGCCTGATTCGCAGCCCCTTGGCAGTCAGTGCTGGGTTGCTGTGCCTGCACTGGTGGCAGCCGTGGCAACCCAGCACTGACAGCAGGACTTACTTCTGGTGTTTGGTCTAGACTTCGGTTGGTCGTTATGGACCCTGGGTTTTTATATATTAGGATAAGTGAGTGCTCATTCAAGGAATATTGTTGTTAGTCACTGGATGACATTTGTTTGAGAAGTTAGTGGAGATGAGGAAGTGGAGATAGCCAAAATAGAAAACTCTATTTTTAATTTATTTTTTATTTTGTTTTTTAATTACAGTTATAGAAAACTCTCTTTAAAAGTGTGACTAAAAATAAGTGTGGCTATAATAGGAAGAAGCAGCCAGACATTAAAATCAGTGGGATGAGTTAACTAGTGATTGCATTTGTTTTCTTAATGGAGCGCCATGAACACATTTATAAATGATGAAAAGGATTCAATACAAAGAAAATACTTGTATATACAAGGTAAAAATGATAATTTAAGCAGTAAGCACAACTTTGTCCTTAATCTTCTCAGTATTTTTAAGAAAGGCTTACCAATATTTCACAACAATAAAGGGAGTATTTACTAGATGTCTCCAATTTTTCAGTCTCCTTAAAATAAATATTTCTAAAACTTTAAATATTGGAAAATATTTTAGAAACTTGAGATAAATATATGGATTTTCTCTCTGAGTCTGGTAAAATTGTGCACTGTTGATATTTACAGCATGGACTTTAGATGCAGGCAGACCTGGATTTGATTTCTTATAGTACTTAGTAGCAGCATGACCTTGAGGTCTTTACTTGTCTATGTCTGATACCATTGATATTGAACACTTCAGTATAAAGATATTTAGGTATTTTTTACTCAAGTCCTTTGTTCAATTTTATGTTGTTGTTGTTTCTTTCTTTTTATCTACTTGATTTAAAAAAAATTCTGTATCTGTAATACTAACAATAAAAAGTTTTTAAAAAATATTGTGTAAACAGTTTTTCTATCATATATAAAAGGTAGTATTGACTTGTATTCATTTTATTTGTTTAATATAGTAAATTAAAACATTTTACAGATATGTCTGCATTGCTCATTATATTTCTTTCATAATTTTATAAATTATGAAAATTTCCTCATTCCAGTGATTATTTTTTATATTCTTGAAATAATTTAACACTGAAATATATTCTGGTATTGATTGTTTTCATGACTAATTTGGCCAGTTATTGATGATCTGAAAACTAAGGTATTTATTTATCTTAAGAAAACATTACTATGCTCTGTACATTTTAAAAATGAAAAGGATAAGTATAAAATATATGTAAGAAGTAAAGAATGAGAATACAAAGAGTTGTGACACTCAAACTCTAGCTTAAGCAAAAGAGAAGTACTAGGCTCCAAGAAGTCCTCATGTGGCCCTTCAGATCCTATTTCAATATTTTACCTCCCCAACATATTTACTATCCAGAATTTTGCTTGTAAAATTTCCTTGTTGCTCTTGAGGGTTTTATTCCCTAAGTTAGAATCACTAAATATATGTACTTTTGCATGGTTCTGAATTTTGAAAATGAAATGTACTACATATATTTGTACTACATATTCTTTGCAATAATACATTCATGGTATATTAATGTTTATCCTTTTATATTATACATATATATGGTACTCAATTTAAAGTAATCTTCTAAGGGACAAGATAATGCAGTTTTATTTTTTTATTTGTATGTTTATTTTTAACCCACTATGTCAATCTCTACTTTTTAATTGCTGTGTTTATACCACTTGTGTTTAGTAATAATTGATAAGTTGTCTTAAGTCTGTCATTTTACGAACCATTTTTCTTTTTGTCTTCCTATGAATTATTTGAACATTTTTTTAATTCTATCTTGGCATATTTTAGTGTTTTTGAAGTTATTACTTTGCTTAGATTTATTAGCAGTTCTTCTAGGTACTACATGTACATATTTGACTTAGTACAACCTGCTGGTATCAATGTTTTACCACTTTGAGTAAAGTGTGAGAACCTTACTTTCACTCTTTAATATTATCTCATATAACAGATAATATAATTTTACTTTATCACATATTTCAAAACTTATATGGAACAGGATATCCATACCTATTTCTACATTTTCATTGTTATTTTTTTTCTACCTCATGCTTCAATCTTTCTTCTTTGATCACTTTCAATTTGAAGAAAACTTTTAGCCATTCTTTAAGAACTAGTTTTAATATTTATGTTGGGGAAAGATGGTACAAATTATTTTAGTTTATTTTATCTCTAAGTATTTTATCTGTTCTTCATTGCTAAAAGTTATTTTTGCCACTACCTAGTACACTCATGCTGCTTTATCAAAATACCACAGATTGGGTGGCTTAAAAATGACAAACATTTATTTTTCACAGTTTTAGGTGCTGAAAATTCAAGATCAGCATGCCTGCACTGGTTGGGTTCTGGTGAAGACCCTCCTCCAGGATGCAGACTGCCAGCTTCTTGCCTACTCTCCACTTGTTGGAAAGGGCATTAACCTCATTAATTTACCACAGTTTCCACCTTCTCACATTGACACACTGGGCTTCAGTATTGCAACAAACAAGTTTTTGGAGTACATTCATGTTCAAACCATAGCAGGCAGATATAGAAATTGTGATTGAGAATTCTTTACTCTTAGCACTTGAAAAATATGTCCTTTTCTTCTGTCTTTCACTGATTCAGGTAATAAATATGTTGTCGTCGATATTCATGTTTCTCTACTGGTAATGGGTCATTTCTCTCTGCCTGCTTTCAAATTTCTTTTTTGCATCTTAGTTTTTAGAAGTTTAATTATGTTGTATCATGGTGTGGATTTGTTTTTGTTTATCTTATTTTGGGTTACTCTTAGATTATTGAAACTATATGTTTATGTCTTTTGCCAAATTTGGGAAGCTTTCAGCCATTTTTAAAAAATACTTTTTTCTATATCACTATTTTTTTCCCCTCTCAAATGGGACTGGAATCATATGAAGGTTGCTGTTTTTTAATTGTCCCACAGATTCCAGAGGGTTTCTTCTTTTGTGTTTAAATTACTTCTTGTCTGTAGTTTAGTTTGAATAAATTTTATTGATCTTTCCTGAAGTTCATTGATTCTATCTTCTGTCCCAACCACCCAACTATGGGTTTTAAGATTTCCTTTACTATACTTTTCCATTTTGAAATTCTAAATAATTTTCAAATATTTTCAATAATTTCCAATAAACTTGTTCTATTTATATTTGGTTAACATTTATAAGTTCTATTTCTCTGCTAAGACTTTATTTTTTGTTTCAAGAGAATTTGTTATTGTTTATTGAAGTATTATTTATGATCACTACTCTAAAATTCTTGTCTGATAAATTGAATATCTAATTTCTCAGTTGATTATGTCTCCTCACTGAACTTGTGGTCATTCTGATTTTTGTTTTTCTATAATGGGTGACTTTTCATTTTATTCCACATAATTTGGGTAATATGCTAAGAGATTCCATTGCTTCTTGGCCATCTGCTGTCTGTTGGAATAGGGTGCTTCTGGCTGATGGTTGTCAGCTTGACTTTTAGTTGATCTCTCTTGGTGGAACTCCTGGTTTTTTCAGGATACCCATTCAGTCTGATGAAGGAAAGAGCCTGCCTTCACCGGCTTTTGTTGCTAGGTGGAGAGTCACGAGATACTGAGCCTCCTGCTTTTGGATAAGAGAATATGCTTAAATCTTGTGCCTACAGTCCTGGGGTCTCTAAGCAATGTGTCTTGTTTCCTCCCACTTTTCTGAATACTGCTTTGTCTTCCCCTTACATTGTCTCTTTGGTTTGCAGTGAGACTTGCTCGTTGGAGGGTGAGAAAGGTCAGGGAGAGATAAGTCTATGCTAACTTGTCCAGACTAGCTTTTTTATTAATCTCCTCAAAACTTGCACTTTACTTTTGCTTATGTATTTTATATCAAAGCAGTCATTTATGTAATTTTGAAAACAAAGAACATATTTTGGCATTTAATATTCTAGAACAGAAGAACAATTCTCTACATTTTATATATCTTGTAATTACAAAATTCATAATGATGTTCCAAATTATTTGGGTAACAAGTATGTCAGGGCAAGCTCCTCAGCCAGGGACTTAACCTTTCTGGGTGAAGGAAACTGAAAAAAAATGCAGGTACAAGCTGGCAAGTAGGACATGCTTTATTACAAAGAAAGCAGCCAGCCACAGGCTGGTCAGTGGCAACCTATACACAAGTTCAAACAAAAATGTTTTATGCCAAATTGTGACCTCAGTATTTGGGCTACAGAAAGGCATGCCTGTACAGTGTATAGATTGCTGCATCATTGCTTTTGCACCTGAGTATAGCAAATTGGCCTTGAACACACTGATCAGGATTCCCAAGCTCAGAGTGGCATTGAACACCCTGCGTACTCCAGACAGGGCCCCCACACAGTGGAGGCCACAGATGATCTAACAATAGGCAAAATAATCAATATTTCACACGTTGCTAATTTAAAAATTTAGTTCCTCATGTTCTACTATTTTATATAACTTGTCTTTGAGACATAAGCCCACTTAAATTATGCCCTAATATACTTATTTAAATTGCTTCATATCAAACTCTACTCCTGCTTTTATATTTGTACTAATTAATTTTATTGATAGCGTATTGTTTCTGTGTACCTCTACACTGGCTGGATATTTAACATTCTGAATTATAAGATTGTCCTCTATGTAACTTATAAATCAATTTGATGATCTATTTATGCCTGGATTTATAACCTAACAGATGTTTGTGTAGTTATATACCCAGATGAATACTGTATCCTGTGGCTTATAATGCTTCTAGGTGATCAATTATGATTGAGACTAACAGACTTTGAATTTAATAGATAATTTAGCAAAAGTATTAAAATAGCAATATGACAATTACATTTTTCACATTATATTAAAGATTCCAAAAAAAGGTTTATGTGTATGTATGCAAAACTAAAGTAAACTGCTCTGTATAATTTTTCATGATTATGACCTAAAGTTAGAGTTTAAATTACCAAGTACCTATTGTGTATGAACTGTAGACACTACCCTATGTAGGTTTTTATTAACAATAAACATATAAACAATAAACATAACAATTAACATCATAACAGCAAATACCTTCAACTATTGAGCCACAACATTTAAAAACATTAATGTTATATTATATTTAAAAATACAGGACAATTTATTATTTTTTATTTTTTTAAAAATGTATTTTATTGATTTTTACAGAGAGGAAGGGAGAGGGACAGAAAGTTAGAAACATCGATGAGAGAGAAACATCGATCAGCTGCCTCCTGCACACTCCCTACTGGGTATGTGCCCACAACCAAGGTACATGCCCTTGACTGGAATCGAACCTGGGACCCTTGAGTCCGCAGGCCGACGCTCTATCCACTGAGCCAAACCAGTTAGGGCAGGACAATTTAAATGTATGCTAATTTTATGTGTGTGTTTTTATTTTTTTTAGCCATCAGCATGAAATTGTGTGAGGTAGAAATATAGATTATTAAAAATTATTTAGGGTTACAGAATAAATCAATTTGAAAACCACTGTTAGCACATTATATCCTAAAAATGATTAGTGAAGGAGGTATTGCTGTGGTTTGGTGCACTGATGAAAATATCCTAATGGTAACATTGAGTCCAAATGGGGAAAAAATAATATAATGGAGTAATTTATGGAATGAGATATATACAAGAAAGAAAAAAGGAACAAAATTTTAGAAATTAGAATAAACATGTTCTGAGGAAACACTGAGTAGAACCTATTGCTTGAATTGTGGTTAATTTATTGTTTATGACAGGTAGTGTAAGGAGTATTTCTGAACAATTATATACTCTGAAGGTCATGGAGAAACTGGAATGCCAGGTTGCTAATAAAGTAATGTTAAATTTTAAATGTTCTATTTTATAGTTAAATTTTATAATTAGGACTCAGAGAATAACTTATAGTCTATCAATAAAGACAAAAATACCTGATACAAATTTTGCTTTAAAATTCTAATCTGGCTCTGGACAGTTTGGCTCAGTGGATAGAGCATCGGCCTGTGGACTGAAGGGTCCCAAGTTCAATTCCAGTCAAGGGCACATGCCTAGGTTGCGGGCTTAGGTTCCTCCAGTTGGGGAAGTACAGAAGGCATTTGATCAATGATTCTGTCTCATCATTAATGTTTCTATCTCTCCCTCTCCCTTCCTCTCTCAAATCAATAAAAATATAATAAAAAATAAAATAAAATACTAATCTGTAACATCAGCAAGATGGTAATATAGGAAGCTCCAAACCCTACATTTTTCCATGGAGACATCAGTTCAACAATAATACACATTCCAATTATTTTTGTAAGGAAGGCAGAAACCTGTTAAGAGGCTTCTATATGTAAGGCAAGTTTAAAATCAAAGCTGGTAGGAAAATTCATGGAACCTTTTTATAATAGTCTCTCACCATAGGCCCTCCCCATGATCAGGAAGAAAAATTCTCCTCCCTACATAACCCTGGGATGAGTGAAAGAAAACTGGACCACACATCAAATGTTCTGACTTTTAGAGGGGCTGCCGGGTTTTTGTCTATCCCGACATGGGCAAGTATACCCTGGATACCTGGGAGCCACTGAGGACCAAAAAGAGCTGGGTAGAGTGCTGCTGCCTCAGGGAACTCATGGTGGAGTAGACAGACACCAAAGGGAGTAGCGGATGAAAAGTGCCTGGGGAAAAAAAAAAAAAAAAGGATTGGCCAATCCCTCTCAGGATTACATGCACAAGTCAGAGAAGACTCACCACAGAAAGTGTTTAAGAGGCTCTCAGAATCTTTAGGCTAATTGGTGGAGGTCTTTCCTTGTACCTAGTACCTCACCATTTTTTAAAAACACCTATATCAGCCCTAACCGGTTTGGCTCAGTGGATAGACTGCCGGCCTGCGGACTGAAGGGTCCCAGGTTTGATTCCGGTCAAGGGCATGTACCTTGGTTGCGGACACATCCTCAGTAGTGGGTGTGCAGGAGGCAGCTGATCGATGCTTCTAACTATATATCCCTCTGCCTTCCTCTCTGTAAAAAAATCAATAAAAAATATTTAAAAAAAAACACCTATATCAAAATAAAGCTATAAGGAACATAAAGAAACAGGGAAATGTGGACAAATAGAAGGTACAATATAAATCTCCAGAAATCAACCCTAAAGAAACAAAGGTATATTAATTAATAAAAAATAATTCAAAAATATTATCATAGAGATGCTCAAGAAAACAAGCTCAGAAAAACAATGCATGAATAAAAAGAGAATTTCAGCAAAGTGATAGGATATATAAAAAAGAATCACTAATTTTATGGAACTAGTAAGGAAATTGCATCAGTAATCCAAAGTCTCCCAACAAATGAAAGCTCAAGCTCAGATGACATTACTGGTAAATTCCAAACCTTTAAAGAATTAACACCAATCCTTTTCAAAACTTCCAAAAATTGAACAGGGAATAGTTCCACATTCATTTTACAAAGGCAGACATATTCTGATATCAAAACCAGAAAAGATTCTACAATAAAAGAAGACCACAGACCAATATCCCTGGTGAACATAGCTGCAAAATCATAAACAAAGTACTAGCAAACTGAATACAATAACACAATAAAATGATCATACATTATGATAAAGAGGGATTTATACCTGGGATGCAAGGGTGAGTCAACATCTCCAAATCAATCAATATGATACAGTACATTAATAGAACAAAGTATAACTAGCACAGGTTCTAATAGTTGTAGAATAAAAAACAAACACCTGGTAAAATTCGATACCCTTCTTTTTTGGATTTTTTTTCTCTCTTTATTGATTAAGGTATTACATATGTGCCCTTATCCCCCGCATTATCCCCAAAATTCCCACTCATTCCCTCACCCCCTGGTGTCTGTGTCCATTGGTTAGGCTTATATGCATGCATACAAGTCCTTTGGTTGATCTCTTCCCCTTACCCCCACTCTCCTCTGCCTTCCCTCTGAGGTTTGACAGTCTGATTGATGCTTCTCTGTCTCTGGATCTGTTTTTGTTAATCAAATTATGTTGATCATTATCTTCCCAAATGAGTGAGATCATGTGATATTTATCTTTCTCTGACTGGCTTATTTCGCTTAGCATAATGCTCTCCAGTTCCATCTATGCTGTTGCAAATGGTAAGAACTCCTTTTTTACTGCAGCATAGTATTCCATTGTGTAGATGTACCACAGTTTTTTTAATTCACTCGTCTTCTGACGGGCACTTAGGCTGTTTCCAAATCTTAGCTATGGTAAATTGTGGTGCTATGAACATAGGGATGCATATATCTTTTCTGATTGGTGTTTCTAGTTTCTTAGGATATATTTCTAGAAGTGGGATCACTGGGTCAAATGGCAGTTCCATTTTTAGTTTTTTGAGGAAACTCCATACTGTTCTCCACATTGACTGCACCAGTCTGCATTCTCAACAGCAGTGAAGGAGAGTTCCTATTTCTACGCATCCTCGCCAGCACTTGTTATTTGTAGATTTGTTGATGATAGTCTGACAGGTGTAAGATGGTACCACATTGTCTTTTTGATTTGCATCTCTTGGATGATTAGTCACTTTGAACAGGTTTTCATATGTCTTTTGTCCTTCCTTATGTCCTCTTTCAAAAAGTATGATATTTAGGTCCATTGCCCATTTTTTAATTGGGTTGTTTATCTTCCTTTTGCTCAATTGTATGAGTTCCCTGTAAATGTTAGTGATAAAACCCTTATCGGTGATAACATTGGCAAATACGTTCTCCCATGCAGTGGGCTTTCTTGTTGTTTTGTTCATGGTTTGTTTCTTTTGCTATACAGAAACTTTTTATTTTGATGTAGTCCCATTTGTTTATCTTCTCTTTAGTTTCCATTGCCCTAGGAGCTATATTGGTGAAGATATCACTTCGGTATGTCTGAGATTTTGCTGCCTGTGGGTTCCTCTAATATTTTTATGGTTTCCCATTTTATGTTTAAGTCCTTTATCCATTTTGAGTTTATTTTTGTGTATGGTGTAAGTTGGTGGTCTAGTTTCCTTTTTTTGCATGTATCTGTCCAATTTTCCCAATACCATTTATTGAAGAGACTGTTTTGACTCCATTGTATGTTCATGCCTCCTTTGTCAAATATTAATTGAGCATAGTGGCTTGGGTTGATTTCTGGTTTTTCTATTCTTTTCCATTGGTCTATATGTCTGTACCCTTCTATTTTGAAACACTCAACAAGCTAGAATGAATGAACTAATCTATCTATATATATACTTATATATATGGCTAATATGCTAAGTGTCCCTCACTCCATCTGACTGGTTGCTATGATGTGCACTGACCACCAGGGGGCAGATGCTAAACTCAGTAGCTGCTGAGCTTCAGTGACTTGGCAGCACGGGTTCTTGGGTGACACACCCGGAAACCACATAAGAGGGAGCCCAATTCCTCATGGGGCTGCACGATTCCACCTTTGGCTATGGGGTATGTTGTTGCTGAGGCACTATTTGGCCTCAAATCTGGTTTACTGCATATTTGTATTTCATTCTATACCCTGTATAACAGCAACTTTGCAGAGTGCCCTCTTGCACTCTGGGACCCCTCAAGCAATGTCGGAGAGCTGGTTTCAGTCTGATCCCTGCAGGCCAGGCCCAGGGACCCCACCTGCCAGAGGGACCCCGCTCACTCCACAGACGTCCTTCAAGCCGCAGCACTGTCCCAGGTGTGGCTAGCTGGGGCGGGACCATGGGAGGTTGGCTTCAGGGCATGTCCAGCCTGTCTCACCCAGTCCCGACCTGCCAGCCACCTTCTAATCAATTTCCTTTCATTGTGCACAAATCTGTGCACTGGGTCACTATTCTTAATATAATAAAGGCCATATATGACAAGCTTACAAAGCTGAACGTTTCTCTAATACCAGGAAAAAGGCAAGGATGCCCACTTTTGCCACTTTAATTAAGCATAGTATCAGAAGTTCCAGCCAGAGCCTATAGGCCAGGAAAAGTAGTAAAAGGCATTCAAATCAGAAAGGAAGAAGTAAAATGATCTCTGCTGGCAGATGCCATGAACTAGTATGTAGAAAAATCCAAAGAGCCCACAAAAAAAGAATAAGAATTAATAGACCTATTCAGAAAAGTTGCAGGATATAAAATAAAAATATTTGTAAACTGACAATGAGGGTTTTTGAAAAAAAAAAAAAAAACTAAGATAATCCCACTTACCACAGCATCAAAAAGAATAAAAAACTTAAGGACCATCTTCACCTTATAAACTAAAAACTACAAAACATTGCTGAAAGTAATTAAAGAACAGAAAAATGGAATGATATATCATGTTCATGAATGGAGCACTTAATATTGTTAAAATATCAATACTCCTCAAATCTATCTACAAATTCATTTCAATCTCTTCCAAGATTTCAATGGAATTTTACACAGAACTAGAAAAAATAATTCTGCAACTCATACAGAACTAAAAAGAACACCAAATATCCAATATTGTCTTGAAAAAAAAGAACAAAGCTAGAGGACTTAAATTTCTATTTTTATATTTATTTTTACATTATAGTTCACATATAATATTACATTAGTTTTGTGTGTACAACATAGTGATTACACATTTATATACCTTACAAAGTGATCAACCCAATAAGCCTAGTACCCATCTGACACCATACATAGTTCTGCACTTTACATACCTGTGACTATTTTTGTAATTGGCAATTTGTGCTTCTTCATTCCATTTCCTTGGTTTTCAAACCTATTGCAAAGCCACGGTAATAAAAATAGGATGATACTGGCAAAATGACAGACATATAAACCAAAATAAAGAGCACAGAAATAAACATATGCATACATGGTAAGGAGACTTTTGACAAGGTTCCCAAGAGTACGTAATTGGGAAAAGATAATCTCTTCAACAGATGGTTTTAGGAAAACTGGATATCCACATGCAATAGAATGAAATTGGGCCCTCATCAGACACCATGCACAATTATCAAGTCATAATAAATTAAAGACTTAAAATAAGATGTGAAATAGTAAATGTCTTAGAAGAAAACAGAGAAAAAGCTTCATGACATGGTACGGGTGATGGTTTCTTTGGTATGACATCAAAAGCACAGCTAACAAAAGAAAAAATGGACATATGAGAAGCTATCAAACAAAAAGTTTCTGTACATGTACAGCAAAGGAAAATTTAGTGGAATAAAAAGGCAATCTATGGAATGGAAGAAAATATTTATTTTTAAGACATATTTGTGATGAGGTTAGTATTCAAGATATAAGGAACTCAGACAACTCATTAGCAAATAAACAAATAACCCAATTTAAAAATGGTCCAAGGACTAGAATAAACATTTTCTAAAAAAGTCATACAGATGGCTAACAAGTAGGTATATAAAAAGATGCTCAACTTCACTACTCATCAGTGAATCAAAGCCTAAATAAGATACCACCTTATATCTATTAGGGTGGCCATTATCATATATATATATATATATATATATATATATATATATATATATATATATATATATATATATATATATTAGAGGTCCAATGCATGAAATTCATGCATGGGTAAGTCCCTAGGCCTGGCCGGCAATCAGGGCCAATCTGTGGGATGACCGGCAGGGTGAATAGGGGGCCCCCACTGGCATCCGGCTCGGCAGGCCTGGTGCCACCTGCTCACCAGCCCTGCCCCCCCGCTGCCACTGCTGGTCTGGGCCTGCAGGCTAGGGGCAGCCCCTGAGCCCCTGCATTTAGTGTCTGCCCCCTAGTGGTCAGTGTACATCATAGTGACTGGTTGTTCAGTCAATTTGCATATTAGATTTTTATTATGTAGGATATAAAATAACAGGTGTTAGTGAGGATGTTAAGAAATTGGAACTGTTGTATTCTGTTGGAATGTAAAATGCTATACCATACAATACAACACTTCCATCTTATTTTAAGTCTTCAATTTACTATGTAAAAGAGTTTTGGAGTTCCTCAAAACATTAAAAGTAGAACTACCATATGATTTAGCAATCTCACTTCTGAATAGTTATCCAAAAAACTTGATATCATTACCTTAAAGATATTTTTACACTCCCATGCACATTGCACCAATATTCACAATTGCTAAGAAGTGGAAACAATGCAAATGTACATTGACAGATGACTGGATTAAATAATGCACAATATAGATATAATGGGATTCTATTCAGGCTTAAAAATAGAAGGAAATTCTGTCATATGCTACAACATGGATGAATCTTGAGGACATTCTGCTAAGCAAAGTAAGCCAGTCTTAGAAGGACAAATACTTCATGATTCCACTTACATGAATTATCTAAAGTACTCAAATTCATTGAAGCAGAAAATAGAATGTTGGTTGCTAGTAGCTGGTGAGAGAAGAAATGGGAGTTGCTGTTCAGTGAGTATAAAGCATGTAAGAATGAAAAGTTCTAGAAATCTTCAATAAAATATTGTGCTTATAGTTAACAAAACTGCACTGTACACTTAAAATTGTATTAAAAAGTTAGGTATCATGTTATGTGCTTTTTATCACAATATTCATCTGAAATGTAGTGATGGGTTGATTGAACTAGGGAGTTGGGATAGTTAGTAGGATATTTGAGAAATATAGCAAGAAATTAAGAGGCTTGATTTTGGATGACAACAGATTTTTTTAAAAAAAATTTAGTACTTATAAAAATAAATAATTGCCATTCTACTTTAGATGCATGATAAATGTAGACAAAATTTTAAAAAGAAGTAGAATACCAATAACAAAGGATGTTTTCAGATGAAAATAGATTGAGACAAATGTGAAAATATGAAAGAAAAATTGCAGTATTTAATTCTGCTTTTGCCATTTACTGCATACTGCAATTTGATAGTTTTGTATCATATGACATATTATCTTATTTATTTATGTATTTATTTATGTATTTATGTATGTATGTATGTATGCATGCATGTATTTATTTATTTATTTATTTATTTATTTATTTATTTATAACCCTTCCCTGAGGATATTTCTTCCATTGCTTTCCAGAGAGAGTGGAAGGGGAGGATGGGAAAAGAGAGAGAAAGAGAGAGACAGACAGAGAGCGACAGATTGATGTGAGAGAGACACATCGACTGGCTACCTCCCACAAATGCCCTGAAAAGGGCAGGAAGCAAACCCGCAATCCAGCTACATGCCCTTGACCTAGAATTAAACCTGTGACCCTTTGGTGCAGGGGCAATGCTCTGACCATTGAGAAGCACTGGCAGGGATCATATGGCATTTTAAAGATAGGTAACATTTACTAAAAATAACTATGTCTTTTTAGATACGCATTTTAAGAAATTCTACTAAAAATATTTAGGCATTTTAAAAGTGTTCATTTATTTGATCTAATAACACATTTTTAAAACTATAATAATTATCTTTTTGCTCTATATTTAATCTTTTAGCTTTCTCTCCCTCCCTTGACCTAAAACACACATATAAATAAATAAATATAAGCAATAATACCAAAGTTATGGAAATAGTGGTTGTTTTTTTAAATCTGCCTAAAGAAAAAAACAAATTCCCCAAAGTCTGAACAAACATTTAAGCAAAGATATCTAAGATTTAATAAAGAAAATGGACACAAATTGTACTTCAACATAATTTTTCTTATGGAAGTGCTGACTAAAACAAGAAATTAACACTACACACCTATTAAAATGGCTATAACACTATTCACTGAGTGGCCTGATTATTATGATCTCTGAACGCATAATAATCTGGCCACTCAGTATATAGAAAGAGCTAAAAATTATGATTATTAAAGTTTACAGTTTGCATTGTAAACTGGCGCGGTGCATGAATTCGTGCATGGGTGAGGTCTGGCCAGCCTGGCCAGAGCGAGGGGACATGGCAGTTAGCCAGCTTTCCTGCTGGTCGAACTCCTGATTGAGGGGACAATTTGCATATTAACCTTTTTATTATATAGGATATACACTGAGTGGCCAGATTATTATGCATTCAAAGATCATAATAATCCGACCACTCAGTGTATATGCTAACTATTGGTGAGGGTATGGAGCAATAGAAACTCTCTTTTATTGCAGGTGAAGTTGCAAATTGATATAGTCATTTTGATAGACATTTTGGCAGGATATTTTCAAATTAAGCAAAGACATACCATGTGATTCAGCATCTATGCTCCTAAGTATTTATCCAACTGATCTGAAAACATATTACCACATAAAACTTTGTGTATTATAATTTATTTATACTCAACAAAACCACAAGGACCCAAAATGTTCTTCAATAGGTAAAAAGATTAAAAACAAAACTATAGTACAACATACAGTGGAATATTATTCAATGATTAAAAGAAATGAGTTATTTATTCACAGAACAACATTGATGAATCTAAAACACATCTTACTAAGTAAAAGAAGCCACACCTAAAAAGCTACATACAATTTACTTGTCATTCTGGAAAGGCAAAAATATATGAATAGAAAACAGAGCAGTTGTTGCCAGTCTTGGGAAAGAGTAGTATTTGACCAGGGGAAGAATTGAAAAAACTTCAGAGCCCTGGAACTAATCTGTATAGTATACAGTGGTGGATACATGGTGCTGTGCATTTGCCAAAACTCATTCAAATTACAATACAAACTATAAACTTTAATAATCATAATTTTTAGCTCTTTCTCCACCATTGAGGTGTGTGCGTTTGATTCTCCTTTGCCATGTCTTCCCACAAGACTTTTAGGATCAAGAGGTTCCTAGCCAAGAAGCAAAAGCAGAATCAGTCCATTCCTCAATGGATTTGGATGACAACTGGTAATAAAATCAGGTAGCACTCAAAGAGGAGACATTGGAGAAGAACCAAACTGGGTCTATGAGGAATCACACATGAGAGATGGCTCACATATTTATGCTGTATCCGGTTGCCCTTACCTTTAAATAAATGAAAAGATCACTACAGTCTGGACAGTTGGGCATTTTAATTGGGAAATTATTAGACTCATGATTTTTCTCTCTTGATTTTTTTTTTCTGCAGTAGTAGGTTGGTTCAGTAATAAATGTGTGAGACCTTTCAAAAAAATAATAATTTTTTTAAAAAGGGTAGAGAATCTCAGGATAAACTTCATAATGGCATGTATTTAACTGTATTACATTGTACACCATAGTCTCACTAGAGAGCTTCTGTAAAAGCTGTGCTGACTTGGATGTTTTTGGAAAAAGATGGTTGAGAAGAAACTACAAAACTAAAAAAACTAAAAAACTGCTGCCGGAAGCCAAATCCAGCATGACACAATTGCAAGAGTTTCATCGAAAGGTTGATGGAACTTGGGGACTCAACAAGTGCTGAGTCACATGTTATCACCTGTTGGGAATGGCTAAAGGCATTTCCCCAAACCTGAAAAGGATGATTGCTTGCTGCCAGACGGCTCAGGGCATCTTAATATACATGTTATTGCCTCCTGTTGGCCAAACACCTGAACAGCCGAAGGCTATTCCCCAATCTGACAATGGATTCTGTACGAAACCCTACCCTTTGAAGTATATATCTCCACCTTGCCTTAGGACAAATTGTGTTAATAAAAAGCAAGAAGTCCGGAGACAAGGAGAACTTGGTTTCTTCAGCCAAGCTCCTCTGCTCCCACCCCCCAAATGCTTTTCAAAATTATGTTTCATCTCTGGACTCTTATTTAATCTACACACAGCCACTTCTCCAGATTCCAGAACCCTTCTAGATGCTGGATCAAGACCACCGACGCTAAATGGCGGCCAATGTCCGGCAAACTGAACATAAATATTGTACTCTAGTTGGTAAATTTGTTGATGTTGACTTATTAGGATATAAATTACCAATTCTGAAATTGCTGTACATACATAATGCTATTGAAAAAGTAAGTAAGTGGATAGAGGATAGTGGAAGTCAACTGTCTCATTGTTGTAAAAAGAGGTAATAGATAAGGGAGGAGGAGAGTTGAGTATGAACCATGTGGTACTGGATTAAAGTTGGAGGCATCAAGATGAACTCCAGTAGAAGATCCAACCACCTGAGCCCAGTCCAATACTGACTCACACAACTATGAGCAAATAAAATCGTTTTTGTTTTAAGCAAAAAAAAAAAAAAAAAAAAAAAAAAAAAAAAAAAAGATGAACTCATCCTATGTATATGTATATGTATAGCTAAATAAATACATTAATAGTTATAGATATGTATATATACAAAGGTTCTGGAAATAATGACACCAGTAGCAATGAACATACCCAACAATTAGAAGTCAATTTGTAATAGCATTCTCCTATGAAAGAAACTGCAACTTATAGGATAAATGGGTTATTCCAAGGCTGAACAACAAATATGCAGGATAAAGGAGGAGTGTCTTCTTATCCAAAAAATAAGGGAATTCTCAAATATGAACGTGTTAAATGTGAATGTCAAAGGATGAGGAAGCCATCTGACAGAACTTCCAATGGCTAAAACTGGAGCAATTTGAGCATCAAAATAAATAACATTGTGTTGGATTATAATTATAAATTGAATATCCATTATAAAATAAATATCCAAATTGTAAAATGAATATCCATAAGTTTGTATTAATATCAATAAGTGATTGAATAATTTAATAGAGGAGAAGAGACAAACATGCTGTATGGAAATACCAATAATACATGTAGCTATTTTCCCCCAAAGAGTTTTTAAACTAGAATGATATTTAAGGCATGTCCTGAATTATGAAAAGGGGATAGATCCATTGTACATCCCCATCAATAAGTTATTATATAAGTTGGCCCTAGATGTTGGGCATAACGTTAGGAGGGGCAGCTCCATAGAATAGATTATCATTTCCAGAAAGGGATATAGTTGCAAGCCATAAGAGTATGAAAATAAATTTCTTTGTCATTAAGATGGAATCTCTATTGGCAGCACACCAGAATATTAGCTAATTCTTGTGGGTTTTATTTTTACAGTTACTATTATAAGTCTCTCTCCTGAATTAGAATTGTAGGTAGATTGATGGGTTTGTCAGAGATTTTTTAGGTCCTGATTTCATTCTTTCTTAGTTAATTGTTCATAAATATAAATATACTAGAGGCCTGGTGCATGAAATTCGTGCACTGGGAGGTGTCCCTCAGCCCAGCCTGCACCCTCTCTAATCTGGGACCCTTTGGGGAATGTCCGAATGCCAGTTTAGGGCACAGGAATGGGGCCTAAACCGGCAGTCGGACATCCCTCTCACAATCCGGGACTGCTGGCTCCCAACTGCTCACCTGCCTGCCAGCCTAATCACCCCCTAACCACTCACCTGCCAGCCTGATCGACACCTAACTGCTCCCCTGCAGGCCTGATTGCCCCCAACAGGCCTCCCCTGCAGGCCTGGTCCCCCTCAACTGCCATCCCCTGCAGGATTGGTCGCCCCTAACTGTCCTCCCCTGCAGGCTTGGTACTCCTCAGCTGCCTTCCCCTGCAGGCCTGGTCGCCCCTAACTGCACTCCCCTGCAGGCCTGGTCCCCCCAAACTGCCCTCCCCTGCAGGCCTGGTACTCCCCAACTGCCTTCCCCTGCAAGCCTGGTCCCCCCCAATTGCCCTCTCCTGCAGGCCATCTTGTGGTGGCCATCTTTGACCACATGGGGCGGCCATCTTGTGTGAGGGTGTGAGGGTCAATTTGCATATTACCTCTTTATTATATAGGATGTTTATGTATAATGACTGTATAATATAAGAATGATATTATATATAATTTTTCTTAGTAAAACAATGCTAATATTTTTATAGCTTTATTTTGTCACATTGGGTTCCAAGTGATTAATTGAAGCAAGATGTATTTTAAGGGAATTTTAGTCACGAGGGAGTTCACTGATTTTAGACCATTTTATTTTAAAATTCCACCTGTGGATTCTGGTAAGTGAATTTCTTAAATCTCTTTCTAGGCTTTAATATGTCCCTCCAGAAATTCTCCTGTCTCCTTCATAATATTTTTTTGGTTTCTGTGTCTGCTTTAAGTGAGCTCTTGAATTGTTAGTGGCAAAAAAAAGGAAATATTTGAAAATTGCCTCTATCCTCCATTTATACTTCAATGTTTGTAAAAAGTGTATATATATATATATATATATATTTTTTTTTTTTTAATAAAATATATGTACATCCCTTCTGTATTTGGAATGACTTCCTTTTGAGATCATTTTGCATGGCCTATAAGAAAACAGAGTCAGTATTTTCATGAAGTCAGTCATAACTCCTGCTGCCTGAGGTTGCCATGCCTTGGTTCAGAATACCAGGAAACTTGGCTTAAGTTGAATCTTAATATTCTTCTATTCAATTATAGATTGTGTGATGAAAATAATCTGTGTTCAACTTCTGATAGATTCCACTCCTCCCATGTTTATATTCCTTATTTATATCAGTAAGATTTTAGGTAGAAATCATCTTGAAATGAGTCAACATTTAGTGTACAATGTTTTAAACACATAATATTCCCAAATGAACAAGTTTTTAAATTGCATTTGACAGTTTGTATGCCAAAGTGTGGATTTTTCTGTATTTAAAATGGCAGACATCAGTAGGTACTCAAATATATTTTGAAGCAACTTCCCTTGATTGATATCATTCAAAGTTGTTATTTTTTAAAGACATGCATATATTACATACATGTGACATGTATCTTATAAAAGTAAATTCAATTTAATTCACAACCATTAATAAGGTTCAACTACTTTAAGGCTGTAATTTTGGGTTGGTCTGCAATTTGCAGAATATGGAAGCTTGAATTTACAGTATACTACCAAGGTTTTCAAAAACAGAAACAAATATTATGAGGAACTTTAGGGACTTACTATTTGAGACAAAGGAATAAACTTAGAACTGTGCTTTTAATTAAAATAAAATAAAAGGAAAACAATTTTACATAATTGTCTAATGGATTAAAATTATTTTAAAAATAAAATAATCTTAAAATTAAATTATATTAAAAATTGCCCTTTAGTATTTGTAAATATTACATTATGCTATAGGATTTATAAAATCTGACTAAAAGTTGTATTTTAAATTATATGTTCTGCTTCAAAAGCAATTTATGTTTCCTTTTGGCATCCCCTTAAAATCTATAAAAGTTAAAATGATATCTGTATTTTATTCTAGAACATAAAATTTATTCCTCATTTAAATGAGTACTCAAACAAAAAATAAACAATAAAGCCATAGAAATTAAATAAATATACACCCATCTATTTATTAATGTAATTATATGATAAATTATTCAAAGTTTCATTTATGATAACATTTATATTCTTAACAAAATATGCAGGTCCTTATAGAAACATATGCTTGCTTCCCAACTATTAATTTCAATATCCATTACTTAAGTACTGTTTAAAATGTGATATATTTTACAATATTAAGTATTTAAAAAAGAAAGAAAAATAAGTAAATAATGCCAGAACCCAAGGACTGTAGAAATCTCTTCAATTCCCCATTAATTCTTAAATATGATATTCATCCAAAGGCATTGCATTTAGAATGAATCCACAATCTTAACAGTAGCTTAGAAGTATTCAATAGTCCTTAGTCTGCATATAGATTTCATTTGCATAAGTTGGTATTCTATTTTAAAGAAATATTTTCCCCACATTATTTTTCTAATATCCTTTACATATCTGATAACAGCCTAACTTCTTGCCATGTATAAACTAGAAACTGGGATAGTAAAAATTAAAGTCTTGGTCATATCTCTAAGAAATATGAAGTTTTGTTGATCATAGAAGTTAGGACATCAAAAAATAAACATTGATGTACCAAACTTACTTGCCTACTCCTTGATGTATCTGAGATGGTTTAATGCTAATGTTAATGTCAAGATTATAATATACATCATTAAATGAACTTTGGATGTCACATAAGTCCTGTTTTGGCTCTCATCTTCAAGTTCCTACCAACAACTACTTTAGATAAGAACACACAGAAGATCTAAAATTTTTGGAGGTAAGTTACAATAAACATAAGTTAATCTATACTAATAAAAGGGTAATATGCAAATTGGTCAGGACACCCTCACAGTAATGACTGAACAGCAGGCTGTGTGGGGCGACCAGGCTGGCAGGGGAGTTAGTGAGGGGTGACCAGGCTGGCACAGGGGGGCAGTGAGGGGTGACCAGGCATGTGGGGGAGGCAGTTGGAGGTGACCAGGGTAGCAAGGGGGGGGTAGTTAGGGGCAACCAGGTTGCCGGGGGGGGGGCAGTTGGGGGCAATCAGGCTGGCAGGCAGAGGCGGTTAGGGGTAATCAGGCTGGCAGGGGGGCAGTTAGGAGCCAGTGGTCCCAGATTGTGAGAGGGATGTCTGACTGCTCGGGATTGGGCCTAAACCAGCAGTCGGATATCCCCCAAGGGGTCCCAGATTGGAGAAGGTGCAGGCTGGGCTGAGGGGACCCCCCCATGCATGAATTTCATGCAGCGGGCCTCTAGTATAATATAATAATAAACATTAGTATTTTATTGTATAAATATTATATATGTGAAATATATACAGTGTCTTCTACTATTCAATGTCAAACTTTTATCTACTTTTTGCTTTTATTAGTGACTGATTTTCTAATATTCTGCTTGAGATGTGAAAGAAACATATGTTGATTTATTCACATTTATTCAACAGCAGAATACCTTTTGGAAAATCAAATAACTTCTATTTTTCCAATACAGTTCTCTAGGAAATAACACTGTATATTACTTATTCATTGAATAATACATAATAGTTTCAACATGATATATTTAAAATAATTTAGGGAGAAAAGCAGAAAGTTTTAACAGATGATAAAACAGTAGTTTTCTTGTTTTGAAAAAGCTCTACACATTTTCTAGTTTATCTCATTCCAATGGTTTTGGAAAATATTATTTTCCTCATAAACAGATAATTTATTATCAATAGTGTCAGCTATATTACAGGAAATTATAGTGTAACATGTAATATGAATTTAATAATATTATAAGGAAACAGGCCTTGGGTCATTTAGGTGGTGTGGAAACTCTAGTGTCTTCAAAATACTGACACAAATCAGCAGTGTGTTTGACCTTCTTTACTCATGCAGCACAATTAACTGAATTTGCATGATGGATTGTTACATTTTTTTATTTATCTAAACATGAATTTACCTGGTAGTTCACTTGACTTTAAAAATGTTTTTGACACCATTATGCTGAAAATTTAGCATCACACTGGTACTTTATTATCAGTCTCAGGAACTTAATTGAAACCCCAATGGACAAGATTGAAGGCTTTGAATATCTTATAGGATGAGATCAATTGCATGAACATATTCATGACAGCCTTCTTGCTTTTTTCTTTTTACATCATCACACTATTATAGTGTGTGTGTGTGTGTGTGTGTGTGTGCACGCACACACGTGCCCACATGCAAGGGGGGAGAGGAGAGGGAGGGAGGGAGAGAGAGAGAGAGAGAGAGAGAGAGAGAGAGAGAGAGAGAGAGAGAGAGAGACTTTATGGGGGAAAAAGAATTTGACAGTTCATTTAGATTTAAACAATCTTTTGGTAAGTGCTTCTCTTAAAAACACCATAACATTTGCCTGGGTCTACTGCTTTATTCAGATGTGATGCTGTGATATCTGGTAGAAATTGGACTACATATATTTAAAATTATAATTCATAAATCATTGATGGGGTAATAGTGTATTGCGAGCAATAATTAATAAGGGATGGATATTTTCTCAAGCTGGAGAGAAAAAAATTGAAAGAATTCAATGAAGAAAATATCAGCTAAACTGGGCAAACACAACAGTTTTCCCAATAACTCATTGTAGGATCTAACCTAAAGTAGAATACTCAAAACAACTACTTGGCTTCAGAAAATATTCTGAAGGAAAAAGTGAGTAACCAGAGAAAGTATTTAAGGTTTTACATTAGAGTAGGGATTCCAGGCTTTAACACCTTTGACACTCTCTGGATTTAATATTCTTCAAATGTTGGGTTGCTAGTATCCCCAAATATTCATCAATTTTTAAGAAGATAGAGGAAAATGTGATCACATAAATTAATAAATATATGTATTCTGTATACATTTCTCCAAAGTGTGTGTGTGTGTGTATACATATACATACATATATATATATAATTTTTACCAAAGAATCATTTCAAAATGACTTAGTAAAGAGAGGGAATGTGAAATAACTTTCTTATAGTGAATTGCATTTCATATCATAGTTCAATAGCGTGAAATAAAGTTTCAGGATACACACACACACACACACACACACACACACACACATAAACACTGAGTGGCCAGATTATTATGATCTCTGAATGCATAATAATCTGGCCACTCAGTCTATATATATTAGAGGCCTGGTTCATGAATTCGTGCATGAGTGGGGTCCGGCCAGCCTGTCCAAGGGGACGGGACATGGGCGGTTGGCTGGTCTGCCTGCTGGTCGAACTCCTGGTCGAGGGTGCAATTTGCATATTAGCCTTTTATTATATAGGATATACACTGAGTGGCCAGATTATTATGCATTCAGAGATTATAATAATCTGGCCACTCAGTGTGTGTGTGTGTGTGTGTGTGTGTGTGTGTGTGTGTGTGTGTGTGTATGTCAAATTGATTCTGAAATTCAATTTTTTTTAAATACTTAGTATTAATTGTCCAAGAACAATAACATTCTGTTGCTTTTGGTAAAAAGAAAAGTGCATTTGTAGTTTTATATTTATTACATGTGTCTCAGCATTTTACATTTAAAATAATAATAAGGGTGCCTTCAAATATCGTTGAACAAGTAATATGCCATGCAATGTGGGCTAAGCACTTTACATGCCTTATGTCATTTAATCCTCTCAAGTATAACATCTGAGGCAGCTACAGTGCTGGAGAGTTAAGTAATGTAATGGAAGTTTCACAGCTGACAAATGGTTTATTTGAAAACCCAGCGGTTTTCTCTGAACTTGGAGTGCATTGCTTTTATCCATTATGTTACTTAATAATTACTGACTAAATATCTGTGAAAAGAAGTATAAAATCACGTATTTGGGAATTTTAAATAAAAAAAAGCAAGACAAAGTTCTAAATGATTTTGTGTTTTGAACAGATGGATTTGCATAAAAAAATAGCAAAATTCTTCTTATCACAGATGCAATTCTAGAAGTTATATATGTACATTTTTTAAAAAAGGGGCATAATGTTAAGTATAATTTAAATTTTTGGAGTAAACCTTTAGTCTTGTAAATTATCAAATTGTATACATTTTATTTTCAAATATTTTATAATAACTTTGTTTATAAAAGTGAGATAAATAGCATAAGATATTTTATCTTCTGACTAAAAACATGGGAAATAGATATAGAACAGGGAGAGACAAAATGGCGGCAGAATAGACGGACATGTCCTGAACCTTGTCCCGGAGCAAATAGAGTGAGCGGGTGAAACAAGTGGAATTCAGCCCGAATTGGTGAAGGAGACGCAGCTGGTGAGACAGTTTGCAGCCAGGAAGGGCAGAGGTCCCCTGAATAAAGGTGAAATCAAAGATCTAGGCAAGAGAGTCTGCCGGACCTCTGTGCCCAGAGGGTCAGGGAGAAACTACAGGGCGCCAAGCCACATCCCTGAGGACAGGCAAAGCATCTGACTGTGAAAAAGAAAGGGACCAGGAGACTGCAGGAGGTAGGGGATTTTGGACCTTGGAGTCTGGATTTTGGATCTGAGCTCAGAGGCAGGCCTGAAGGGCTGGCCGGACCGCACAGTGCCAGCTAGAGAGGAGCTTGCAGAGACGCAGTCCCTCCTCACGCTGGGGCCTGTGCCTTTCTCCACTTAACCTAGTTCATAGGACCTTTCAGATACAGACACTTACCCGTGGCTGAGGTGCGGGAGAAGGTGTGGACTTGTGGAATCTGGGGAGAGTAGGCGGCGGTCCAGGATAGGTGGTAGTGAGTCTGATGCTGAGTCATATCTAAGCCCCAGTCACCATTTTCTCCTGAGAGATAGCCCCTCCCTCCAGTCTCCAGACAACCAATATAGCCACACCCAGATCCCACCCTGAATAATACAAAAGACTCTGAATACTCCCTGAGGTCATAGGAACTGGCCTAAAGAGAAATCTTTAGCCCCAGCAACCAGAAACTGAGAAACAGTATAGTACAGACACTGGAATCATAAGGCAGCCAAAGGAAGGACACTCCACTTTTTTCACTTTTATTTTTATTTTTTATATTATCCCTTCTTTCTTTCTTCTTTTTATTCTTCTTTTCTTCTTTGTTTTCCTGTTTTTGTTTGTTGCTTTTTTTTCTATTTATTTTCACATTATTTTTCATCACTATTTTTTATTTGCTATTTTAATTTTTATACCATTTTTGAAATCAATTTTTTTTTTGTAAATTTATTTTTTCTTCTCATTCTCTTTCTTCTCACCCACTTATTCCCTTTCTACTTCCTCAATACTAAATTGAGGTCCTCCCCATATTCATCCAATTCTTAATCATATTTTTACTATAAATGCTCAGTCTCCACAGATTCTGCCCCAATCCTCTTTGCTGGGTGTGTGGTGTTTGTTTTTTGTTTTGTTTTGTTTTGTTTTGTTTTTGGTTTATCTATTGGTTCTGTGGTGACCCCCACATACATATATATATTCTCCTTTTTATTCCTTTGTCTTTTATCCCTTATCTTTTTCTCTCTCTTCGATAGCATTTGTGCTCTCTTTTCTCTGCCCTAACTCTCTTTGCTCAGGTGGTCACTTATATTGGGGTTATTGGTGTTGTGTGTACATTTGTGCTTAGTTCCCTCTGTGTTGTGTCTTGTTGAGGTGAATTTTATCCTGTCTGGTCAAGGGGCTTGAAAGCAAGCCACATAACCAGACACCTAGAGAGGAAACACCATCCACGAACGGGTCAATAACACCCCAGACCCAACTATAGAGGCAGGAAGAATGCGGCAGTGAGGGAAAGAGCATGAATGAGTGAGGGAGTAAAAGAGGAGCGTGTGGTCAGCTGGGAGATGTGTGTGTGTGTGTGTGTGTGTGTGTGTGTGTGTGTGTGTGTGTGAGAGAGAGAGAGAGAGAGAGAGAGAGAGAGAGAGAGAAGCACAGTTAGATCCCACAGGACCTTCAGTGGCAGGCTAATCAGGCTCACCTAACTAGGCAGCTTCTGCTACCATTGAAAACAGTAACAGGAGGCCAGCTTGTCCTAAAAGGCCTAGCCTTTTTGAAGGGGAGAGCTGCTGTAACTGGGTTCCCACTCTCAACTCCACCCAGAGTGCCCTCAGATAACACCTGGGATTCTACAGCCACCCCTGCCAGGGACATGCTACTTAGGCTGTGATCCCACGGTCAACGAGGCTCCAGCCACCCTGGGTGCAGGCTCCTGTGAGTTCAAAGCAGGCTGCCCTCTGACTGGCCCAACGCTTTAGCCCAGGGCACTGCAACCATGAGAACAGCAGACACGTGGGCACCCCACTACTGTCCAAGGAGCAACAGCCCCACGAGCAACCCGCCACAGGCCTAAGAGCAGCAGCTTCATGTGGCCTGCACCTGTCCAAGGAGCAGCAGCTGTGTGAGCAGCCAGTTCCCCCGTCTGAGGAGCAGCAACCACACGAGCAGCTCGCCCCATCAGAGGAGCAGCAGCCACTTGAGCAGCCCACCCACTACTGAGGAGTGGCAGCCCCACGCAGCCGGTCCCCCTCTGAGGGGCAGCAGCTGCACGCAGCCCACACCCTGCACCTGTCTGAAAAGCAGCAGCTGTGCCGCACGAGCAGCGAGCCACCTTCCAAGGAGCAGCAACTGTGCAAGCAACCTGCCCCCTTCCAAGGAGCAGCAGCTGTGTGAGTACACCATCACTTTCCAAGGAGCAGCAGCCGCACGAACTGCCTGCCCCCATGTGAGGAGCAGCAGTTGTGAGCCGCCTGCCCCCCATCCGAGGAGCAGCAGCTGTGTGAGCAGCCCACCCCCTTCTGAGGAGCAGCAGCCACACAAGCAGCCTCCCCCCATCTGAGAAACACAGCCATATATGCAGACTGCCCACGTCCAAGGAGCAGCAGCCCTGTGCAATCTGCACTGGTCCGATGAGCAGCACCCACACGCAGATTGCACCTGTTAGATGAGAAGGAGCCGGGTGAGCGGCTCGTTCCTGTCCGAGGAGCATCAACAGCACGAGCAGCTCACTCCCACACAAGGAACAGCAGCCACATGAGCAGACCACCCCCTGTCTGAGGAGAAGCAGCAGCTGCATGAGCAACCCACACCTGTACAAGGAGTAGCAGCCCTGCAAGCAACCTGCCCCTGTCCAAGGAGCAGCGGCATCATGAGTAGCCCATCCCATCTGAGGAAAAGCAGCAGCACGCAGCCAGCCCCCATCTAAAGAACAGCAGCCACGTGAGCAGCTGGCCCCTGTAAAAGGAGCAGCAGGCACGAGCAGCCCATCCCCATTCGAGGAGCAGCAACCTCATAATTAGTGCACCCCCGTCCAAGGAACAGCAGCTATACGAGCAGCCTCACCCACCAGCCAGTGGAGGCACCACTGCTGCGAACAGCACCCACCAGAGGAGCCACTGCCAAGTGAGCAGCAGCTGCTACCGTAACCACCTGAGGAGTAACCGCAGCCAGAGAAGCCACTGCCACCCAAGGAGCAGCCCCTGCACAGCTCAACATCTAGATCAGTTTGTGAGACCAAAAATGGGTAGACAAAGATACCTCCAAAGGAAAGAAAAGGAGAAATCACTGGAAAAGCAGCTAAGTGAAACAGAGGCATGCAATATGTCAGAAAAAAATTCAGAATAAGGGTCATAGAGTTCATAAACCGGGTGGAAGAAAAAATCAACACCTTATGTAAAAATCAATAAGAAATGGATGAAAAAAATCAACAACTTCTGAAAGAATCAAGAATAAATGAATAGTGATATAGTTGCAATAAAAAACACCATAGAAAGTTTCAACAGTAGACTAGGAGAAGCGGAGGACCAAATTGTGAACTAGAAGACAGGGAAGCAAAACACAGCCAAACGGAATTTCAACTGGAGAAAAAAATTAAAAGACAGAAGGAGAGTCTAAGGGAGCTATGGGACAACATGAAACGAAGCAACATATGAATAATAGGGGTGCCAGAACAACAGGAAGAGGAACAAGGGTTAGAAGAACTATTTGAAGAAATAATGTCACAAAACTTCCTTGATGTGGCAAAGAAAAACGTCACATAAGCACAGAGAGTCCCAAACAGGATGAACCTGAAAAGACCCACCCCAAGACACATCATAATTACAATGGCAAATATTCAGGACGAAGAGAGAAATTTAAAGGCTGCAGGAGAGAGACAGAAAGTTATATACAAGGGAGCTCCCATTAGATAATAAAATGATTTCTCAACAGAAACACATCAGGCCAGAAAAGAATGGAAGGAACTTTACAAAGTGATGCAAACCAAGGGACTGAATCCAAGAACACTCTATCCAGCAAGGTTATTATTCAAAATTGAAGGGGAAATAAGGAGCTTCACAGACAAAAAAAAAAAAAATGCTAAGGGATTTTATCACTACCAACCCAGCAATGCAAGAAATGCTAAAGGGTCTGGTGTAAAAAGAAGAAATAAAAAGGTAAGAAGGAACACAGACACAAAACATAAAAATGGCTACAAATAAGTTCCTTTCAATAACTTTAAACGTAAATAGACTAAATGCTCCAATCAAAAGACATCGAATGGCTGAATGGATAAAAAAACATGACTCATATATATGCTGTCTACAAGAGAACCACCTCAGAAAAAGGGACTCATACAGACTGAAAGTAAAGGGATGGAAAAACATCTTTCAGGTAAATGGAAATGAAAAAAAAAAGCTGGGGTAGTAGTACTTATTTCTGACAAAATAGACCTCAAAGTAAAGGCCATAAAAAGAGATAAGGAAGGCAACTTCATAATAATAAAGGGATCGATACAACAAGAGGATATAACCCTGATAAACATATATGCACCCAATGCAGGAACACCCAAATACATTAAAAAAAAAAACTCCTGGAAGATATCAAGGGAGAGATCAACAACAATACAATCATAGTAGGGGACTTTATTACACCACTGACATTACTGGATAAATCCTCTAGACAAAAAATCAGCAAAGAAACAGCAATTCTAAATGACTCATTAGATCAGATGGACCTAATTGACATCTTCAGAGCATTTTACCCCAAAGCCACTGAATATACGTTCTTCTCAAGTGAACATGGGACATTTTCAAAAATAGACCACATATTGGGTCACAAAGTCTCCCAAAATTTAAAAAGATTGAAATCATATCAAGCATTTTCTCAGACCACAATGGCATATTAGAAATAAACTACAGTAAAAACATTCCAAAAAAATTCAAACACTTGGAAGTTGAATAGCATGCTATTAAACAATGATCGGGTTATCAATGAGATCAAAGAAGAAATTAAAAACATCCTGGAGACTAATGACAATAAAAACACAACAATGAAAATACTATGGGGACACAATGAAAGCAGTCCTGAGAGGGAAGTTTATAGCTCTACAGGCCTACCTCGAAAACAAGAAAAAATGGTAATAAATCACCTAACTCAACAACTCAAAGAATTAGAAAGAGAGCAACAAGAAAAGCCCACAGTGAGCAGAAGTAAGGAAATATTAAAGATCAGAGCAGAAATGAATGACATAGAGACCAAAAAAACAATACAAAAAATCAATGAAACCAAGAGTTGGTTCTTTGAAAGGATAAACAAGATTGATGAACCTCTAGCCAGGCTCACCAAGAAACAAAGAGAGAGGACCCAAATAAACAAAATCAGAAATGAAAGAGGAGAAATAACAACAGATACCACAGAAATACAAAGGATTGTTAAAAAATACTATGAACAACTCTATTCTAACAAACGAGACAACCTGGAGGAAATGGACACATTCCTAGAAAAATATAACCTTCCAAAACTTACTCAGGAAGATACTAAAAATCTCAATAGGCTGATAACTATGGAAAAAATTGAAGCAGTCATCAAAAAGCTTCTGGCAAACAAAAGCCCGGGGCCAGATGGCTTCACAGGGGAGTTTTACCAAACATTCAAGGAAGAAGTAAAACCTATCCTCCTCAGACTATTCCAGAAAATTCAAGAGGAAGGAACACTTCCAAGCTCCTTATATGAAGCCAGCTTTACCCTAATACCAAAACCAGATAAAGATAACACAATGAAAGAGAATTATAGACCAATATCCCTCATGAACATAGATGCCAAAATCTTCAACAAAATTCTAGCAAATTGGATCCAGCACTACATCAGAAAGATCATACACCATGACCAAGTAGGATTTATTCCAGGGATGCAAGGATGGTACAATATTCGCTAATCAATAAACGTGATACATCACATAAACAAATTGAGAGATAAAAATCACATAGTCATATCAATTGATGCAGAAAAAGCATTTGATAAAATCCAACACCCTTTCTTGATAAAAACTCTCAGCAAGATGGGAATAGAAGGATCATACCTAAACATAATAAAAGCCATATATGACAAACCTAAAGCCAACATCATACTCAATGGGCAAAAACTAAAACCATTTCCCCTAAGAACAGGAACAAGACAAGAATGCTCACTCTCACTACTCCTGTTCAACATAGTGCTGGAAGTACTAGCCATTGCAATCAGACAAGAAGAAGAAATAAAAGGCATCCAAATTGGAAAAGAAAAAGTAAAACTGTCCTTACTTGCAGATGACATGATACTGTACATAGAAAACCCTAAAGACTCCATCAAAAAATTATTAGACTTAATAAATGAATTCGGCAATGTAGCAGGATACAAAATTAATGCCAAGAAATCTATGGCATTTCTATACACCAATAATAAACTTACAGAAAGAGAGACTAAAAAAGCAATCCCATTTACCATCACCCCCCCAAAAAAAATTAAGATACCTTGGAATAAACTTAACTAAGGAAGTAAAAGACCTATACACGGAAAACTACACGACACTGAAAAAAGAGATAGAAGAAGACATAAACAGATGGAAGGTCATACCATGTTCATGGATTGGTAGAATCAACATCATCAAAATGTCCATACTACCCAAAGCAATCTATAGATTCAATTCACTCCCCATTAAAATACCAACAGCATATTTCACAGACCTAGAAAGAACTCTCCAAAAATTCATCTGGAATAAAAAAAGACCCTGAATAGCTACAGCAATCCTGAGAAAGAAGAACAAAGTAGGTGGTATCTCAATACCAGATATCAAGCTGTATTACAAAGCCACTGTTCTCAAAACTGCCTGGTATTGGCACAAGAACAGTCATATAGATCAATGAAATAGAATAGAGAACACAGAAATCGACCCAAATCACTATGCTCAATTAATATTTGACAAAGGAGGCATGAACATAAATGGAGTCAAGACAGTCTCTTCAATAAATGGTGCTGGGAAAATTGGACAGATACATGCAAAAAAAAATGAAACTAGACCACCAACTTACACCATACACAAAAATAAACTCAAAATGGATCAAGGACTTAAACATACAATAGGAAACCATAAAAATACTAGAGGAATCCATAGGCAGAAAAATCTCTGACAAATGCCAAAGCAATTTCTTCACTGATACTGCTCCTAGGGCAATGGAAACCAAAGAGAAAATAAACAAATGGGACTACATCAAAATTAAAAGCTTTTGCACAGCAAAGGAAACCATCAATAAAACAACAAGAAAGCCCACTGCATGGGAGAACATATTTGCCAATGATATCAACGATAAGGGTTTAATCTCCAACATATACAGGGAACTCATGCAGCTTAACATAAGAAGATAAACAACCCAATCAAACAAATGGGCAACTGATCTAAATAGACACTTTTCAAAAGAAAACAGAGGAAGGCCAAGAGACATATGAAAACATGCTCAAAGTCACTAATCATCAGAGAGATGCAAATCAAAACAACAGTGCGGTACCATCTCACACCTGTCAGAATGGCTATTATCAACAAGTCAACAAATGACAAGTGCTGGCCAGAATGCGGAGAAAAAGGAACCCTCATGCACTGCTGGTGGGAATGCAGACTGGTGCAACCACTGTGGAGAACAGTATAGAGTTTCCTCAAAAAACTAAAAATGAAACTCTCATTTGGCCCAGTGATCCCCCTTCTAGGAATATATCCCAAGAAACTAGAAACACGAATCAGAAAGAAAATATGTACCCCTTTTTTCATAGCAGCACAATTCACCATAGCTAAGATTTGGAAAAAGCCTAAGTGCCCATCAGCAGATGACTGTATTAAAAAACTGTGGTACATCTACACAATGGAATACTACGCTGCGGTAAAAAAGGAGTTCTTACCATTTGCAACAGCATGGATGGAGATGGAGAGCATTATGCTAAGCAAAATAAGCCAGTCAGAGAAAGATAAATATCACATGATCTCACTAATTTGTGGAAAATAATGAACAACATAAACTGATGAACAAAAATAGATCCAGAGACAGAGAAACAGCAATCAGAACGTCAAACCTCAGGGAAGGTAGGGGAGGGTGGGGGTAAGGGGGAGAGATAAACCAAAGGACTTATATGCATGCATATAAGACTAATCAATGGACACAGACAACGGGGGTGGGGCATGGATGGGAAGTGGGGGGTAATGGGGGAATAAGGACACATATGTAATACCTTAATCAATAAAGACATTAAGAAATAAAAAAATATATATAGAACAAAAAATAAAAAAATAAAAACATGGGAAATATAAAGAAAAAAATAAATGTCCTGGAGCACAAAATCTAAAATTCTTGGGACTCTTAGCAAATAACAACTGCTAACTTGGTTGTGGTTTGTTTTATTGAGAAAAGGAATATAATTCATATCATTGCAAATTATTTTGAATAGTAATAGACTCTTTAGACGTAGAGCTTCTGAAGAGTAAGCTGAATATATTTTTCCCCTCACAATAGCTCAGTGGATAGAAACGTTAGATTATTCTCAATTATCATCTCTGAGTAACTAGTTTACTAGGAATGTCTCTTTCCGTTTTATTTACAGCAGCAGTTTAGGTTTAACTTTCTGTGTTTTCAGTTACTCAGGGTCAACTACAGTACAAAAATATTAAAGGAAAAATTCCAGAAATAAACAATGCATGTTTTAAATTGTTCACTTCAGAATGGAGTTATAAAATCTTGCCCTGTCCACTCTGGTCTGCCCGGAATGTGAATCCTCCCTTTGTCTAGCATATTCATACTGTATACACTATTCACCTGTTAGTCACTTAACCCTCTCAGTTGTCAGATCGACTGTCACTGTATGACAGTGCTTGTATTCAAGTTACCCTTATTTACTTGACAATGGCCACAAAGCACAAGAATAGTTTAAACTTTATAATAGATATCCTATCTAATAAAAGAGTAATATGCAAATTAACCATCACTCTGCTACACCCACAAGCCACACCCACAACCCACGCCCATCAGCCAATCAGGAGCAAATATGTAAATAAACCCAACCAAGATGGCTACCGCCACAGAGAGCAGGAGGGAGGCTTGGGTTTCCCCGGCAATGGAGGAAGCCAAGCTTTCCACCTGCCCTTGCCATCCTAGGCCTCCACTCAAGGCTACAAAGTTTCAATGATAGAAGATACATAAACCCAAACAGAAATGGTGGCAGCCACGGAGCTGGAAAGAGCAGGAGGCTAGGGTTGCCCCCAGTTATGGAGGAAGCCAAGCTTTCCACACACCCTGGCCAGCCCAGGCCTCTGCTTAAGGCTACAAAGTTTCAATTATAGAAGACACATAAATCCCAACAGAAATGGCTGCCACCACGAAGCAAGCAGAAGGCTTGGCTCCACTCCAGGCTACAAAGATTCAATTGTAGAAGATAAATAAACCCCAGATCCCAGGGCCTCTGCTTGGGTCACCGGGGGGCATGGCCGGCCTGCAAACCACCACAGGCCCCTCTCCCAGGCCGCCCCACACCCCAAGGGAACCCCCACCCTGATCCGGGACACCCTTCAGGGCAAACCAGCTGGCCCCCACCCATGCACCAGACCTCTATCCTATCTAATAAAAGAGTAATATGCAGATTGACCATCACTCCAACACACAAGATGGCTGCCCCCATGTGGTCAAAGATCCTGCCCCCATGTGGACACAAGATGGCCACCACAAGATGGCCAGCAGGGGAGGGCAGTTGGGAGGGTCCAGGCCTGCAAGGGAGGGCAGTTGTGATCAATCAGGCCAGCAGGGGAGGGCAGTTAGGGGTGACCAAGCCTGCAGGGGAGGGCAGTTGGGAGGGACCAAGCTGGCAGAGGAGGGAAGTTGGGGGCAACCAGGTCTGCAGGGAAAGGCAGTAGGGAGGGACCCAGGCCTTCAGGGGAGACCAGTTGGGGGGGACAAGGCCTGCAGGGGAGGGCAGTTAGGAGCATACAGGCTGGCAGAGGAACAGTTAGGCATCTATCAGGCTGGCAGGGGAGTGGTTAGGGGGTGATCAGGCTGGCAGGCAAAAGTGGTTAGGGGCAATCAGGAAGGCAGGCAGGAGAGCAGTTGGGAGCCAGCAGTCCTGGATTGTGAGAGGGATGTCCGACTGCCCGTTTAGGCCCGATCCCACGGGATCGGGCCTAAACGGGCAGTCGGACATCCCTCGAGGGGTCCCAGTATGGAGAGGGTGCAGGCTGGGCTGAGGGACACACACCCCCATGCACGAATTTCATGCACCAGGCCTCTAGTATGTGTATAAGTAAGAGCATTGTATATATAGAGTTCAGTACTTTAGCTGCAGTTTCAGGTATCACTAGACATCTTGAAACATATACTTCACAAACAAGGAAGGGGGGACCACTGTGCTTGATTAATAAAGGCAAGAATAGTCCTTTATAGGAGAGAGAAATATGCATCAGGGGAGTAGCTGAAGGTCCATCCAAAAATACTGGCCAGTGGGAATACTTGCTGGGCCCTTATCAGTGAGTTTGGTTTTGTAAAAAATATGTTTCTTTATTGATTTCAGAGAGAAAGGGAGAGGGAGAGATAGAAACATCAATGACAGGAGAGAATCACTGATGGGCTGCCTCCTGCACACCTCCCACTGGGAATTGAGCTTGCAACCCTGGCGTGTGCCCTTGGCCAGAATCGAACCCGGGACCCCCCAGTCTGCAGGCCGACGCTCTATCCACTGAGCCAAACCAGCCAGGGCAGTGAGAATTTTAAGTAGCTATCTTCCACCTGGAGATTCTATAAGGCAGGGACAGAAAGAACAGGATATTTGTTGCAAGTCTCATAGTGATTAGATGTAATATAAAAAACTGCTCTATAAAGAGAATGGTGAAATACAAATTATTCTTCAGTTAATGGATCGTTAGCTGCTGTGCTTTTTTTCTTTACTCTCCATTTCTTTTCTTTAAAAAAATATTTTTATTGATTTCAGAGAGGGAGAGGGACAGAGAGATAGAAACAACAATGATGAGAGAGAATCCTTGATTGGCTGCCTCCTGCATGCCCCTTTCTGGAGATCAAATCTGCAACCCGGGCACGTGCCCTTGACTGGAATCAAACCCGGGACCCTTCAGTCTGAAGGCAGATGCTCTATCCACTGAGCCAAATCAGCTAGGGCTGCTCTTCATTTCTTTCCTTGTGTTTCCTCTCTCTCTCTCTCTCTCTCTCTCTCTCTCTCTCTCTCTCTCTCTTTCTTGCTCACTATTTTAGTATGAACTTTAGACTGGATTTTGTATGAAAAATTCCTGTTGTTCATTATATATGAATTTCTGTGCATTGAAGGATTGATTAATCAAGAGTATAAAGGAAGGAACTTACGTTAATCATATGTCCAAGGTAATGTCAGAATTGCCCCATCTGAGTAAAAAGTTAATCATAATTTTTTAACATAGTGGACATTATTGAGTTAAATTCCTCTCTTTATCCCCCAAAAAGAGAAACTATACAGTGAGATAATGATGACATCATCATTCAAGAATTGGTGATATATATATACATATTTAAATATTATAAAAATAATTATGTCAAATGCTTTAATAAAGTACTGATATGTGTAATTAATATATAGTAATGTTAAACTCTGTAGAGAAACATTTTATAATGTATTTTAGTATACACATTTGAACTCAAGTTTTAAGAAATATTTATAAATATGATTGCAAAGTTTGGCCAATTTTCTATTTTCAGAAAACAAAGCCTTTATCTGTTCATTTTTCTCCATGATAGATACATTAGATTTCATTTTTGTAGATTATTTTTTCTCAATACAGCTCTTTAAAATATATATATATATATATATATATATATATATATATATATATATATATATATATTGATTTCAGAGAGAGATGGAGATGGAGAGAGAGATAGAAACATCAATGATGAGAGAGAATCATTGATAGGCAGCCTCTTGCATGTCTCACACTGGAGATCGAGCCCATAATCCAGGCATGTGCTCTGACTGGGAATTGAACTGTGACTTCTTGGTTCATAGTTCGACACTCAACCATTGAACTATGCTGGCAGGGATCAATACAGCTCTTTTTAGTAAGTGCAAGGTGTAAAGTACATTTCCAACGTTAACAAATGAGATCTTTAATTTTAATCATAATTTCAAAATAAAGTGTGTCCATACATCAGCAAGAGGAGTTCTTTAGTGGAATAAAGTTAGTACATACTCTAAAATTAGTTTTTACTTGAATGTAATACTGGAAAAATAAATTATAAATGATTTTTCTTTAAACATAACTGAATTTAGTAGTTAGAAATAAACCTATTTTTTTTCTATATCTCATATCTATAACATTTTCAAAAACTTAATATTCCTCTCTAAATCAAAAAACATATAGAAGTCTTTTACTACTTGCAGTTGATAAATGGCAGATATGCCACCCCAAAATATGCCACCTTGGCAAAGGGTTATTTTGAGTTAAAGGAACTTGAAAAACAGCAATTAAAGAAAAAACAAACAAACAAACAAAAAAAAAACTCTGATTCTTCAAAGCCGGGGATGAAATTCCCTTGTGAAAAAACATCTTCAAGTCTCAGAAGGAAAGTAGCAGTCTTATCAGGGACAAGAAGTTGACACCAAGGACATTTTATACAACGAATCCTATACAAACAGAATTTATTAAAATAATTCTTATCTCCCTTTAGCCTCCCAACAGATAGTTGAATTACTTTTCCATGATGATCTCTCTTTGTTCAAGCTACTATAAAAGCATATAGGTTCCACCATTTCTTTGGGTCTTCATTCCTTATGAGGGCTCCATGCAAAACTTATATGAATATGTATGCTTTTCTCCTTTAATCTGTCTTATGTCAATTTAATTCTCACACCCAGCTAAAAAAAAGATAAAAATGAAATGTTGCCTATGCTACACCAATAAGCTATTATTTTGTTATTATTAATAATTTCTTGATTTTAAATATCTTCAATATTGGGGAAACTGATATTTAGTTGAACTTTACACTATACTGACACATTGGAAGAAATAGCATTTTATATCACCATATTTATAGAATATTTATGGGAAAATAACAGAAATCCTCAAAACATGTGCACACATGTTGAAATATTTAAGGCTTGAAAGCTTTATAAAAGGTAACCCTCATCCTCATAAAGTTAGAAATCATCATGTAAAGGGATTAGGAGTAAATAAGGAATGGTGTGGAATCAGACATTAATCACAAAACTGGTGTAAAACTTTTCTATTTTACCTGGCAAGAATTTTAATTATTCATATTTCATAATCTTATATATTTTCATGGTTAGAATTATGTCAATATTTATATTGATACACTAATCCAAAAAGAAAGTTAAGGCAAAGTTATAACTGAAAGGCTTCTTTTATCTTAAAGTTTCTATTATATCATTTCTAACATACACATTCAGCCAATTTTTTGTTTTTTTGTGAGGATATACAAATATAATTTTGAATACACAATTTCAGTTTTAGTCATATTTCCACATAGTAAAAGATACACTAAAATAAGTAGAAGAAATTCTATAAATTTTTATGCAAACATTGTTAGAGAAAAATTCTATCATTTTATATTGCATAGATAACAGCTCATGATTTGTTTGGGCAGCTACAAATTGTCAGCATAATATTTACAGTTGAATATGTGTGTGACTATATATCTGTCTGATAGAAAATCTAAATATTTGACATACTTAAAGATATATATATATATAATTAATTATTAGAATGCTTTTTCTTTATTTTGTATTCCAGAATTTTAATTAAGCTGAAAACTTAACACTAGAAGATATATAGTACCCAAGAAAAGAAACAAGGACTTTTTAATACTACAAAAACATTTTAAGAATGCTTGCTAGTACTGTTATCCTTTACATTAAAAAATTCAAATTATTTTTGAAATGATTTTGGGCCAACATTATCAATATCATTTAGAGCTAAACTCATTTGTATTCTTTAAGTGAAGATTTGAAGGGGGGTGAGGGCTTGTGTTGTGGATAGGGGTGGCAGGGGAGAAGTCAATGGTGGAAAAAGGAGACTCATGTAATACTTTAAACAATAAAGATTTTTTTAAAAATTTAGAATAATTTTATATTTGAAGAAAAGCTATAAAGGTTGCATAATGAGTCCCTATATAACTTTTACCCAGTTTCCCATAGTTATTATTTGATATAACCCGAATACATTGATCAAAATGAAAAAAAAATGTTTTCTACTATTACTATTAACTACATTTGAATCTTTGTTTTGATTTCACCAAGTTTTACATTATAGTCCCTTTTCTGTTCTAGAATCACATCTAGGGCTTCATGTTGCATTGAGGCATCAATTGTCTTTGTATCCAACTGGTCTATAAAAAACTCCCATTCTTTTCTTGTTTCTAATGGCCTTGATAGCTTTGAGGAGAATTGGTCAAGTGATTTTTAAAATGCTCCTAATTATGGATTTGTCTATTGTGCTTTTGTGCTTAGAGGTTACAGATTTTCAGAATTAATACCACAGAGGTTCAGTGCATCACATTGTATCACGGTTTCTATGTTATCCACATAAGGTAATTGGTGATGTTAACCTTGGTCACTTTGCTAAGGTGGTGTTTGCTAAGTTTCTCTACTACTAGTAAAACATTACTATTTTTCTATGTCTCTGTTATATGGAATCCAATCACTAAGTTGACATTGCATTCAAAGAGAGAGGATTGACTATATATATGACTTGAAATTCTTCTGTAAAGTTTGTCCCACCTGTCTCATTTGCTTATTTATGCATTCCTGTATTCATGTCAGTATGGACTTCTGCTTGTTTGTTACATTTTGCATTATCATCCAATACTATGTCATTTATTATTGGCTCAAATTCATTTATAACTGATCATTTGCTGCTTGCTGTATAGTATGGCAACTGACTACCTTTTACATGTTCCACTCTCTTCACTTTTTGAGCAATTCTTAATTTCCCCCCAGCTATACTGAGGTATTCTTGACAAATAAGTATTATATATATTTTATGTGTACAGCATAATAAATTTATCACATTTTCTCATTTCTAACATGACAAGATGCTCCAGGATCATCTTATGTTTTCCCTACCCAGCCTAGAACACTCATTTATCCAAAGGTCAACTTTTATCTTTTTAGCTTATTCATTTTGAGCACAATTTCCAAAAAGGTGAAATATAACAAAACCTATGAATATGTACTAGCTAATGAACATTAACTTGATTTTATTAATAGAAGAATATCTTCTGTAACAGAAAAATTATGAAGATACTTTATTTATTAAAAATAATATAAATGAGTGAGAACACAACTATTGGAGTTCAAATTTTGCTAAATATTTTTTGCAATAAAAATTGTTAACCAAATTAGTTTTTTAAGAATAGGAATAATTCTAATAATATTACTGATGACATATGATGTAACAAAATGACAATGGCATTGAAAATTCTGTTTTGACAAAATGGATGAATATTACATTAGTATGTAAATACTTTATTTGGACTGTAGGTCATATTATACACCTATTAGTGAAATAATGTCCCAAGAAGGACAGATACTTTTCCATTACTATGAATCAATTATTAAATTTTTATCCAACAAATATATGGTAAGACTTTAATACGTGTCTGGGACTATGCTGTAAGCTGAGGACCTTACAAACAAACAAGCCATACACCTCCTTTACATAGAGCTTGAATGTATTGTGTCAATGAGTCATAAAATAATAATTTAAATAAATATAAAATGAAGAATGATATAAGTGAATCAGTGGAGATATGCACTTTTAAGTCAAGGAGATCAAGAAAGGTGCCAATGATAATGATTGATCTGACTTGGTATGGTTGAAAATTTCAAAGACAATTTTAAGTGAGAGAGTTTCAAAATAACAATTGTCTATGAGGAGTATGGGAGGATGTATAGTAGTTTTTACAATGAGAAGTAAATCAGAATATCTAGAGAAGGAGGACATAGGGTGTTAGATAAGCAAAGGAGAAAGCATAGGATGTACAGGGTCTGGTCTCCACCTTAAAAACAATTGGCTTTTTAAAATTCATTTAAATCAGGATGGCATAATCAATTATCTTGAATAATTAAAAGATTATATAGGTGACTACACTTTAGAGAGGGTTCAGAGAAGATATAATAAAACCAGTTAATAGGCAATTGCAGTAGTCTGAGGGATGGTGGTAGTTTAAACTAGAGTAATGTCAAGGAATTAGGAAGAAGTTGTTAGACTGAAAAGTTATATAGAAGGTGGTCTGACTTTGGTAATAGCTTTAAAATGGGAAGCTATGACATCAATGATGACACATTTTATTGCTTTTGGCAATTGGTATTATTTGTGCCATTGGGGAAAAAAGTAAGCTCTCTCAATTTATTTATTTATTTTTTAAATTATTTATTATTTAAAGTATTACATCTGTCTGTTTTTCCCCCTGCGACCTCTTCCAAGCCACTCCCTCAGCCCTCTACTGTTTGTGTCCATTGGTTATGCTTATCTGCATGCATACAAGTCCTTTAGTTAATCTCTTACCCCCCAACCTTCCCCTGCCTTCCCTCTGAGGTTTGATGGTCTGTTCAATACTTCTCTGTCTCTGGATCTATTTCTATTATCAGTTTATGTTTTTCATTATATTCCACAAATGAGTGAGATCATGTGATATTTATCTTTCTCTGACTGGCTTATTTTGCTTAGCATAATGCTCTCCAGGTTTATCCATGCTGTTGCAAATGGTAAGAATTCTTTCTTTTTTACCACAGTGTAGTATTCCATTGTGTATATGTAGCACTATTTTTTTAATCCACTCATCTGTTGATGGGCACTTAGGCTGTTTCCAAATATTAGCTATTTTAAATTGTGCTGCTATGAACATACGGGTGCATATATCCTTTCTGATTCGTGTTTCTGTTTTCTTGGGATATATTCCTAGAAGTGGGAATACTGGGTCAAATGGGAGTTCCATTTTTAATTTTTTGAGGAAATTTCATACATTTTTGCATGGTGGCTGCACCAGTCTGCATTCTACCAGCAGTGCACGAGGGTTCCTTTTTCTCCACATCCTCTCCAGCACTTGCATTTGTTGATTTGTTGATGATAGCCATTCTGACAGGTGTGAGATGGTACATCATTGTCATTTTGACTTGCATCTCTTGAATGATTAGTGACTTTAAGCATGTTTTCATATGTCTCTTGGCCTTCTGCATGTCCACTTTTGAAAAGTGTCTATTTAGGTCCTTTGCCCATTTTTAATTGGATTGTTCATCTTCCTTTTGTTAGTTGTATGAGTTCTCTGTATATTTTGGAGATTAAACCCTTATCTGAAATAGCATTGCAAATATGTTCTCCCATGGGCTTTCTTGTTGTTTTGTTGATGGCTTTTTTGCTGTGCAGAAGCTATTTATTTTGATGTATTCCCATTTGCTTATTTTCTCTTAGTTCCCATTGCCCTAGGAGCTGTATCGGTAAAGATACTGCTAAGAGATAAGTCTGATATTTTGCTGCCTATGGATTCTTCTAAGATTTTTTATGGTTTCCTGTCTAATGTTTAAGTCCTTTATCCATTTTGAGTTTATTTTTGTGTATGGTATAAGTTGGTGGTCTAGTTTCATTTTTTTGCATGTATCTGATCACATTTCCCAGCAACCGTGGTCGGCAAACTGCGGCTCGCGAGCCACATGTGGCTCTTTGGCCTCTTGAGTGTGGCTCTTCCACAAAATACCACGGCCTGGGCAAGTCTATTTTGAAGAAGTGACGTTAGAAGAAGTTAAGTTTAAAAAGTTTGGCTCTCAAAAGAAATTTCAATCGTTGTACTGTTGATATTTGGCTCTGTTAACTAATGAGTTTGCCGACCACTGCAGCACCATGTATTGAAGATACTGTCTTGACTCCATTGTATGCTCTTGCCTCCTTTGTCAAATATTAATTGAGCATAATGGCTTGGGTTGATTTCTGGGTTCTCTGTTCTATTCTATTGGTCTATATGTTCTTGTGCCAGTTCCAGGCAGTTTTGAGAACAGTGGCTTTGTAGTATGGCTTGATATATGGTATTATGATCCCTCCAATTTTGTTATTCTCGCTCAGGATTGCTGCAGCTATTCAGGGTCTTTTTTATTTCATATAAATTTTTGGACAGTTTGTTCTAGGTCTGTGAAATATGCCATTGGTATTTTAATGGGGATTCCAATGAATGTATAGATTGCTTTGGGTAGTATGGATATTTTAATGATGTTGATTCTACCAATCTATGAACAGGGTATAATTCTTCCATTTGTTTATATCTTCTTGTATCTCTTTTTCAATGTCTTGTAGTTTACCAAGTACAGGTCTTTTACTTCCTTAGTTAAGTTTATTACTAGGTATCTTAATTTTTTTGTGTGCAATGGTAAATGGGATTTTATTTTCAGCTTCTTTTTCTGTGAGTTCTTTATTGGTATATAAAAAAGCCATAGATTTCTGGGTGTTAATTTTGTATCCTGCTACATTGCCGAATTCATTTATTAAGTCTAGTAGTTTTTTTTATGGAGTCTTTAGGGTTTTCTATGTACTGTATCATTTCATCTGCAAATAATAACAGTTTTACTTCTTTACTAATCTGGATGCTTTTTATTTCTCTTTCTTGTCTGATCACTATGGCTATCACTTCCTCTACTATTTCGAACAGGAGTGGTGAAAGTGGGCATCCCTGTCTTGTTTCTGTTCTTAGGGGAAATGGTTTTAGTTTTTGCCCATTGAGTATGATGTTGGCTGTAGGTTTTTCATATAAGGCATTTATTATGTTGAGATATGATCCCTCTATTCCCACATTGCTGAGGTTTTTTTTATCAAGAAACAGTCCTGGATTTTGTCAAATGCCTTTTCTGCATCAATTCATATGATTATGTAATTTTTGTCTCAATTTTTTTATGTGGTGTATCACGTTTATTGATTTACGGATATTTTACCATCCTTTCATCTCCGGAATAAGTCCCACTTGGTCAAGGTGTATGATCTTTTTAATGTAATCCTAGATCTGATTTGCTAGAATTTTGTTGAGGATTTTAGCATCTGTGTTAATCAGGGATATTGGCCTGTAATTCTCTTTTTGTGTAGTGTCTTTATCTGGTTTTGGGATAAAGGTAATGCTGGCTTCATAGGAAGAGCTTGGAAGTGTTCCTCTTGAATTTTTTGGAAAAATCTGAGTAGGGAAAGTTTTAGTTCTCTTTCAATGTTTGGCAAAACTCCCATGTGAAGCTGTGTAGCTTAGGGCTTTTGTTTGGTGGAATTTTTTTGATGACTGCTTCAGTTTCTTCCACAGTTATCAGCCTATTTAGATTTTTTTTATTCTTTCTGATTGAGTTTTGGAAGGTCATATTTTTCTAGGAATATATCCATTTCTTCTAGGTTGATCATTTTGTTGGGATAGGGTTGTTCATAGTATTTTTTTTTTTTTTTTTTTTTTACAATCCTTTGTATTTCTGTTGGGTCTAATGTTATTTTGCCTCTTTCATTTCTGATTTTGTTTCTTTGGGTCCTCTCTCTTTGCTTCTTGGTGAGCCTGGCTACAGGTTCATTAGTCTTATTTATCCTTTCAAAGTACTAGCTCTTGGTTTCATTGATCTTTTGTATTGCTTTTTTAGTCTCTATGTCATTTATTTCTGCTCTGATCTTTATTATCTCCTTCCTTCTGCTCACTATGGGCTTTACTTGTTGCCCTTTTTCTATTTCTTTAAGTTGTAGAGTTAGATAATTTATTACCAGTTTTTCTTGTTTTTAGAGGTAGGCCTGTAATGTTATGAACTTCCCTCTTAGGACTGCTTTCACTGTGTCCCATAGATTTTGGATTGTTGTGTTTTCATTGTCATTTGTTTCCAGGATGTTTTCTATTTCTTCTTTGATATCTTTGGTAACCTAATCATTGTTTAATAACATGCTATTTAACCTCTAAGCATTTGGATTTTTGTGATTGTTTTTATTGTAGTTTATTTCTAATATTATGCCATTGTGATCTGAGAAGATACTTGATGTGGTTTCAATCTTCTTTAATTTGAAGAGATTTTGCCTGTGCCCAATATGTGGTCTGTCTTTGAAAATGCCCCATGTGCACTTGATAATAATGTATATTCTGCAGCTATGGGGTAAAATCCCGAAGATGTCAATTAAGTCCATCTGATGTAGTGAGTCGTTTAGGATTGCTGTTTCTTTGTTGATTTTTTGTCTAGAGAATTTATCTAGTGATGTCAATGGAGTATTAAAGTCCCTTGTTATATTGTATTGCTGTCAATCTCTCCCATGATATATTCCAGAAGTTTTTTTGTTGTTGTTGTTTTTTAATGTATTTAGGTGCTCCTGCATTGGGTGCATATATGTTTACCAGAATTATATCCTGTTGTTGTATTGATCCATTTAGTATTATGAAGTAGCCTTCCTTATCTCTTGTTATGGCCTTTACTTTGAAATCTACTTTGTCAGATATAAGTTTTGCTACCCCTGCTTTTTTTTTCATTTCCATTTCTTGAAAAATATTTTTCCATCCCTTCACTTTCAGTCTGTTTGTGTCCCTCGTTCTGAGGTGGGTCTCTTGTAGACAGCTTATATATGGCTCATGTTTTCTTATATATTCAGCAACTGGATGTCTTTTGATTGGGGCATTTATTCCATTTATATTTATGGTTATTATTAACTAGTGGCCCGATGCACAAATTTGTGCACAGTGAAAGTGAATTAAATAGAAGAAATATTTTAATATTGCTATTCACCTCACCCCCTGATTGCTGTCCCCTCCCTCTGCCTGCTGGCACTTGCCTTGGTTGGCCTGATGTGGCCCACTCACTAACCCCACACCCTGCCAACTGGCTGTTCCAACATTTGGTCAATTTGCATATTTCCCTTTTATTATATAGGCTAGGTACTAGTTTGTAAACATTTTATTTTTTATGACTGTGTTCCTTCTTCCCTTTCTAATTTTTTTTCTTTTTACAACAATCCCTTTAGTATTTCTTGTATTGGTGGCTCAGTAGTGAAAAACTCCTTTAGCCTTTTTTTGTCTGTGAAGCTCCTGATTTCCCCTTCAATTTTTAATGAAAGATTTGCTGCATAGAATATTCTTTGATTTGGTTCCTTGCTTTGTATCACTTTGTATAGTTCATTCTATTCACTTCTGGCCTGATGTGTTTATTTTGAGAAATCATTTGATAATCTAATGGGATATCCCTTGTAGGTAACTCTCTGTCTCTCTCTTGCAGCCTTTAAGATTCTTTGTCACTAACATTTGCCATTGCAGTTACTACATGTCCTGGTGTGGGTCTTTTTGGTTCATTTTGTTTGGGAATCTCTGTGCTTATGTGACTTTTTCTTCCCCAAATCAGGGAAGTTTTCTGACATTATTTCTACAAATGTTTTCTAATCCTTGCTTCTCTTCTTGTCCTCCTGGCACCCCTATTATATGGGTATTACTTCATTTCATGTCATCCCAAAGCTCCCTTAGGCTCTCCTCCTGCTTTCTAATTTTTTCTTCTAATTGCTGTTCAGATTGGGTATGTTTTACTGCCCTGTCTTCTAACTTGCCAATTTGGTCCTCTGCTTCTTCTAGTCTACTGTTGAAACCTTCCATTGTGTTTTTTATTGTAGCTATATCATTTTTCATTTGCACTTGATTCTTACATAAGTTGTTTCTTTTCTTATCTATTCAGTTTAGAAATTGTATGACCCTTACTCTGAATTATTTTTCTGACATGTTGCATGCCTCCATTTTATTTAGCTCCTTTTCCGGTGAGTCCTCCTTTTCCTTCCTCTGGAAAAGGAGGTTGTTTCTTTGTCTCTCCAGTTTTGCTCTCACCAAAGAGTCCAGGGGTGAGTCGCGTGGTGCCTGTAGCTGAAGTGGCGGGCTTGGTATGAGGGTTGTGCACTCCAAGACTCACCAGAAGGCCCAGGCGCTGAGCAGTGTGGGGCCTATGGCTGAAGCAGTGGGATTGGCAGGAGGGTCACGCACACTGGGACTCGCCAGGGGTCCCAGGCGCCTGGGAGCATGGGGCCTGTGGCTGAAGCATAAGCTCCCTCATTTTATCACTCCTCTGCCTACTTGTTGCTGGTAACCCTCCTAACATTGTTTTTTGGGTTTGTTTGTTTTGTTTTTTTTTTTTGGATACTTTTATTTTCTTGTTTTCCTAGAAGACCACATTTTTAAAGGTTAGGTGATTATGGTGTTGTAATTGAAGATTTCAATGTAATATAATTTTGGGACCTAAGATAAAAAAAAATCATGTTAAACATGCATATACAAACATGAAATGCACTCAATAGGAATTAGACATAATATATTTTCTCTGGACATGATTTATGATAATCAAGAGATAGGGTATAGAATAAGGAAAGGAAAATTCATTTGGTCAATAATAATTCATTAATATCACAGGAACTATTGATATTAAGAATTTGCTCTCTATCCAACCATCCATCAAAGAATCCTTTGGTTGTTTCCATGTCTTGGCCACTCTGGGTAATGTTACAGTCAACGTAGGGATACATATATCTTTACAAATAAATATTCTCAATATTAGGGGGTAGATATTCAGAAGAGGGGTTGCTGGGTCATATTTTGAATTGAGAAACTTCCATACTGTTTTTCATAATGACTGCATCAGTATACATTCCCAACAGTGGTGAATAAGGGTTTTTTATTCTCCACATCTCCAACACTTATGGTAATATTAATTGTCTTATTGATAATAACTATTCTAACATATGGAAGGTAGTATCTCATTGCCATTTTGATTTGCATTTCTGTAGTTGCTAGTGAAGTTGAGCATCTTTTCATATGTCTTCTGGCCATTTATATGTCTTCTTGGGAAAAGGTCTGTTTATGGTCTCTGCCCATTTTTCATTTGGATTTTTTGGTTCAGTTATATGAGTTTTATATATATAAAAAAACTCAGTATTATTATGCCAGTTGGATATTATCCCCTTATTGTAGATGTTTGAAAATATCTTTTTCCATTCAGGTGATTGCCTGTTTGTTTTGTTGACAGTTTCTTTTGCTGTGCAGAAGCTGTATAGTTTGCTATATTGCCATTCATTTATTTTTGCTTTTACTTCTCTCATCTTTCAGGTCAAATTCCTAAAATCTTCTTTAAAATCAAGACCCATAAGTTTGGTATCTATGTTTTCTTCTTTGTAATTTACTCTTTTTGGTTTTATATTTAGAGCTTTGATCCATTTTGAGTTAAATTTTTTATATGGTGACAAACTACAGTCTAGTTTCATTATTTTGCATGTGGTTTTCCAATTTTCCCAGCACCAAATGAAGAGTTTTCATTTTCTTTATTATTTATTTGGAAAACTACTCAGCCATAAGAAAAGATGAAATATTGTCATTTACGACAACCCAGAGTGATGGCAAGTCTGCCTAAGAAACAATGGTTTTATCAGGATTACTAACCACAACAAGTAAGTTGAGAAATGTTGCATTGAAGTTGTGAGTTTGATTTTGCTTCCAATTACTGATCATGAGAAACCACATTATTGTCTGCCATATTTGGCTTTTCTTCAATATAGAATACAACTTTTAGTTATGTGTGGTATCTAAGTGAATTTATGCTTTTTTTCATTATTCATAAATTTTAATTATTTAGAAGTCCAGAGGGATTCAGCCTCTTGGAAAAGATTTTCTGCCAAAAAATGCAATGAAGAATGTAGTGTTTCCTATGTTAAGAGTAAGAACTCTGCAGCATTGGAGACATTTGCTAGCTGAGTCCCATAGCCCTGTGTGTTTCTGGCGAGACACCCTACCCTTTCCTCCTTACAATGCTCAACTTCTTTTCACTAATATGTGTTGTGGTTAACAAAGGAGCAATGTAATCATTTCCTTTATCATGCTTCATGTCAGTTTATTATAAAGTTTCCTAGAAAACATTAACCAGTTATGTTTCCTTGAGCAAGAGTGGTCACCTATATGAATTCATGTCCTCATTTAAAAGTATTTACCAAGTATATTATTAAAAGGATTAGAATAACCAGTGCAAATGATCTGTTACTATGCTATTTTTACAGCAAAAATTTATTAAAATACTCCTTTAATCTTGACATAATATAATAGTTCCGTGCGTGTCTTGGTGTTGCATGTATATATTATATATATAAGGTTATAAGTTAAATCTTCTTTAGTTACAGATTTACTGATTTGAATCTCAGTTCCACCATATACCACCACAATTCACTTGTCTTTAAAACAAAGATAAATATTTTCCTATCCCAAATGATAATTGGAAGAAATAAAGATGTTAATATATATGACTGTATCAATTAGGTAAAAAAAAGTTTATGTACTCAAGTAAAAATGACAGTAAGTTAATATAATAAAAGAATTATTCAAATTTTTGAGAATGATAAAAGAAATACAAAACATATTTTAATATATTTATTTTTTTAAGTATGATTTAATTAATTTTTTAGAGAGAGAGAAAGGGGATAGGGAGAGAAAGAAAAATCAATAAGAGAGAAACATCAATTGGCTGCCTCCTGCATACCCCCTACTTGGGATTGAGCCCACAACCCGGGCATGTGCTATGACTGAAAATTGAACTGGTGACCTCTTGGTGCACTCAAACAACTGAGCCATACCACTGGGTTCACAAAAGATATTTCAGTACTTTAGGACTAGTACTAGCAGAGATATTGCCACTCCAAATATGAAAGGAGGAGGGGAAGTTCCAATTGCTACAGAAAGTACAGCTTTTATTAAGAGTTGTATAGAACAGCAGCCTCAAGAGGATCTGTGAATTAGAGAAGCCAAACAGTCAAAAGTGATCATACAGGAATGAAGCTATTATATTCTTATTCTCTTCCCTCCTTTTTACATTATGCCATACCTTCCCATTGGGTGAATCCAGCTGGAAACCGAATGTAACTAAGCCCATGAATATAGTTCAAGAAGTTTCAGGTTCCATGGTAGAGGAGAGATTAGAGAGTTGATCTAAAGGGGTTACATTGTAACTGGCATAATAATACTGAAAGTCATGTCTGGTATATACTAAGTGATATAAGTGTTAGCTATTGTTTGACACTGCTTACACCAAAATGATACACTTTTATAACTGTTCTGTAATTATTCACTCTACCTCTATTTAAATGTTCAGAACCATTCAGAGTACACATTATTAACTCATATATTAACTGTCTTATAGCATTTCATAACCAACTTTGATAATCATTCCAAGTGAAATAATTGCCCCCTAGATGCTAATTTTAAAATAATTATCAATAAAAATTATGTAAGATTTCAATTTTGAGGAAGTTGAAACATTGACAATTCAAAGAAAATGAGAATTTATTAAATTTTAACTTTATCCTGCAGAACGTATTAGGTAAAATATTTAGTATTAATACATGTATATAGAAATAACAAAACAAAATCAAACTGCCTATTCATGTAGTATTTCCTCACTAATTATCTATGGCAGCGTTTTTAGTTTTGAGGCTTTGTTTAATGGTAAAGCCAATATTTCAGGTTAATGGGAAAGGAATGGATGTTCAGTTCAGAAAATGGATATAGCCCTAGGAATTTTTCATGGTAAAATTTGTACTTACGTTGTTTTATTTAAAATGACATTCAACTATGTTTTTGTAACTGGTGAAGATAATAATTTGGATTATAAATGTCATATTTTCATATCAAGATAAGTAATTTAATATAATTAGTATTGAATTACTTCTAATTTTCACCATGATGGATTAAAAAATATAATAGCACAGGCAGTTATATTAGATTCTCAAGCCAAACGCCAAGTACTGGCATAGAAATTGTTATTAGGGGAAATTTCACTTTATAATATTCTTAGGAAAGTTTAACTTTTTTTTCTTCTTTGTATATTCTTGTATTTTAGTGCATGTGAATGAATTCTCTATAGTTGCATGTGAATATTATGTGATTTCCTTGTGTGTATTTGAAAAGCATCAGATCACAGGCATTTACATATATAAGAACTGTAGAGAGAAAAAAAATATGAACTTAAAGTACTGAGCCCTGAGAAATTCAAAACTTGAGAAATTAGGTAATGGAGGAGGAAAAAAAAAAAAAAGGTATGCTGAGAAGGTTGGATTATTTGCATATGCAAAGCAAAACAGCAAACCACACATAAGAGAGGGTTGTTAGAGTTGCAAAGAAATGAAGGTGCTTCATACGTAAAGAATGGTTTGATAAGCCACATTAAAAAACACTGACAGTATGAGTAAGAGAGGACAGAAAGGGTTCATTCATCTTTTAAACCTCCATATTAATTGTGACATTGATAAAATAAGAGCTTTAATGGATTAGTGGGTGCAAAGATAGGTTATATTGCTTTGCAAAATGATTTTGAGTTGGACAAAAAGAAACACCCATCCCAGAAAATTATTACAAAATGAACTATAAAAAACAGTTGTAGTCCTGGCTGGGTACCTCCGTTGTTAGAATATCCTCCCAATACTCCTAGGTTGTGGGTTTGAACCCCAGTTAGAGCACATACAAGAATCAACCAATGGATGCATAAATAAGTAGTAAAACAGACTGATGTTTCTCTCTTTCTCTCCCTTTTCTCTCTCTTAAAAATCAATGTAAAAAAAAAGTTGTAGCTATACAGATTTGTAGAGGCAAGGCATAAGAGAATTTTGATTTGTTCTTCCTATATCGTTATACTAATGGGGATTGTTCAATAGAAAAGCAAAATGATACAGAGCATAGAAAAACTAACAACAAAGTCCTTCAGAAGGCAGGGAGGGTAAGTTCCTGAGCATACCCGTTAGGCATTCTCTCTTTTGTGAGGGAGAGAATACTCCCTCCCTTGAAACAGGGAATCAAAAGATAAAAGCATAGTTGGTGAGTTTATAAATTTGTTGGGACTAAGGTGAGGATGGTCTGTTAATCTTAAATTGGAATGAGGTTTTTTGTTTTGTTTTGTTTTGTTTTTATCTTTTCAAATAACTTTATTAGGATGTTTTTCCTAATAAAAGCTTATTTACCAATAAAAGAAACATACTTGTTTAACAACACAAATGAAAAACACCAAAAAGAATTTGGCATCATAACTTGGATAAACTCCAGAGTTCCTGGTGTCCAATTCTTTTAAACTACACTCTCATGTAGTGCTCAAAGCTTTCAGAAATACCAAATTCAGTGACTCCTGAACTGATACATAATAGCACTGAGATTACTTACTCCTTAATTTCTCCTATGTGCACACATGTACACTAATATAGTCCACCAAGCATAAATCTTCCCTTTTAAATATTGTTGAACATTTGAATGAGTTTTTAAATGTTAAAAAAATCCTCTGAATTAAAGTTTAGAGATTTAAAGAAAGTGAGAAAGTATAAAATTGTCTTGTGTAGATGTGAAAATTAGAGATTAGTATTTAATTGAATACATCTGACAACCAGTTTAAGTTCCAAGAACATATATGTATACAAAAGCCAGTCTGCTTAACATGGAGTTTTTCAATAATTTAACAATAATTAATTCCGCCCTAACTAGTTTGGCTCAGTGGATAGAGCGTCAGCCTGCGGACTGAGGGGTCCCAGGTTCGATTCCGGTCAAGGGCATGTACCTTGGTTGTGGGCACATCCCCAGTAGGAGGTGTGCAGGAGGCAGCTGATCGATGTTTCTCTCTCATCGATGTTTCTAACTCTCTATCCCTCTCCCTTCCTCTCTGTAAAAAATCAATAAAATATATTTAAAAAATAATTAATTCCTTGTGTGAAAGATCCAAGAAGATAATGTCAGGGAAATGTTGATATTAAGGTTTTGATGTAAAAACCTGTGGGTGCTAGACTGGACTAGGAATATGATTATTTAGATACAAAAAGATACAATGTAAAGGGTCCATAGACTGGCATGATTGTAAAAGTTCACCCATATGATCATTTGAGAAGTGGAAAAATATTAGTATGTGGTCCAATATAGTCTATTCTAATTTAACATTTTAGAAATGTTCAAGTTACTGGTGAAGACAAAGGTCATGTGTGTCTCTGTGAATGTATGGCTCATGGATCTCAAAATGTACTTAACTCCTACATAAAAAGATTAAAAATCAGATGTGTGATTATATCAGAGGTCCTTTAAAATCTTGTCTAAATAAAGCATTGTATTTTATGCAAGTTATTTGAAGAATAAAAAAGGTCATATAAGAATCAACTATGTGCAATCCATACCCTAGGAAGACAGACTTGCTTTTTTAGTCTGTCTTTCTTTTTGTATAACATGTTTCACTACATCAAATTATTAACTCTTTTCCACTGCTACTTAATTTTGCAGTGAAAAGAATTACTTTATCTTTGGACTTGATCATGTGACTTATTTTGTCTTTATCTCGACTTGTTCTGTGCTTCACTGTCCTCAACCATGAAATAAGGCTAATAATAACCTGACAAGATTCTCATGAATTTTTAAAATGTAATGTGTATAATGACTGAAGAAAAAGAAACTAACAAAATAATGGTCATGATACTTAACATTCTTTTTTTTAAATCCTCACTTGAAGATATTTTTTCATTGACTTTTTTCAGAGAGAAAGAGAAACATTGATGTGAGAGAGAAACGTCAATGGGCTGCCTTCCCTGGGCACCCCAAAAGGTGAATGGGGATCCAAGCAGTGACATTGTGCCTGCCTCAAATGTGCAGTGCAGGATTGCCACATGAGCGATAAATTACCCTGACCTTTGTTATCATTTTTTGTTGTTAAATTGCATTTCTTTTGGGAAGTCTTAATACAGATCCTATGTCTGAAGTGTATGTAGTGTTTGAAAAATAGAACTAAATACGATGCTGCCTGACTCCAGGTGCGATAGGAATTGGCAAGGATCTCTCCATGCCAGGTCAAATGAGCCTTACCTGTCAGGTCACAGTGAAGCACACTTTGATTTTTTCCCTATTATCTTAGGACTCTGACCATGTTCTTACAATAGAAAAGGTTATGGACATAGGAGGATACTGGCTACTTTATTCAGCTTTAAACATTTTTTTCCAACTTGGAATAAAAAAGATGTAACTTTGTTAGGACAGGACTTTTCTAAATATAACCTGTGATCCAAGACTAATGAGGTTCAAGAAACCATATGCTGTGCCTCTTTGCAAAAGGAAAAATTTTGTACCTTGCTAAAGGTATTATGCAAAGTCAGAATGGGGATGGTTCTAACTAACCAGAGAAATGGAGCCCTTTAATGCCTCATTCAGGTCCCTCTTGCGTGCTTTAGTTTGGCATCCTATTCCTGATCTCATCCATCATAAGGAGAAATCAAATAGGGCACAACCTGAGGCCAATATTTGATATCTATAAAAGTGTACAATGAAGACAGGTATAATGTGGTAAAGTTCTTATAGCTGAGAATAATGAAGAATGATCTCCAAGGACAAGGTCCTCATTCAAAGAAAAAGACGTTCCTAATAAATAAGATGCAGAAGTTGGTAATAGTTAAGAGAGCTCTCAGAATGGAAATGAAAGAGCAGCTAGGTGTATTAAGGTAACTGTACTCACAGAAGGAGCCCAAAGCGTTGGTGCTTGTTACACTGCTAAGGTCATGTCTGAGCAGTTGCAAAGCAGACCAGGCACATCAGTGTCAGTGCTATTTAATGAAGTATCTTTGTTCCTGTCCATATAATGTGTTACCATAGATGTCTGCTATTTGATGCCTGTCAATTCTTTTAGGTACAAACCTTCCACTATATTTAATTTTCCATCACCATTGTATATTTGTTTATTTAGCCAGAAAGATAAGGATTATTAAAACATATACCAGAGACTGAGAAAAATGGTATCAACCAGAGATGCTGGAATTTAGGGAGTTAATGGCTCCCAACATTGCTTTGAATTGTGTAGCTGAATATAAAACTAGCTGTTATGGGGAAATCTGTTGGTATACATTATATTATTGAAAAAATTGAAGTTTCAATTTGGAAATATGGAAACAGGGTCATATGTGAGATGTGTGCATGTATTTGTGCTCATGCCTGGCAACCAATATGTGTGTGGAAATGGGAGAGGGGAGTGTTGATACTCAACATAAATGTGCATGCTTGGTACAATCACAGTGATTTTCCTAGGGGCTATTTATGTGTAATTCTGCACCTCTCATTTAGAAATAGATAGCTATAAGGATAAATATGGATATATAGATGATAGATATAGATATAGATATAGATATAGATATAGATATAGATATAGATATAGATGTACATATAATAGATATAATGGAAGTGATAATTTAACAAAAATGATACATAAAAGTACTTAAATGTATAGCTGTTTACAATTAGTTTATTAATTTATTCCAAAAAAATGTAGCTCACCTAAATTCACTAACTTGTAGGATTTATTATACCAAAAATGCAATATTCAGAGGAAAATGTTAAAGTACAAAAAGATTTTTTAATAAAATATTAATTACTTTGTTCTTTCTAAATGTAAGAAAGTTGAAAAACAGCTGTATACAATTCTAAGAAAGATTAAATGAATATAACAAAATATCATTCAAATACATTTACTACTTTAGTACTATTCCAGATTATAAAAATAAGAGGAGGAAAAAAGCCTTAATTACTGCCTTGAAGCTTATATGCAACAAATAATTCCTTCTGGAGGGAATGAATTCTAATTAGTTGTGACCCATGGCAACAATCCAGTGCTTTTATTAATATTTCTTCATATAAATGTAGTCTCTTTTTTCTTTTCTTAATGTGAAAACATTTGTTATGAAATACATTCAGGAATTTGATGCATATTTATTGGAAACAACATATTCTTAGGCACATCCAGGAGAGGTTTTCTGTACTGTCACCACATTACATACAGGCACTTCTAATGTTGGAGGCTTCTATTATGATAGGACAATTGTAGCACCTTAAATCTGATGTACATGCTGATAAAGTAACGAACCAGGTGTATTATATCACTTATGTAACAAGCTAGGATATTTATAAATAAAATAAAAATATTGTTTTTAAAGCACTTATTTTACAAATTGATATTATGTTCTGACAAACATAATGATCACAAAGATAAGACTCACATCACCACACTAACCACCAAAATAAATACAAAATCCCCATTAAATTTAAGACAAATCCTTTAAAATCTGTGCCTTAAAGATTAAAACTCTTCAATTTTAGTATTATATTCTAACAAAGTAGAAATACTACTTCAATATAAAATGTTTTTAAGAAAGATTTAATTTTTATAAATAAATAATGTATCCTCATGAAATTGTAGTTGCTATAGTTAAAGACCATAATAACTTTAAAAATTATTTATTGAATCACTACTATATGAAATGTACTGTCTTAAATGTTGTAGATATTTTATCATAGTCTTTTTGTCTCTATGTTAGTTGACTATTCTATATAATAAAAGCCCAGTGACTGAATGGCAGAACAACCAGAACAACCAGTTGACCAATCACTATGATGCGCACTGACCACCAGGGTGAAGGTGCTCAACACAGGAGCCCCACTGGTGGCCAGTGCGCTCCCACAGTAGGAGCGCCGCTCGGTTGATCAGGATGAGCGGTGCTCCCACAGCGGGAGCAGCCACTCAGAGGGCGGGTTCACAGCCACTTGACTGACCAGGATGAGTGGCTGCTCCCACAGCGGGCTGATCCCCACAGTTCACACCCCCATCAGTGCATGAGTCCCGTGCACCAGGCCTCTAGTCAATTAATATTCATTGTTCACCATGCACAGATCAGAATGATTTTGCATGAATATTTATAAACAATTTAATGAGAATCTTTAAATACACATTAGTCATAGTGGATTACTCACATGTAACTCCAATGCCATTCAGTGTATTGGCTCATTTAAGAACATATTGTAGTTTACTCAAATTTATTGTTATAATACTTTTTAAAAAATATCTCCCTTTCTCCCTCCCCCCCCCCCCCGCCCTGCATTGTTCCTCTCCATCTGCTTCCTACCCACCCCAAGTGTTCATCACTCTATTGTCTGTGTCCATAGGTAGTGCATAAAAGATCTTTGGTTAATCTCTTTCAGCCCCAGCCCCACCCCCACTCCCCTTCCTTCTGAGATTCCTCAGTCTGTTCCATGTTTCTATGCCTCTGGTTCTATTTTATTCATCAGTTTATTTTATTCATTAGATTCCTTGTTTTATTTTGATGTTTAGATTTCATTGTTGATAGATATGTATTTATTGACATTTTATAGTTTATATTTTTAATATTTCTGTTTTATTCTTCTCTTCTCCTCTTCCTCCTCCTCCTCCCCTGCCTCTTCCTCCTCCTCCTCCTCCTCCTCCTCCTCCTCCTCCTCCTCCTCCTCCTCCTCCTCCTCCTTCTTCTTCTTCTTCTTCTTCTTCTTCTTCTCCTTCTTCTTCTTTCTCCTTCTTCTTAAAAAATACCCTTCATCATTTTATGTAATACTGACTTGGCAGTGATGCACTCCTTTAGCTTTTTCTCATCTGTGAAGCTCTTTATCTGACCTTCAATTCTAAATGATAGCTTTGCTGGGTAGAGTAATCTTGCAAGGGACTGCCCATACAATTGTTAGCTTATTTCTCAACAGAATCATTGCAGGCCAGAAGGGAGTGGCAAGAAAAATTCAAAGTGATGCATGGCAAGGACCTATACTGCTTTTTTTTAATGCAAAAGTGCAAGAGATATCAGTAAGTAATATAAACCATTATAGAAACACAAAAGCAACTAAGTAATTAAACTGTATTAATTTATTATATATATTTATAAATTAGCCAAACATAGTGCACATATTTGAAAAAATTATTTTACAGTATTTTTTTGTATTTTATTAAATTGATAAAGATTCATAAAAAGAAGTTGTAATGCTGGACCTATTCTAATATTGAAACACTTAATGTTTTATGACCTTTAAAATTAATGTGATCTGAATTACTCTGCTGTGTTGATGTATATAAAATATAGTCTAAGTGATTAAACACTTATTTTCTCATATTACTTATATTGTAGTTAATTCCTTAAGGTGTTACTTCCTTGATATTGGTAAGATGTTAACAGAAACCACTGTGGAGAAAATGAATTTTCAAGACAGTAATAACAATGAAAACCCTTTTAACAAAAACCAATGCATATTTAGATGTTAAACTTGAATAAGAATAATTTTATAGGTCTAATGTCAGATTTACCAGTCAACAAATGGTCATGGTATTTCTTAATTTATTATTTGATAACAAATAAATTTCCTTTCTGGAGTACCCTAATGGTTTTAAAATAATAACATTTGTATTATGCAGTTTAGCAACAAACACATGGTAATTAAAATAACAGATGATTACTAAACAGGTAATAGCATGAGAAATTTTCTAATCTCACTGTTGTTTTTTCTCTTTTTTAAATTATAGCTTTAAAAGAATTTGCAACTGAGCATCATGATTGTAAGGCAATTACTAGTATATTTCTATAATGTAGTACATGAACAATACCAGTAATTAATTCAGTATAATTAAAAATAATTTATTTTCATTTTATAGGTTCTCTCTCTATAAGCATTTTATTGTAAATTAATGTTAAATATAATTGTAATTTGAATTTCATTCTTGATTTTCTTGTAATCAAACATCTAATGGGAATCATTTGCAGTAGCAGTTAGAATAAAGTCCAGAGGGCCTTTTTCATTAAATATTTATTCATAGTCATGAATAATTAAAGTTTATCACTTAATTATGGTTTTTATGGAGACGATGACATTAATGACTGATTTATTGAACTTAAAATTCTCATTTGCTTTTGACAATACTAGAACTATTAGCTATGTGAAATCTATTTTAGCTGCTAATAAAGGCATTCAATCAACCAAATTTTATTTTGCAAATAAATATTTTAAAAAAGGCTATTAGAGCAAATATGTGATCAATTAAATGTTGAAAAATAGGTGTATCTATCTATATAATTTCTGTATCTGTGCCCATGTGCTTGCATGCACACACAGCATTTTCATCCTTTATTTGAACATATATATTTTGGGGGATTACTTTTAAATAAATTAATAAAAACAAATTTAAAAGGATTTAATAAGTAATTAATTACCCACTAATATATTCATCATTGATGGCTATAATTATATTTGAACACTTAATGTTGTGTTATAAGTACTTTACAATAATAATTCCTCCACAATGACTAAGCACTATATTTGTTTATAATCCAGTTATTTTCTTAAAATAATTATTTGCCATTGGAATCATATTTTAAATTTAAAATATTTTATACTATTATTAATTTATTGAGATATTTATTTATATTATTACTTTATTGTTGTTTTTATAATTTAAAAGTCTTCTGTTTCTGTTCTCCAATTACCTATCTATCTTGCCTAGAATCAATCAATATAATCAGAGAACAAATGATAGGTCTTGAATTAAATGCATTCATCACACAGTTGTCCCTTGACAAATCCAAGGGTTGGGTTACAGATCCCTGAGCAGTTGAAAATCCACATTTCACTTTTAAATTTCCAAAAACTTAACTACAGTAGTCCCTAGGTATCTGTGGAAAATTTATTCCAGGACAATCTCACAAATACCAAAATATATAGATGCCCCAGTTCCTTATATAAAACAGTATAGAACAATCCTATAGTTGACCCTCTGCTTCTGAAAATTTCCAGTTGTCTAATCAAAAACATTATTTTCCTTCCATGGTTGGTTGCATCTGCAGATGTGCAACCAGGAGATATGGAAGGTTGAGTGTATATATATTGAAAAAAATCCACATATAAATGGACCTGTGCAGTTCAAACCCATGTTGTCCAAGAGTCAGCTGTATATAGAATGGGGTAGAATTTACCATATTCTCTCAATAATTAAAATAGTGGCTAACTTTTGCTTATTTTCCTGTGGGTAATTCACCACATAAACTAATTTAGGAAGTTATTTCTTATTCATTTCTTACAAATAATGTTGTAAATATTTTTTAAAGATTTTATCCCACAGCGGAGAATACTGAGGACACACTGTGCCCAATCAATTTTCTGATGACATAGACCATGTAGCCAAGAAGTGACAAGTTAGTGTCTTCACCCAGTCAACACCACTAAAAAGGCCATGTTTTTAACATTTATAATATACTCCCTCCCCTATGGTGCTTAAAAACAAGGCCTGAAAAGATGATAAGTATTAAATAATTTCTTTCTGTAAACCACTTACTGAATGTTAATTTATTTAGGTGTGTTGGAGAAAATAATTCACATATCAGACTTAAAAGCTGACAAAAAATTAGGAAGTTAGCAAGTAGTGCCAAGAGCTAAAGAACAGACCAGGACTTAAAACAGACAGCTAAAATTTTACCTCTTGGAGATCTAGCCACATGAATAAATGTTGTGCAAATAGGACTTTTAAAAAGATAGTCTCTCCTACACATAGTGCCTAATGGGTGAGTAAAAGATCTTTTTACAATGACAATTTTTTAGTGCTATATAAGTGTAATAGTATGAAAAAAATTAAATATAGTACCTTCACTATTTATTATAAAATATTACATTTAGCTAAATACTATTAAATAATATAATATATGTATATACAATATATACATTTTTAAGGAATTTCCATTTTTGGTATTGATAGAGTAAGTAGGTCTGGACTTATCATGCTATATAATAAAAGTTTAATATGCTAAGTGTCCAGTGGACCAGTCAGCTGTTCAACCAATCAAAGTGTAATATGCTAATGTATGCTAAGGCTGCTCAACTGCTCACTATGATGTGCACTGACCACCAGGGGGCAGATGCTCCAATCAGTAGGTTAGCTTGCTGCTGGGGTCCAGCTGATCGGGACTGAGCAGGATGGACTGGACACAGTCCCTGGAGCCCTCCTGTGTTCCCTCTCCAGCTGGCCAACCTCTTGTATCCCTCCCCAGCCCTGATTCTGCACCAGTGGGGTCCCTCAGCCTGGCCTGTGCGCTCTTGCAACCCGGGACCACTTGGGGGATGTCGGAGAGCCAGTTTCGTCCCGATTCCACAGGGAAGCTGAGGGATCCCACCGGTGCACAAATTCTTGTACCAGGCCTCTAGCCTATGTAATACAAGCCTAAGCAACCATTATGGCAGAATGACCAAACGACTGGTCACGGCGGGAGCCTCTCCACGGCAGCAGGTGCAGTGGGCTAGGATGAACCCGATTCGGGTTCCTCCCTGGCCGCCTGCTGCTTGGCACACTGCTACATCCCTCAGGGGATGACCACGGGGATTGGGACTAGGCTGGCAGTCAGACATCCTTCCAAGGGGTCCCAGACTGTGAAAGGGCACAGGTCGGGATGAGGGACACCTCCCCCTAGTGTAAGGATTTTGTGCCCGGGCCTCTAGTCTCATTATAAACACATAGAAAAGCAGACAAAATATATGGGACATCTCTTTTTAGACATTGAATATAGGCACCACTGATTTATTATCACTAAGTGAAAGGGAATAGAATGAAATAAGCTTCATGATGACACTGCATTTTTTAAAAAAATATCTTTATTGGTGAAAGTATTACAGATGCTCCCCTTTTTTTTCCCACTGGACCCCTTCACCCCACAACTTCTCCTCCTAGACCAGTGGTCAGCAAACTGCGGCTCGAGAGCCACATGCGGCTCGTGAACCGCAGTTTGCCTCTCTGTTGACTAATGAGTTTGCCGACCACTGTCCTAGACCTTCACCACACTATTGTCTGTGTCCATGGGTTATGTATATATGCATGTTAATTTCCTGGTTAATCTTTCCCCACCCACCCCACCCCCCCCCTTTCCTTTGAGATTCCTCAGTCTGTTCATGTTTCTGTCCCTGGATCTATTTTGTTCATCAGTTTATTTTGTTCATTTGATTCTACATATGAATGAGATCATGTGATACTTGTCTTTCTTTGACTGGCTTATTTCACTTAGCAAAATAAGATGCTAGATTTTTGCCTGAATATTCTTTTGGAACCACCCAAGCATTCTAGGAAACAGGCAAAAAAAAGTATCTTTATGAATTGATACACTGATTTGAAGAGGTCTAGTGACTTGAATTGTGGGATAGTATCATTTTGAAGAAACCCATGCCAAAAGATACCAAATAATCTGCATAACTGGGCCCGTTAAGGGTTTTGGTGATTACAAAACCATGATTAATTATATTGCATGGACGTTCCTGAAACTTGATAATTGTAAGCTAATTAATTTCCCTTGAGTTTTATCCAGCCAGATGACAAATTTATCATAACCCCTTGGGCATTCAGGAGATATCCCAGTAATAGTAGCACTACCAGTAGTAAACTAACATTTGAATAAATCCACATTAATAAAAATTAGAAATATTGAAAGATTTATGCTCATCTTCAGATAACACAGTGAGTGAGAACAGCATTCAACAGTGTTTAAAGGAATGTAAAAAATTAATTATCCTATTCATAATGCACAGAACCCAATCAAAATTCATTTTAACCCAAACCAGCATTCAATAAAAACATCTACAATAATAAAGGAGAAACATGCAAATTGACCATATCACTGCTACACCCACAAGCCACGCCCACCAGCCAATCAGGGGCAAGTATGCAAATTAACCCAACCAAGATGGCAGCAGCCAAGGGGCTGGAGCGAGAAGGAGGCTTGGGTTGCCCTGGTGATGGAGGAAGCCAAGCTTCCTGCCCACCCTGGCCGTCCCTGGCCTCCGCTCAAGGCTACAAAGTTTCAATTATAGAAGATAAATAAATCCCAGATGCCTGCTTCCAGCTGGCCCTGGCCTCCCCTAAAGGCTACAAAGTTTTAATTATAGAAGATAAATAAATCCCAGATACTTGCTTCCAGCTGGACCTGGCCTCTGCTCAAGGAGGCCCTGAAAAAAAAAAAAAAAGAAAGAAAAAAAGGAGGGGCTGGGAGCTTGGGTCGCCAGGGGGTGATCAGGCCAGGATGGGATGGCAGTTTTGGGTGATCTGGCTGGTGGGGGGTGGGGTCATTGGGGGTAAGCAGACCAGCAGGGGGGCTAGTTGGGGGTGAGCAGGCATCAGTGGGGGTCAGTTGTAGGTGATCAGGACAGCGGGGAGCAAGGCAATTTGGAGTGAGCAGGCTGGCAGGGGGCCAGTTGGAGGTGAACAGGCCAGTGGGGAGGGAATGTGGGGCAAGCAAGCCAGCATGGGGGGCAGTTGGGGGTAAGCAGGCTGGCAGGGGGGCATTTGGGGGCAAGCAGGCCAGTGGCAGGGGGCAGTTGGGGACAAACAGGCCGGCAGGCAGAGTGGTTAGGGGCAATCAGGCAGGCAGGCAGTCAGGTGAGTGGCTGGAGCCAGCAGTCCCGGATTGTGAAAGGGATGTCCAACTGCCAGTTTAAGCCCGATCCCTGTAAACTGGCAGTAGGACATCTTTCTAGGGGTCCCAGATTGGAGAGGGTGCAGGCCGGGCTGAGGAACACCCCACCCCCGTGCACGAATTTTGTGCACTGGGCCACTAGTCTTAAATAATGACAGATATGATGGAATTAGTACATAAATGTATATATTAGCATTTAATAAAAAGTAAAAGAAGCCCAGCTGGCATGGCTCAGTGGTGGAGCATCGACCTATGAACCAGGAGGTCAAGGTTTGATTCCCCATTAGGGCACCTGCCCAGGTTACCAGCTTGATCCCCAGTGTGGGGTGTGCAAGAGGCAGCCAATCAATGATTATCTCTCACATCACTGATGTTTCTATCTCTCTCTCCTTCTTTCTTCCTCTATGAAATCAATAAAAATATATTTACAAAAAAAAAAGTAAAAGAAATTATCAGAAGTTAGCAATGTTGTGTAGTTGTGAGGATTTTTATCCATTGTTGGTGGCACTATGAAATTATATATTCACAATGGAAAACAATTCGGGAGGATTAACACATTGAAAATAGCATATCCTATGAATCTTCAATGCCACTACAAGGTTTATACTAACACAGAAATGTAATCGTAAATTCATCCATATATATGAATAAGGATGTACACATGATATTCTTGGTAGTAGTTCAAATTATCATCAATAAAAACCAAAAATGAGACCAATTAATCATAAAACTGTTAACTAAATTATGATACATTTATGCAATGTGATAACATATCATATTAATGAAAAGAATCAACTATTACTACATGTAGCTATGAATGATTATCACAAATATTGAACAAATGAATTCAAGCAAAAAAGAAGGCATGCTATATTATTCTATGTGTATAGAGTCCAAAAATACTCTATGATACCAAAAGTCAGAATAATGGCTAATTTGGAGGAGTGTTAGCTAGGAGAAGCACAAGGAAGGATTCTAAGGTGTTTTTTGTTTGTTTGTTTTTCCCACTGAATTTTAGAGGGAGTGGAAGGGAGGTGGAGAGAGAGAGAGAGAGGGAGAAAGAAACATCAATGTGAGAGAAATACATCAATTGGTTGCCTCCTGCACTCTCACTGACCAGGGCCTGACACCAAATCTTTTAAGTTGTGCTTAAATGTTCTATTTGCTAATCAGAGCAATGTTTATGTAGATGTGTTTGTTTTGTAATTATTCATCAATCTGTATGCCTATGATTTGTGTTCATCTTTTATGAATATTGTGCTTTAATGAAAGGTTTTATAAAAGCTCATGAGTATTAGAAAAATTTGAATTTAATTAAATCTAAGGATAAAAATGTTTGTTTTTATTTGTAAGAATTCAATAACAATAAATGAACAAATTTTCTATATTAAAAACTTGAAAATAAAACAATAAAGGGAGTGATAAAATTCAGAACAGAAATTAATTATGTAAAAGTATTGAAATAAAAAACTGGTATAAATTTAAAATCTAAAGAAAGCTGTTTTTCTTTAAATACTATAACAAAGTTAATGATAAAGTACAAGGTGACAGCACAAGGAATTATAAAGGGAAACTCAAAATAGAGAAAAAAGAGGTTTAAAGTTACAATAATATATTAATAATATCAATACATTTAAAATGATTAACTACAGATAATTTTATAAAATGTCAAAATTTGACCCAAAAAGAAATGGAAGAACTAAACAAAAATACTTAGGTAACAAAGAAGAGAAAATAATCACACAATTAATCCTCTTATACTTGGCACAGGAACCATAATGCATTATCTATAAAATAAAAGCCCAGCGACCATTATGGTGAATGACCAGAACAACCGGTCTTTATGATGCACAGTGACCACCAGGGGGAAGACGCTCATTGCAAGAGGTGCCCTCTGGTGGTCAGCCAGAAGCCAGGCTCATGGCTGGCGAGCGCAGAAGCGGTGGAGGGAGCGTTAAGGAGCAGCAAACCAAGCAGTAAGAAGGGAGCAGGTGGGTGGTAAGGAGTGAGCATGCAAGTGGTTAGGAGCGAGCAGGTGGGCAGTTAGGAGAGAGGGGTCCTGGATTGCAAGAGGGATGTCCGACTGCCTGTTTAGGCCAGATTGGGCCTAAACAGGCAGTCGGACATCCCCTGAGGGGTCCCGGATTGCAAGAGAGCACAGGCTGGGCTGAGGGACACTCCTCTCCCCTGCATGAATTTCCTGCTTCAGGCCTCTAGTTAAAATATAATTAATCCTATGTAAAATATTATTAAAGAATACAAAAAATGAATTTTGCCAAATAATTTTGTATACCTAGAATCAACTTGATGTCAAATTGCAAAAGAACCAAGTGATTTATTTAATGTATATATAAAATGTTCTACTAGAAAATTAACTAGTATAATAGAATGTAAATGTTTAACTTCAAGTATGCAAGAACGGTTCCACCTTCAGAAGACTGTTTTTATTTGTCACATTATGTGGTTAATTGAGAAAAATATAGATTAAATGTAATAAGAATATTTTATATAATTTTATAATTAAGTTATCATGTAAAACATTGATGAATTCAAAATAAAACAGTGCTTATTTAAGATAATAAATAGAAACTATCTGAATCCAAGCATCTATGAATTTCACAATGAAAATAGATTTTTTCATTATAATGTCTTATAAGAAAAGATGACTGATACCAACCCCAGCTTAAAAATATTATTGGTTTTTAACCAGTGCAATAAGAGAAGGTGAGGTTCTTAAGAAACTATGTTTGTAGTTATTTCACTTTCAATATTATTATTATTCAAAAATAATATTTAAATGTTATAATTAGTAAGAGCATCTATACTGAAGAACACACTCTACAGGTAAATATACAAAATCTGAATTTTTCTTATTACCTACTAGAGGCCTGATGCACAAAATTCGTGTAAGGGGCTCAGCCTTTGGAGCCCTGACTTCATCTAGAAGGTTGTCCAGAAGGACGTCCAGAAGGTTGTTTGGCTGTCTGGTCTAATTAGCTTATTATGCTTTTATTATTATAGATTAATAAGATGTTAGAGACCATGAAATACTAAATTATTAAATTTTATAAAAACAAAAAATATAAATAATTATGGAGTAATCTTAAAAATAGGAACATTTTATTAAATTTTTGGATGATATTGGTTATAAGATTATATAGTTTTCAAGGGTACATTTCTATGATATGTGACCTGAATATTGCATTTTATGTCCACCACCCAAAGTCAAATCATCTTTCATCACCATATATTTGGCCCCCTTTACCCTTTATTACACTCCAAACCCCTTGCCTCTGACAACCACCATACTGTTGTCTGTGTCTATGATTTTCAGTTTTATATTCCACACTAGAGTCCTGTTGCAGTAAGATTCCTGCAATAGGGCTTCCTCGGGCCTATTCCTGCAAGAATAGGGCTTCCTGCGGCCGTCTCTGCTGCCCCGCCTGCTTCCCTCCCTTCTCCGCTGCCCTGCTTGTTTCTCCACAGCTTTGCTTCCTTCTGCAGCGCTTCGCTTCCTTCTACGCTGTCTTCAGTCTTCGCTCTGCGCCTGGGTATGCAAATTAACCACCATCTTGGTTGGGTTAATTTGCATACTCACTCCTGATTGGCTGATGAGCATGGCTTGTGGGTGTGGTGGACATACGGTCAATTTGCATGTTTCTCTTTTATTAGATAGGATATGAGTGAAAGTACATCATTCTTAGCTTTTTTTGACTGACACTTAACTTAGTATTATATTCTCAGGGTCCATTCATGTTGTCACAAATGGCAGTATTTCATCTTTTCTTATGGCTCAATAGCATTCCATAGTACATATGTGCCACATCTTTACACAATTCTCTATTAAGGACACTTTGGCTGTCTTCATATCTTGGCCACTGAATAATGTTGCAATGAACATAGGGGTGCATATACCTTTGCAAATAAATATTTTTGAGTTTTTCTGGTAGATACCCAGAACAGGGTTTGCTGGGTCATATGATAACTTTATTCTTAATTTTCTGAGGAACTGTCATACTGTTTTCCATAGTGCCTCTACCATTTTACATTCCCACCAGCAGTGAATGAGAATTCCTTTTTTTCTCCACAACCTCTCCAACATATGAGAGGTTGTGGGGAAAAAAAGGAATTAACCTGTTTTGTTGATACATACTAGTCATTTTAATAGGTGAGAGGTGATATCTCATTGTAGTTTTGATTTGCATTTTCCTATTAGATAGTGAAGTTGAGCATCTTATGTATCTGTTGGCTGTTTGTGTGCCTTCTTGGGAGAAGTTCCTGTTGAGATTCTCTTCCCATTTTTTAAATTGGATTGCCTGTTTGCTGTTGAGTTATATGAGTTCTTTATATATTTTGTATATTAACTATGTTGGAGCTGTTGTTTGAAAATATCATCTCGCTCACTTTTGGTTGGTTGCCTTTTTGTTTTGTTGTCATTTTCTTTAGCTTTGCAGAAGCCTTTAAGTTTCATATAGTCCCTTTCATTTATTTTTGCCTTCACTCCCCTCACTTTTGAAGTAAAATTCATAAAATCCTAATTACCTACATATTCTTCTATGCAATTTACTCTTTCAGGTCTTATATTTAGAGCTTTGTTTCATTTTGTGTTAATTTATTTACATGGGGACAAACTGTAATCTGGTTTCATTCTTTTGCATGTGGCTTTTCAATTTTCCCAGCACCATTTATTGAAGAAGCTTTCTTTTCTCCATTGTATATTTTTGGCACTTATGTAAAAAATCAATTGCATATAGACTTGTGGTTTCATTTCTGGACTTTCAATTCTATTCCTGTGTGTTACATTGTTTTACTGCCAATACCATGCAGTTTTGACTATTGTAGCTCTTTAGTATAATTTGAAGTCAGAGCTGATACCTCCAGCTCTGTTCTTTTTCTCAGAATTGCTTTGGTTGTTCAGGTTCATTTTTGGTTCCATATAAATCAGATAATATTTTTGTTCTATTTCTTAAAAAATGACATTGGGATTTTGAAGGGCATTGCATTAAACCTGTACATTGCTTCAGGTAGTATGGACATTTTAACTATGTTGATTCTTCCAAACCATGAACATGGAATGTCTTTCCACTTCATTGTGTCTTTTCAATCTCTTTTAATAATGCTTTGTAGTTTTAAGTATATAGGTCTTTCACATCCTTTGTTAAGTTTATTCCTTGTTATTCTATCCTTTTAGTTGCAATTGCATATGAATTGTTTATTTTTTCCATTTTTTCTGAAAATGTATTATTAGTGTATAAGAAAGCTGTTGACTTTTAAACATTGACTAGAGGCTCAGTACACAGATTTGTGCTGAAATCTTTAAGGTTTGCTATAGACAGAATTATGTCATCTGCAAAAAGTGAGACTTTTAGGTTTTTTATTCTCAATTTGGGAGCCTTTTATATATTTGTCTTGCCTTATTACTCTGGGTAGAACTCCCAGAACTATGTTGAATAAGAGCGGTGAGAATGGCCATCCTTATCCTGTTCCTGATTTTAGAGAAAATGCTTTCAGTTTTTCACCATTGAGTATGATATTAGCTAAGGTTTTCTCATATATGATCTCTATTTTGATGAGGTACTTAGGATTTTTTATACTTAAGGGAATAACCTGATCCTTGCATGAGAAGCCTAAGTAAATGTGAGCTTATAAAGGTTAATGCTCTCTCCCATCATAGTACAAATGATATGATATTAAACAAAATGACATTTTTGAAATTGCTCATTGTATTATTTTTATATTATAACTAGAGGCCCATTGCAGGAAGATTCCTGCAAGAATAGGGCTTCCGCCCTAGCCGGCTTGGCTCAGTGGATAGAGCGTCAGTCTGCGGACCGAAGGGTCCCAGGTTCGATTCCGGCCAAGGGCACATGCCTGGGTTGCGGGCTCGATCCCCAGTGGGGGGTGTGCAGGAGGCAGCCAATCAATGATTCTCTTTCATCATTGATGTTTCTATCTCTCTCTCCTTCTCCCTTCCTCTCTGAAATCAATAAAGAAATATATATTAAAAAAAAAAAAAAAGAAGAAGAATAGGGCTTCCTTGGGCCTATTCCTGCAAGAATAGGGCTTCCTGTGGCCGTCTCCACCGCCCGGCCTGCTTCCCTCCCTTCTCCGCTGCCTCACTTGCTTTTCCACATCTTCGCTCCCTTCTGTAGCACTTGGCTTCCTTCTACACTGTCTTCAGTCTTCGCTCTGTGCCTGGATATCCAAATTAACCACCATCTTGTTTGGGTTAATTTGCATACTCACTCCTGATTGGCTGGTGGGCGTGGCTTGTGGGCATAGCGGAGGTGCAGTCAGTTTGCATGTTTCTCTTTTATTAGATAGGATTAATAGAAATATCAAATATAATGATGAATAAAGGAATAATTTAAAACATTTTATAAGTAGACCTTAATTTATATGAAACAAAAATAATTCAAACAGAGCAAACTTGTAAGGACATTAAACAAAATATATATTAAAAATTGATAAATGTTTCCCTTAAATATACACGTCTTTCTTATCCTTTGTTAAGTTTATCTCTAGTTATTGTACTCTTTTGGTTGCTATTGCATAGGAACTGATCATGTTTTAAAGAAGAAACTGCAAGGAAATCAATTATATCACAAACTTTATACGATAAATTAATTAAATAAATACATTCATGGTTAAGTTGACTTTGATCTAAATAACCATATTATATATCTTTAAAATGAATTATGAAAATATAATATGCAACATTTTATCCCCAATATTATTTCAATATTATAATGTAATATGTAGGTAAATTTATAAGCTATATATGAAGTGAGGAGTATACAAATAATTTACTGATGTCTATAGTGTGTATATGTGCATTCATTTATGAAAATATATTCTTGAAACTTGAAAATGAATAAATAAGAAACTAATATAATTGTTAAAATAAATTCAATATACAAATGTAGACCTATGTCTATAAATGCAATTATGTGAACATATATATTTACTAGAGGCCCGGTGCATGAAATTCATGCACTTGGGGAGGGGATCCCTCAGCCCAGCCTGCGCCCTCTCAAAGTTCAGGAGCCCTCGGGGGATGTCCAACTGCTGTGGAGGCAGGAGAGGCTCCCGCTACTGCCACTGCACTTGCCAGCTGTGAGCCTGGCTTCTGGCTGAGCAGTGCTCCCTCTGTGGGAGCGCGCTGACCACCAGAGGGCAGCTTCTGCTTTGAGTGTCTGCCCTCTGATGGTCCGTGTGCATCATAGTGACCAGTCATTCCACCATTTGGTCAATTTGCATATTATCCTTTTATTATAAAGGATAATGTTCCCCAACCTATCTAAGAAAATGTTTAAATTTGACTGGAAAGTAAGTTTTGGGAATCTATTCAGGTCTGAATTCTTCTTTATTGTTCTTAACACTTGATTGAGGTCATTGAATTATAGTTTGGAAATACTTTTGCATAGTACATTGAAAACCTTTTTTTATTTATAACTTTTGATATATATTGTCATACTTTTTGGTATCCCCACACACAACTAATCAAATACAAGTATATATTTTAATTTTCTCTCATTCATTACCACAAATATATTTGTGTATATGATTTTTGGATTGTATTTTCATTTTGGATTATATGTTTTTAAAAACTTTATACTTTGTATTAAGACATATTTATGTATGCTATTGTCAAAACTATTTCTGTTTAAGTGATTAACAATTTATCATGTCATAATTACAAACTCATTACTTGCCAGCTGGTCTCATCTTTTCACTTCAGATAAATATGGCATGATGTTTTGTGAGCATTCAATTGAAACATGTATAAAATGACGCTGCTGTCAACAATATCAAAAGATGTTACTCTTTATATATTTCAACATATTTGCAAAGCCACAATAACTTGATAAATGGCATTTGTCATTATAAATTCCTTTAATAAATTACACAGATGTCCAGTCATAATGAAAGTGATAATTTTACCTAACAGAAAAGGTGAAAAAAGGATATTTCTAAGAATATAGAGAAATCATTATTTCTAATAAAATTATACTGTTGTTTTTATCATTTATGTTTAACTTAGTGACTTAAAAATAAAAGTGCCAACCTTTAAATATGTCAAATGGTGTTTAAAAACTTCAAAGCCCTTGTCTTTCATTACCATAGCTTTTCTTTCTTTATGTGTATAGGTTTGAACCTTTTCTTAAAGTAAAAAAAAAAAAAAAATCCATTTTGTTTATATTATTTTGGTAAATACACTACTCTATTTTTTTTTTTTTTTCAATTTGGTCCTTACCCATTTGTGGGATGAACATAAAAATTTAGTTTCAGGCTAAAGTATCAAAATATAATTTTTATTCTGCATTTCAGATTACTCTTTAACAATTTTAAAACACAAGTGATCTGAGTATTCTATCAGTCACAAAAACAAATTTTATTAAAATAAACTAATTTTCCATTTTCCTCTTAACCATATGTTCTTTTGAAGAAGTATAGTGCCCAACAATAATCTAGCATTGACCCTCCACCTTATAGCTAAGAAAGGTGTTATAGTGTACATCTGGCCAATATAATTCTAATATACTGGGTGGGATTTCTAGTAAAGCACTTAAAAGAGCTAGTTGTATTGTTATGTGCCCTTATGTACTTTGTTTATTTTTATTACTTCCTGTTTTGAATTTTGATATGCTGACTTAATCTTTTTTTAAAAAAAAAATGTTAATTGTCTAAAGTTTTACATATGTCTCCTTTTTTTCCAGTTGACCACTCCCCCCGCCATTTCCACCCTGGGCAAGCCCCCACTGCCCCAGTGTCTGTGTCTACTGGTTATGCTAATATGCATGCATACAGGTCCTTTAGTTGCTTTCTAACCCCCACCCCCCTACCATTTGTCTCTAGATCAATCTATTCTTTTTCATCAAATTATGTTGATCATTATATGCCTCATATGAGTGAGATCGTATGATATTTATCTTTCTCTGACTGGCTTATTTCACTTAGCATAATGCTCTTCAGTTCCATCCATGTTGTTACAAATGGTAAAAGTTCCTTTTTTATGGTGGCATAGTATTCCATTGTGTAGATGTACTACAGTGTTTTAATCCACTCATCTGCTAATGGGCATTTAGGCTGTTTCCAAATCTTAGCTATTGTAAATTGTGTTGCTATGAACATAGGGGTGCATATATCCTTTCTGATTGGTATTTCTGTTTTCTTGAGATATATTTCTAAAAGTGGGATCACTGGGTCAAATGGGAGTTCCATTTTTAACTTTTTGAGGAAACTCCATACTGTTCTCCACAGTGGCTGCACCAGTCTGTATTCCCACCAGCAGTGCACGAGGGTTCCTTTTTTCTCCACATCCTCACCAGCACTTGTCATTTGTTGATTTGTTGATGATAGCCATTCTGATAGGTGTAAGATGGCATTTCATTGTTGTTTTGATTTGCATCTCTTGGATGATTAGTGACTTTGAGCATGTTTTCATATGTCTATTGGCCTTCTGTATGTCTTCTTTCAAAAATTGTCTATTTAGATCCTTTGACCATTTTTTTGATTGGATCTTTTATATTCCTTTTGATGAGTTGTATGAGTTCTCTGTAAACTTTCGTTACGTTGTATGAGTTCTCAGATAAGATTAAACCCTTATCTGAAATATTATTGGCAAATATGTTCTCCCATACAGTATGCTGACTTAGTCTTGAAGGTATTTTTTAAAATTACAAGTATGAGGGCCACCAAGATGTGTAGTGGAAAATTAGAAAAATCCCATGAGTAAGATCATATCTAGTGACAGTACAGGTATGCTGTAGTCCAGAAATGACTTTCCATTCTAAAAAAAGCAAACATTTATCTTGATTACTATCATTATTTTGATTTTTCTGTATTACTATCTATTTTCTTTTCTTTCTGAGCCAAAGTTAATAATGTATAGAGATTTATTTTTGTGTACCTTAAAAAATGATCAATACTAAATATTTAATTATGTTATAAACAAAAATGTATATGTGCCTCTAAGGTTGTGTTTGAGTGTGTATAAATGCCTTGTAAAGAAGTAGAACATTTTGAAGGACTAATCGTTTCAGAATAGTACCTGGGATGAAATCCCAGAACTCCAAAAATGTTAAACTGATAGTTTAGAAATAAGTTAGCAATTCAGTAGTACATCACCCAAATTAATTTATTTTGATTTAACATATATAAGTCTTTCTTAAAATTTTATTGAATTTATTAGGTTGACATTAGTTAATAAGTTATACATGTTTCAGGTGTACAATTCTATAATACCTTATCTGTAAATTGTGTTGTGTGTTCACCACCCCAAGTCAAGTCTCCTTCTGTCACCATTTATCTTCTTTACCTTCTTCCTTCCTCCACTGCCTTTCACTCTGGTAACCACCATACTAAAGTCTTTAACATAGTAAAATGATGGCACAGAGTTAGTAAGAAAAGTCTGAAATAGTAATAAATTATATTGAGTTAAACAGAAAGTATTTGGGAATAGTAAAGGGAAGTTGAGTTTTAATCTCAAATCATACACATAATATAATTATAGATGAATTAAAATTCTGAATATAAGAAAGAAGTAAAATTTTAGAATAAAACATTGAGAATTTTTTAATGAAAGTTAAATTTATTTTTTCTTTTAATGCAAAAATGGAAATAAGATATGAAAGTAAAAAATAATAATATGGCAACATTAAACTTGAAAGATGCTTGTGTAAAATAAATCCACATTAACTTTATGAAAAGAATAAAAGCAATAGAAAAGATACTTGTGATATATGTGGTCTACTAAATTTTTCTAACAAATATATGGGGCACTATTAAATTAACAAAATCATATATCAAACTAATGAAAAAAATGGTATACCTTATGCATAAGTATAGAATTGTATCTGTTTTTTCTAACACTTTTATTTTTATTTTTCTGTTACTCTGGATTATGGGATAATTACTTTAATTTCTATTATATTGACTGTGGTTTTTTTTTGTTTTTTGTTTTTATTGATTTTTTACAGAGAGGAAAGGGAGAGGATAGATAGCTAGAAACATCGATGAGAGAGATACATCGATCAGCTGCCTCCTGCACACCCCCCACTGGGTATGTGCCCGCAACCAGGGTACATGCCCTTGACCGGAATCGAACCCGGGACCCTTCAGTCCGCAGGCCGACGCTCTCTCCACTGAGTCAAACCGGTTCCGGCTTGACTGTTTTTTCAACATTATAATTATTATTATTCACTTCTATGACAACTTTTAATAATAGTCATCTTAGAATATTTTTGTTCTAATTTTATAGATGCACTCTTGTTGAAAATTAAAATGAGATATTTTCTATTTTTCTAATGCCTCTATTTATTAGCAAGCATTCATTTATTATTATTAGACACTACTATTATAGACATTTCATTATTATAATAGACATTATTTCTGTCATAATCTCTTTTCATTTGTGATTTTATTCATCTATTTATATTTTTAGAGGGATATCTACATTTGTCTGGTATTAGAATGAAAAGTAGATTCTCATATGTACTATTTGTCTCAAAACATTTAGGTTCAGATAAAGATAATATAAGTTTAGGTATATTATGGTTTAAATTTTCAGATAGAGAAATCCATCACATAATAAGGATAGGCACAGTGTTTAAGGCAATCACGCAGCAGAAACTTCCATAGCTAATTCTACTAATATCCCATCACATCCTCTACTGTGATGATAACTAATAGCACTATTCATGCTTCAATAGTAACCACAAAAATAGTATGTAGTGAGAATCCTATATAATAAGAGAGGGATATGCTAATTATCCATTATGCCCTGAGGCGTAATGACCAACCACTTAACGACCAGATCACAGATCTGCAGGAGGGCAGGGCAGCAAACTACAAGCTACAGGAGGGGGCAGGGCAGCAAACTATGAGGGGGGAGGGGGAGAGGAGCAGGGGGAGCTACAGGAGGGCGGCAGCGACCTACTGGCCCACAGATTCATGAGCAGGGCTACTAGTTTATTATAAAAAGAAGCATTTCCTAGTAACTTCGAAGCATAAACACTTGAATCTTTCTAATTCAGTGGTCTCAACACTGCTTCTGTATTAGAATCCCAATGGTGAATGCCTATGCCTTGTGCTCACTTTGAAAATTAAATAAAAATCTGGGGAATGGCACTGTTTTGGGGAGGAAAAGCTTAGTGATTCCAACAATTGTGATTAACTTCCCTTTGAAAAAGTTGCTATCATTCCCATTTTATAGTTCAAGATGCCAAGGCCAAAGAAGCATCCTCACAAGCAGAGATGATCTGTGCACGATTCTATTATTTGTAAGCAGGAGAGTGGCTCCTCCATTCCTTTTTGACTCTGCAGTTAGACATTTAACCACTAGGGATGTCACTTGGTGTGTTTTGCATGGAAGACAATTAAATTCTATTGGTTCCTGGTTCCTGGTCTGGTTGTGGTCGGTCATCTGTGCTGTGATTTACCTAGACATTCCAAAGTGAGTCCCCCATTCGGTTACCCTTCCTACAGGGTCTGGACTTGACACACATTTGTCTCCTGCCTCACCACCCCTCACCCCCACTATGGCTTACCTGGGCATAACCTTCACCTCTCTATGTGATGTGGATGTTAGTACTATTGAGATGAAACCATTAGTTAATCTATATATATATAAAAGTTTAAATATATCCTTCACTTGTCATGTAAGTGAGAGTTAGCCTGAGCACATATGGTTTAATTAAGCAAAGCAAACTCCAGATCTGCTATTGAATTTTTGGAACACATTCCTTTTGCACATTTCTTAGTTACAAGCCAGGGAGAGGAGTGAGTTGATGTCAGCCTAAGAAACTGCTTCACTGGCACCTGTCTCCTGACAACTGGTTAATTTTCAAAAGGGGTTCTGCCACTGATTGGTTGGCTTTTAGGTCTGTGTTTACTAGTGAGTTGTCATTGATTATTCAGAAAGGATTTAAACTAGTTCTGATGGTGATTTGCTACCATGATAATACAAATGTCAGTCTTTTCTTAAGAGTGAGGTACTTTTTTATTCTCAGTAAAATTCACCTAGTATATCTTCTTCAACTTACTAAAGGCATGTGAATAGTCTCCCACAGAGGCAAGTAGTCAGGCCAAATCTATACCATATTTGGGAAAATTAATAATTATTTTATATAAATGATGCTTTTTCCAATTTCTTAAGACATCACATTAAGCTTTCAAACATTTACTAATTTTATCTTGAGCCTAATTTTGAAGTAAAATAATTTCATTTGTATGTTAGCTCCACAACATACTAGGTAGCAATTAAAAGAAAAATTCATTAATATTGATAAATAATAATGTCAAACTTATAAGCCTGGTGTAATATTAAATCAAAGGACTTAATATTGATAAAAGTAACCAGAAATATGTTGTATTAATTATTAATTTTTGGTTAATATTGAAAATGTTGCATATTAATTTATAATTTCTTACATACCTAAAAGTTGGCAACAATTTCAAAATCCTATATAATAAAAGGCTAATATGCAAATAGACTGAATGGCGGAACAACCAGTCACATGGTCGGTCGCTATGACATGCGCTGACCACCAGGGGGTGTGCGTGGAACATGGCGGGCATCGGCAGCAGGCAGCAGAGCACAGAACATGGTGGGTGTAGGCTGCAGGGGTTGGTGGAGCAGCTGAGCAGGGGCACCAGAACAAGGCTGGGTGCTGGTCGCTGTCATCAGGGCAAGCCTCTGGTGGTTTCTGAAAATTCTTTGTTCCTGTGCACTGCAGTCCCTCCTGGTGCTTGTACCTGCTGCTGGCACAGGCCCCACTCTCACCCACTGCCAGTGCCAGAACCACCCCTCACACCCGCTGCCCTGCACCGAGCCCGACTGCTCAATGCCATCAGCTGACGAGCGGCAGCTGTCGGCCCCAATCGCCCCTAGGGCTTTTCTACCTCCCCCTTCTCCTGAGGGGCAATCGGAGGAGCAGCAGCCGCCACTCGCACCCACTGCTGGCACCGGCTCCAATCACTCTGCACCGTCAGCAGGGCCAGTGCCATCAGCAAGTGGGAGTGGCGGCAGTAGGAGCGGGGCTGCTGGCAGTCCGGGGACTGGGGGCCATGGTGTGAGGGGCCGGGTGGAGGCATGGAGGATGGGGTGAAACCCACTCCTGTTCCCACCACAGCCTCCTAGCCCACAGTTCCTTTCAAGGTGCATGAATTCATGCACTGGGCCCCTTGTTTTTTATAAGTTCTTAGATAAGTGCTATGTACTGGTATTTTTTTTTTTATTTTTACTAAATAGCCATTAATATTTTTAATAGTTATTTAAAAACAACTAGATTTTATCCTTAAATGTGTAGTAAGAAGACTGTAAACAAGAATCCTATTGGCTAGAACCACTCAGTAATATAATATTTATTGAATATCATAGCTGAAATTACCCTTGAAGATCATATCTTACGTACATTTTTATAATGTTTACTTTTCCATTTATGTTTTTTAATGAAAGTGATCTTCATTGGAATTTAAATCTGAAGCATTGATGATAATAGTAATAAAGGTGATGATTAATAACAACAATTTAGGGTCAATTCTCTGGAATTTACTATCCCAGCCACTTTTTAAATACATTACTTTTTTATGTCTTCACACCACAGATATGTAATTACTCTTACCCCAATTTACATATAATGAAACAGAGATGCAGAATTTCCAAGTTACATAATTTGTCCAATATCTTATGCTCATTAAGAGATGAGACCCAGCATAAAATATAGCTCTAAAGTGTTTGACTATAAATTATACGTTCTTGCCCACTCCTGATATTTTTAGTTTATCTCTTTTGATTTGTTCTTATACAGGTTTCTCTCACTATAAATTGGGCAAAATATATCTTTAATACTTTGGAAAGGCCCTGATCTTTCAGGTCTATAATACAATATCCTAATAATGTCAGGTGAATACCTGGATTTAGGTCACATAATCTCAGATAGACGGATTTCAAAATCTTCATTCATGACTGGTCAGTGTTGCTCAGTGGTTGATTGCTGACCCAAGAGGTCACAGGTTCGATTTCAGGTAGGGGCTATGCAGGAGGAAGCAGATTGAGGTTTCTCTCTCATCCTCTCATTGATATTTCTCTCTCTTTAAAAATCAATAAAAACATATTTTAAGATATTTTTATTCACCTGTCTGGAGATCAAATTCAAAATGGGAAGGGGCTTTTTCTCTTTTAACAGAGAACATCTTGCCCAAAACATGCACTCCAAGTGGCATACAACCCTGTCATGGAAACCACCCCACCATTCACATTTTGAAATACCGAATTATTATCTGAAAACTTATGAAAACCTTGGCACCTCTGGGTTGTAGATAAGATTACTGTTGTGTATCTTCTTCAAATCATTCAGTCAATACATTTATTTCCCCTGTTCCATAAAGGACACTGAGGCATCAGCATTCTTCTGTTTAGTGTCTATGTATGGATCGACAACTTACAGTGTTTGGAGGGGAGTGCGAAATAGTGTTTATGAACTTTGATGTGTTGAAGGTGTGATTGCAATGTGTGAATGCGCTTGCATTATTTGAAAAACTGCATTGCACTGTGGTTATTTCAGCAGTTGATATATCTCAGTCACACTGCATTATTGATATTCAACAATGAAATGATCTATGACACTTAATAGAATACTGAAAAGATTTTAAATGTTGTTCATATATACATTTCTAAGTGTAATGGTTTGAAAACTATTTTTCTCATTTGACTTTATGCAAACAACTTCAAATTCCATTTGTATGTCTTTGACTAGCACTAGAGAAGTTTTTTAAGTTGTAGTCACCCAGTACCATGGAAATCCAAGACAATTTTTATATATATGCATGCAATATTTGTTTACCATAAGTCTTATTTTCATATTTGGTTTTCAGTGTATTTTGTCTTTTTTTGAATGGTTCATCAATGTAAATTTCTGTAAAGTGTCAGTATAGTAATGTTACTAGGAGCCCTGTGCTCTGTTCCTTCTATACTAATTAAACATTATGATGAAAAAAACATTTAAAAATAGTAATAAAGTTACTGATTTTTTACTTACAATATTCAGGTTTTGCATGACTCTGTTTTTCATGTGTTTTTTTTTCTGATAATATATTATGAGCATTGACTTATTTTTACTAATAAGGTACTTATACATTTCAAATTTTGTTAAATTTTAAGATTTTGTGAGACTGTAGATATTCCATTTTAAATATTGTAATTAAAGATGTTTATATCAAAGACTAATGTTTTAATCCACAAAACAAAAAATAATTTGTAACATTAAACTAGTCTTTTAAATAAAATTGAGAGGGTTACTTTTCACTTTAAGAGGTATTTTCTCTTTATAAAACACTAATAAAAACACTACTGGATACTGAGGTGAATTTTAAGATTTAATGGTGATGAAGGTCAGTAGAGGATGGAAATGTCCCGATAAGGGAGAAAGGACAATACTGTATATAGAGTTAGTGATCAATTATATGTGTTGGCATCATATTTATTCATTTGTTCTTTTACACTTTCATAAGGTCTTTGTAAAATTCAGGGTGATATTATATTAATTCTTCTAAATACAGAATCAGTGGAATCATTTAAAATTTGAATAATTAATGTTTTAGCTGATATACAAGTAATGAATATTTGGATTCGATAACAATAAAGAATGGCTTAGAAGAATATTTGTGTCAACAAGTAACATTATTTCTATTATACTTGGTATCTGAATTTCTCATTGGCTACCAAGGATTTTGATTCTATAATTTCTTTTTTTCCACTTCAATGTTTCTTTCCTCTCTACCTAACATAAGTATCATATTTAGTGCTCTCTGTATTCAAACAAAATCTACCCTGAAAAAAAAAAAAATACATACTCCTTATATTTACTGATGCATTTCCTTATTGCTCTCAATTACAGCAATATTCATATATCCATCTAAAATTCTAAATGGATCTGTGAGGTTTTCTATGCACTCACAATCCTAACATCACCTAGATTAATATCCAGCATAGTGTGTGTGTGTGTTTAAATGTTCATTTTTTATCTGTTTCTTTAGCTTAAATGTGTGTCATAAAAATAGGGACTTTGTTCCTGTCTCTCTTCAACCATACTCATTCTTTCCTCTGGAAGAGTACATAGTACATAGCAGGTAGTATGTAAATGTTTGTGTATCAGAAAAATCAGTGGAGCCAAAACCAGTTTGGCTCAGTGGATAGAGCATCAGCCTGCGGACTGAAAGGTCCCAGGTTCGATTCCGGTCAAGGGCATGTACCTTGGTTGCGGGCACATCCCCAGTAGGGGGTGTGCAGGAGGCAGCTGATCGATGTTTCTCTCTCATCCATGTTTCTAACTCTCTATCCCTCTCCCTTCCTTTCTGTAAAAAATCAATAAAATATATTAAAAAAAAAAAATGTCCTCTACTTTTAAAAAAAAAAAAAAGAAAAAAAAAGAAAAGAAAAATCAGTGGAAATGCATGTGTGGCAATACAAATATGAGTAAGCATAGATTTCTGCCAAGGCAGAAGGAGTCTGCTTTTTTTTTGGTAGTATTGGCTTTGAATATAAAGACTAATTCTTTTGTAACAGGGAGGGTGATACAATGTTTATTAATACTAGTATGTTTAGGAGTTCTATTTTTGGAGATTGCTATCTTCTATATTCTTATGGTATATAAGAGTTAAGCATATTTGTTATCGGTGGCATGTAGTTCATACATCACATGACATAATACTGAAGAATGTTAACAATGTATTGAGTTATCACATTAAATAATTCTTAGATGAATAATTCAGCAGTTATTTGACCTCACAGAGTATGTCTTTTATTGATCAATTCTAAACAAACTATTGTCATTCCTTTCTTCAGGAAATTTTTTTTCCCCAACATGCATTTTTAAAGTCAAGTATCTCTACTTTATTTCCTTTCAGATCTTTCTTTTTCCTGCAGCCACCCCATGTTTCATTTATGCTTATAGCTACACATTTATATCTCCTGGAGACCACAGCTGGTTCATTATCATAAAAAGTACCAGTGAAATTTGCAGGTAATTTCTTGTAGATATTTCTAAATCTTAGTAATGTGAAGAGGGAGGTTGTATATAATTCATTTCACAATATTCAGTTTTACAATATGAGAAATACATGCTTTAGTGTTACTGTGTTTCAAGCACTGAATTAAACCATGGTAATCAAAACATGAATAAGGCATGGTCCTTTGTTCTCAAGAAGATAAATTATCTAGTATGGAAAAAAAATGTTATGATACAATTTAATGCTAACATATTTATAACATAGGGATTATAACAGAGGGGAAGAAGACAGCTTACATATTAAACATGTTGCAAATGTGAGTGTTTAATATGTATGAATGAGTAGGATTTCCCCAGCGGACAGTATTTGAAAGGGTGATATGATTCACGATATAAACCATGGAGAAACACAAGTTTATTGGCATTTTATAAAAACACTTGAAAATGTTCTCAATATTTGTAATTCATTGTGATGAGAAAAATAAGACTTGTTTTTTTTGGTGTTTTGTGGGGTTTTTGGGGGGGGCGGGGGGCTAGCAGCCTGACTCTGTACCTAGTAAATCACATCCCTAATGCACATTCCTGTTAGCTTCTGCCCCTTCCTTAATTATCTGGTCTTGTAAGATCTATTTACCTAAATACTCACATTTTACAGAGGCCATAAACCATGAACTATACACAACCCCCAGAGGGGGTTATCAGTACTGGTGCCAGGCCAGGCATTTAGGTGTGGTCTCACGTCCCCCATCCCAACACCCGGGGCATTTTGCAAAGCCCGCAAAATATGGAAGTCTAATTTATATTTGGGGGACAAAGAGAAAGTTTCCTCCATATTGGTTTGCTCAGGATTTGGAAACAGGCTCCGCTGAGTCACGGTACTAGTACATCTGGAAATAAATGGGTTTTTCCTGTGTCTCCGAGTATTCCTGTGTGTATTTTCCGGTCACCCGGAAATTCTGTAACAATTGAATACACACACTTAAGGAAATAACTTTCAGACTAACTGATTGGCTAGATGTTAATTATAGTGACCCAAATAGGACATACTAAGGAAGTTCTAGCAGATGCAAGTGTCAAAAAATTACTTGCAAATGATATGTAGAATTTAATGTATTTCAAAGGATATGTTAACTTCTTATACAACAAAAACAAATAGGTATTCTAGAGTTGATCAAAACTAAGGGAAAATTGGTCCCACTGAAGTCCAACACATTTACTCCTTTAATCATACTTCTGTTATCATTGAACATATAGTACAAAACACTTTGTCTTGTTCTAACTGAACTTTGAGAATGGAAAAAAAAAAAAAAGTTTTATTGATGGGAGAAGATGGGGGACATTTGGAAATTCTCAAATATTTATGGATTCTTCTAATCTCTCTTAATTTTAAGGAGGTGTAGGTTATTAACCAAGAAAAATATGTTTATTACATTTATGCCAGAGTACTGCTATTTTATAGATAATTTCCCAAGGTTTTTCAATAGGTATTGAAACAATTATTGCTTATATTGGTTGAAAATAAGGGCAACTGTATACTATTACACATGTCTTCCTTCAATCATCATTTAAAAACAAAAAGGCATAATCACATGCAAAGTGGGGCTCGGGCAGTTGCACAGATGAGCAGCATATTTATTCTGGTTTACTCTCATTAGCGAAATCACAGAATATAGGTAAAATGGAAGCAGACCACCAGGGCAAGAATAAAACATGTAATAACGACATAGCAGGGCGGGGAAAGGAAACCAAGCAATAGGCAAACTGACTCACTAATAGAAATTCCAAAGAAGCATTTTTTTTAACATATTTTACTGATTTGTTACAGAGAGGAAGGGAGAGGGATACAGAGTTAGAAACATTGATGAGAGAGAAACATCGATCAGCTGCCTCCTGCACACCCCCTACTGGGGATGTGCCCGCAACCAAGGTACAAGCCCTTGACCGGAATCGAACCTGGGACCCTTCAGTCCACAGAGGGACACTCTATCCACTGAGACAAACTGGTTAGCGCCCAAACAAGCATTTTAAGATGCCAAAGAATGCTAAAATTTCCAACAGCTGTTTGCCTCATATTCATATAAGGGGAAAGTACAACCAAGTGCTTAAATCCAAGCTCTAAAAAATGATATCACATAATTGATATTCTGATATTTTTAATTTTAAAATTAAATATTTAAAAAATACCCCTTTAGCTTAAAATTGGGGCTATTACTGTTTCAACCTCTAGGATTAGTAATAATAGAAGGCTTAAAAAATACACACAAAAAAAACAAAACAAAACAAAACCAAAACAAACAAACAAACAAAAACAGTGAGGAGAAGAATAGCTCTATGTTATTAAATTCAGCAAAGGTTTACCATGAGGTTGTAAAATGCAGGATAGTATAAAGATCCAGACACAAAGCTTCTGTTTTCATCAAAATTAGAAATGAAATCCAGACAGGGAAGCAAGTCATGTAACAATGGCTAAGGATCAGATTGCTCATTGTCCATGTGAGAAAAAATCCCCAAGCAAACATTTAGTTTCCCCCTGGTGCCAGATACATTCCTGGGGGTGACTCAAACAGAGAAGGACTTTGCCTGGCTGCCAGGATACTGCGATCAGCATGCAAGTCCAGCCCTTAGTTCCTTCAGGGTCTGCCTCAGCTTTGAAGTGTCTCTTGCTCAGGATCACACCCTTTCCGAGTCATCCCACAACTCCAGGGAAGGAAAGCTTGAACATTTCAGAGAGATGGGAGATATTCTTACAGGGAGCTGCACATTCCAGAGTTCCCCACCATGTGGTCCAGGTTCTGTCAGACTGACTTGCATTCATCTTCTACCTCTGCTCAATGCTACTTCTCCCGTCACTTCACGGGTGTTTATTACTAATGCATACTTTGTACCTCAATTTTCCTCTCAGCTTCTACTGTCAGAGAACCTTACATGTAATAGTTGGTAATATACTGAAATATTGGACAGATTCTCAAACAGGCCTGGCATGCTACCACCGCGGGCCTTTGCACAGGTTCTAAGTGAGACCTCCTTTATTTACTCTATCTAAAATGCAATGCACTTCACACCCGTCTACCCATCTTTTTTTTTTTTTTTTTTTTTTGCTCTATTTCTCCATAGTACTTATTGCCATTCAATTCCCTATATATTTAATAATTTAATTTGTAAATTATCTCTGTTTCTTCAGTACAGAGTTAGCCTTATGAGTACCTGGATTTCTGCTTATTTTATGAATTGTTATAGTCTCTATGCCACAAATGGGGCCTAAAACATAGTTGGTGCTTATTAATTATTTGTTATATTAGTAAATATTAGTTAAAGCCTAGAAGAGCCCTAGCTGGTTTGGCTCAATGGATAGGCATTGGCCTGCTGACCAAAGGGTCCTGGGTTTGATTCCAGTGAAGAGCATGTACCTAGGTTGCAGGCTCCTCCCTGGCCTGGGCCCTGGTCGGGGCTCATGCAGGAGGCAACCAATTGATGTGTTTCTCTCACATCGATGTTTCTCTCTGTTTTTCCCTCTCTCTTCCACTCTCCTTAAAAATCAATGGAAAAATATCCTCAGATGAGGATTAACAACAACAAAAATATTAAATGTTATTAAAGCCTGTTTGATAATGATGAATGTGTCCTATAAATGAGATTATATCAATTTATGTTGTTGTTCTATAGATATATGTATTAAATTATAGTCTGATTTTTATTATCTTTTTTGATTCTGCTTTATGTGACAACTTGGATTGTTTTAAATGAATACATTACAAACTATTAAGTTAAAATGTGAATAAATTTAGTAGGGACATTGGAGTTTCTCTTAAGTATAATGGGATCTTGATTTATCTAATAAGAAGTCATAATTCACATGCACTGACAAACAAGAATCATTATTTTATATATATACTAGAGGCCCATTGCAGAAAGATTCCTGCAAGAATAGGGCTTCCTCGGGCCTATTATTGCAAGAATAGGGCTTCCTGCGGCCTGAACGAAGCATAAAAGCAACCCTGGGTTTCAGACATAAAAAAGATATTTCATATAAATTATTTCCTAGCCTTCCCTCCCCCTCCCCCAAGCCCCGGGAACAGGCATGTTGTATTATGTAACATATCTTGACAGACTGTTGCTGTTTATTTAACAACGGCAACTATTTATTGGTTGAAAATGGGAAGCAATAATATTCATCTGGCAATTTTTTTTCTTAAAGCCATTTCCATAATGACGATGGGACTCAATTATACTTTTATTTCAGTCATTCCTGATAAACAATAAATTTGAAGAAATAAGAAAATATCTGAAATATATTTTATTTTTTAAAAAACATATTTTATTAATTTTTTACAAAGAGGAAGGGAGAGGGAGAGAGAGTTAGAAACATCGATGAAAGAGAAACATCGATCAGCTGCCTCCTGCACACCTCCTACTGGGTATGTGCCCACAACCAAGGTACATGCCCTTGACCAGAATCAAACCTGGGACCCTTCAGTCCACAGGCCAGCGCTCCATCCACTGAGCCAAACCAGTCAGACCTGAAATATATTAAAAAAAAAATTCAGTCAGAATACAGCTCCTGGTTGACAGAAAGTAAATATCCTGAACTTCAGTTGAAATGTATTGCAAAGAACATCCTGCCTGTTAATTTAAGCAGTCCCATAAATTGGCCTGTCTTCTGCCAGGTGAAGGAAACCTTAATGAACATCTTTCCGCATAGCAGTTACAAGCTTAGCTGCTCATCATGAAACACTGATTAAGTAAGGAAGGATATTACCTTTTTATCCAGTCTGTCCTCTCACATACTTTGCCACTGAGATTGAACTAGCTGGTGTCTGCAGTGTGAAAATAGCATTGCTCAAAGCATATGTGTTCTATAAATCCACAGATATAATCATTTATCCCAGAAGCTCTTTATCAAAGTCCATGTCAATGATTATATAGTTGTCCCATATATACAAGTAAGTATTAAAACATATTTAATTCAATGGAGAACTGAGTGGCCAGATTATTATGATCTCTGAACACAATAATCTGGCCACTCAGTGTACATCCTATATAATAAAAGGCTAATATGCAAATTGTCCCCTCATCCAGGAGTTTGACCAGCAGGCAGGCTGGCCAACCACCCATGTCCCCTCCTTCTGGCCAGGCTGGCTGGACCCCACCCATGCACGAATTCATGCACTGGGCCTCTAATATATATAAATGAATTAATTGGTTATTTAGTTTATTCTAGTCATTAACTTTATACACTTTATCAACTGAAGCTTTGTTTGTAAACATACCTTGGAAATATTATACTGCTATATAATAAAAGGCTAATATGCAAATCGACCAAACAGTGGAATGACCAGTTGCTATGATGCACACTGACCACGCAGGAGCTGCACCCAGCCCACAGGCCCCAGGCCAGCCAAGGCAGGTGCCAGCGGGGGCCCCCTGATCGCCCTGCTGGTCGCCGTGCAGAGGGAGGCTACCCATGGCAGCAGCGGGGGGGCGGGGCTGGTGAGCGAGCGGTGCCAAGCCAGCCAAGGTGGGTGCCAGTGGGAGCCCCCCAATCACCCTGCCAGTTGCCCCACAGATCATCCCTGATCTCAGGCCAGGCCTAGGAATCCTACCCATGCACGCATTTTGTGCACCAAGCCTCTATTAGGATATAAATTTGTTTTGTTTGGTTTGTTTATTTTGTTTTTATAAATGTAGCTCTAAAACAATGAACAAATGGGGAATAATTTTGATATGTTGTTAAATCTGATTGATATTTAAGGGAACAATCAGGAAGGACATATCAATCAGCATTACCATAAAATCTATAGCACCGTGTGGGATATAAATATCGAGCTTGGAGAAAGTTAAAGTTATGAGTGTATATCTAAACTTAGGGGTATTTAAAAAAAGGAAATGGGGGGAATAACTAAAGGATCATCTTTCAGAATATAACACTAAGCATCTTTTGTTATATTATTTAAAATAATATATAGTGTTACTATATTTGCTCTTACATAGCAAAGTCAATAATCTGTCCTAACTTTTCCCTCTGGTGATTATATTGATAGAGTGGTGTTCTTTCACCACTCCTCCACTCCACTCACTTTTTTTTTTTTTTTTACTTAATGTGTACTTTGCTCTGGGCACTGACACTATGTGGGAATAAAAAAAGGAGAATGATACATTCATTTTGTCCACATTGAGTCTAAGAACAGAGCTAAATTTCCCCTCTCTAACTTCTAGAAAAATTGAACTTTCTTAACTTATTATTCTTCTTACCAGTAAAATTGGAATAACAATAACTAAAAGCCCATCCATATAAAATGTTAGGACAACTTTATTGCTTTCCCTCCTTTAAATCTTAAATAGATCAATTAGTTAATGAATTAATGTTAAAAAATGACAGTACTGTCAATTAAAGTCAAAATTTGTCTAAGAGACTTAGGAAAAAGTTATTGTGCCATTTATTAGGCAAATATTTTCTTAGATTGGATACCAAAAGCAAGATATAAAAAATAAAATAATATGATAATTCAATATCAAATTCCGCTTAATAACTTTTGCTCTTCAAAAGTTATCATTAAAAAGGAAAAGAAAAAATAAATTTTTCTTAGTAACAGTTGTTGTATATGTTGTGCTTCATCATAATATGTTATTTATTTTCACACTGCATGCAACAACTATTAAGGCAAGTATTTATATTTACTAAGAGGCATGTTCAGATACTTTAAAAGTCACTTCTGTATGGCTATTATAAAAGTCACTTCTGTATGGCTATTAAAACTGGAAATGGGGTTAGAAGCTTGCTTTTCTAAAGCCAGCTAAATGTTCTTTTTCATGTTACTTATTTTAAATGTGAAAGTATGAATTAATATTTAAATGTCATTAATAAATATAATTGGGCTCAAACAACCCATCTATAATAATAAAGGCATAATATGTTAATTAGACCAGACAGCAGAACAGCAGAATGACTGTCCGGACGACCTTCTGGACAACCTTCCAGACGATCTTCTGGACTAAGCTGAGGCTGTGAGGGCCAAGGCAGCCACCATGGCTGTGAGGGCTGAGCCCCTTGCATGAATTTTGTGCATTGGGCCTTTAGTTATAATTATAAAATGCACATTTTCTAAAACATGAATTTTAGCTACATATAACAGTTGTTGCTATTTTTTTTATTAACTGGAATAATTTGTATTACTAAAATAATTATATTTTCTTGCTTTTTATTCCATATTTTTTAGGTAGATGAGGAGAATTTTTGTAACTCAATAGATGGAGAAATGACTCCTGAAAAAAAATCCATGTTTATATTCTTAATTAGAATAATCCTATACCTACATTTAACAGAAAAAGGTTTTATCTGTTAAGACAAATACAAACTTTTCCTGGCAAGAAAATAATTTGCAAACAAGCATCAAAACTAAACTAAGTAAAATTTTCAAAAAACTTCATGTCTACTCTAAGTACTGAATTGGTGCTTAGTTATATTTTCAAATAAGTTATAGCATTATATATTTAAATATAGAACACAACCAAATGTTTCTTATGTAAGTACTAAAGGCTAAGTGCAAGAAATTCGTGCACTGGTAGGTTCCCTAGTGGCTGCCAGCTGCCGGCTGGGGCCTCCCTTCCTTCCCCCGGCCAACCCTGCCTGCTGGTTGAACTTCTGGATGAAATTCTGGTCAAGGAGACAATTTGCATACTATGCTTTTAGTATATAGGATTTACTTAACTTTTGACATATAATACATTATCTTTTAAAATCATATTTGTGCAAATTTTTATGGAATAAAACATTTTAAATGTAAAATTTAGAAAATAAAATTTTCAGTAAAACTAAATCTCAAAACACTACAATTTTTATTCCTAATTTGCAGTAATATAAGAGATTATTTTAAACTAGAAGCCTGATGCACGAAGATTCATGCAGGAATGGGCCTTCCTTTCCCTGGCTGCTGGTACCACCTTTCCACTCCGCCCCCAGAGCTGCCTCTTTTCGCTCCAACCCCGCCTTCCAAGAGGCCCAGAGGCACTGAGCGGCTGGGGCGGTGCGGAATGCCTGTGTCATCGCCATGGTGACAACGCATGCGTCCCACCCCCCCCCAGCCACTTGGCGCCTGTGTATGCAAATTAACCCATCATCTTTGTTGGGTTAATTTGCATACTCACTCCTGATTGGCTGGTGGGCGTCGCGAAGATACAGTCAATTTGCAGCATTCTTTTTATTAGTGTAGATATCAGTATTATATTTCAATTCTCTTCCTAGGAATTAATCAAGAAGGACACATACTCATTTTAAGTTATGGACATTTCTTACATTAAGGAAAACATTATTTCTTGTTAAATTTTGATAACATAGTTCCAGAAAGATTGTCACCATTTTAACTTTGATTTTATAAATCCAAAAGGAAAAAAAAATAACAATAGCTAAAACTGATAAGGTACAAGCTATATTTCCTTGCAGAAACATCTGTATGACATTCAAGATACTGTGTGCAACAAGATTTTTATTATATACCAGAGGCCCGATGCATGAAATTTGTGCAAGAGTAGGCCTTCCTTCCCCCGGCTGCCGACACTGGCTTCCCTCTGTCACTCAGGACCCAGGCTTCCCTCCAGCCAGGGCAGGCACCCGGGACCCGGGCTTCCCTCGCAGCCCCCACTTCATCCAGAAGGACGTCTGGAAGGACGTCCAGTCTAATTAGCATATTATGCTTTTATTATTATAGATATTTAATTGGTTTTATTAAATACTTCTTATATGGACAGTGTCACATACACATCTATATATATAAAAGCCTAAGCAACCAGCCAACTGTCCAACCGGCCAGTAGCTATGACCACCAGGGGGCAGACACTCAACTCAGGAGCGGAAACTACAGGCATGGAAACATGGAACAGACTGATGAATCTTAGAGGGAAGGGAGGAGGGGGGAGGGCTGGAAGAGATTAACCAGAGATCTTATATGCATACTAGAGGCCTCTAGTTTAATATAAAGACAGATTTGATGCTGCTAACAAACCTTCCTTAGAGTGCATCTTGGCCCCTCCTATTGAAGCCAAGGGAGGGAGACAGACACAAACTATGGATCACTTGGAGCTTCAAGCAAGTAGCTGAAAGCTAAAGGACAGTTTCTGCCAGCAGTTAGCACCTAAGTAACTCCCAGGAAGCTCAGATTGGCAGACAGAACAGATAACTGTGTCATCAGAAGAGTAGGATCCAAAGAGATCTCCCATGGGGGACTAAACAGCTGAAAGGAAAACCAGCTCTTCTTCACTCTTTTTTCTCTTTACCTTCATCTTTCTTCTTTATTGATCTGTTATTATTTTAGTCTCTCCTTTTTCTTTCATAGATCTAATTTTTCCCTTACCTTTTCTTAGCCTACTTTTTCCTTCCTTCTCCTGCTTTCTCTTCATTTTTCCTATTCTTATTTTTAGCCTCTCTGGTTTCTCCTCTATTTCCCTTTTCACAATCGTTTTATTCTTTTCTTTTATAATGTTTTCTTATTCTGTTCTTCATTCTTATTTTCTTTCTTTCACCTCTGCATTTCCATATCCCCTCCTCTCTTTTTTTCTTTCCCATATTCATAGCAGCATTATTTACAATAACTAAGATCTGGAAACAGCCCAAGTGCCCATCAGTAGATGAGTGAATAAAAAAGCTGTGGTACATTTATACAATGAAATACTATGCAGCTGTAAAAAAAAAAAAAAAAAAAAAAAAAAAAAAGAAAAAAAAAGGATCTCTTACCATTTGAGACAGCATTGTGGGACCTGTAGAATATTATGTTAACCAAAATAAGCCTCAGAGAAAGACAAGTATCACATGATCTCAGTCATCTGAAGAATCTAATGAACAAAATAAACTAATAAACAAAATAGATCCAGAGACATAGAAGAATGGAACAGACTGGTGAATCTCAGAAAGAAGGCAGGGGTGGGTGGGTGGTTGGGAAGAGATTAACCAAAAACTTATATGCATACTAGAGGCCCGATGCACAAAATTTGTGCAAGAGTAGGCTTTCCTTCCCCCAGCTGCTGGTACCAGCTTCCCTCTGGTACCCGGCGACCCGGACTTCCCTCTGGCCACTGGCAGGCACGTGGGACCCAGACTTGCCTAGCAGCCTCAGCTTCATCTGGAAGGTCGTCCAGAAGGACATCTGGTCTAATTAGCATATTACGCTTTTATTATTATAGATTATTATAGATATGCATAACCCATGGACCCAGACAATAGAGTGGAAGGGGTTGATGCTGGGTAGAAAAGTTAATGGGGCAAAAAGGGGATATATGTAATACTTTTAATAATAAAGATTTAAAAAAATAAAGATAAATTAAGCAAAAATCATATAAAGACAAATTTGATATGCAACAATTACCATAAATACAACCAAAACGGTACCAAGAGTATGATTAAAACAACATAAAAATCAAAGTATACCTAAATTTAGATTATCAAATTATTAAAAGTTAATTTAATGTATACACGGAAAATTATTCATAGAACTATATGAAAAGGCAGGTGAGTAAAAGATAGTTATACATTTGAGCAAACTTTAGAGTCCAATATACAATCAACCTCTGAATCAAAAAAGGCCATTGATGGCATTCAGATAATGAATATGAAACAATGCTAAACAATTCATTCAAAGTCAATCTAGAATCATGAGACTACACAATTTTATTGCTATGGTATCAGAATCAATATACCAAACTGATTCTATACTTAAAAAAAAAAAAGCTTATACATGGTTCTAGTTCATAAAATACTGTGGATTCTGATATTGACAAATAGAGAAATTTGCTCAGATATCTATTTTGGGTAACATCAGACTTTCCTATTGACTTTCTGCTACAGTGTGTTGTGAGAGAAAAAGAAGACATATTATCAAATGAGATAAAGGAAATTACTAGATATTTTAGAAGTATACAATCTGAATTATCAAAATATTCTTTTGGTAATACATTTTGTGTTTTGAATTGAAATAATACATGCAAATATATTTATTGTGTTTATATTCTCTACATGTTAGCACTTAAATAAAATTTTGGGGATCAAGTACAAGTTTTTTGATATTCTGTACTCTGGAACAAATGCACATTGTGGATAGTAAAATTAACATCATACAATTTAATCATGTAATTTAGGTTCCCAAGTCCAGAAGACAGTATATGAAAAAGTGAGAATGTAAGAGTGTGTTAATATGATGCATCTCTCTAATACACATGCCTGAAAAAGTTGATGTCACATATATTTATGAATTCAAATGTAATCACTTATATTTTTAAATACATGAATATAAGTTCTATTTTAATTTCAAAAATTAACCAAAAGAATAAAAAACAATTTTAAATTAATTCTAATAAATTTAACAAGTTAAAATTCTTAAAAATTAATTTAAAATAAACATATTTTATGGATAAGCATTGAATTAGCTTAAATATATATCTCCCTGAAGTTCTTAAAACAGTGAAATAACCTCAGTATATCGTTAATTAAAATAATATAAAGGTTTAAGTACAACTTTTTGATAATTAGGGAGAACTCTGTAACAATATTAGAGCAATGAAAACAGTTGAAAATCAAGTAGTAGAGGTCACTGATCATGTCATGCAGTTTGGACCCGCCCCTGACCTTTCTTCCCCTGGCATGTCGCTAGTCATGCTGGTTAGATCCCCTTTGAAGGGGAACAAGCCATGGGACCAGAGAATAGCTCTTAACCCCAGGACAATGAGATTCTTATCGCATCAGATACATCTAGGCCTCAGTTGTTTTTCAGCTTCAGGCTCAGAGAAGCAGTGAAACCAGACAAGTGGCACATGGCTGACATCAGGATCAGCTGATTGACTAATGACCCCCTGCCCTGGTATTGACCAATCAGCAGAGAGCATGACCCTGAAAGAACACACCTGGAAAACTGATGGATATTCTGCTGAAGCCCTCCCCTGAGATCACCCTTAAATTTTCTGCCTGCAAGAGAGAGATAAAAACCCTCAAGACAAAGGACCCAGTGTGAGCTCTCCCTCTGGGGAGCACGAGGGTTTCATTCCCTTTCTCCTCTTCTTCCCCCACAGGCATGCATCTCCTAAACCAGGGGTGGGAATGCCTAGCCCCAGGGCCATATGAGGTAAGCAAAATTATTTGGTCTGGCCCTGCCAAGGCATTAAGTGTGAATTAATTAATGTTTGACCAAATGTAGCAGGCTAATTTTTAAGTTGATAATTTTGTATGGTCTGAGAATGATGTTATAAACATCCTAATGGCATTCGGCAGAAAAAAAGTTTCCCCAATTGTGTCCTAAACCCTAATGGATCCCATCAGACTTGCAACCAGGAGAGCAATGGGCAGCAGCAGCAAGTCCTGTGCTAACCACCTGAACTGTCTACAAAGCCCCTTTTTCTCTAGCTTCCCAGTGAGCCAAAGCAGCTCAGTGTAGGTTCTCCTGTTGCTCCTTCTATGTTAAGCCCTTCCTTGATTCACTATCCTGAATATGCTTTTGCTGTGGACAATAAATTCTTGCTTGCTTTGCTGCACTGTGTCTCTTGACTGAATTTTTTTCTTCAATGCTGAGAACTAAGATCAACAGTAATTAATATAAATGAGAGAAGTCCAGTCAGAAGGCTGAATTTGGTCTCTTTACATATTCACAGGGTGAATATTTGCATTTTATTACCTACTGCTGTCTCAATGGCCTAAAGTAAACTCCCCCAACCTGATAATCTTACTGTTTACTAAACATTATCATTGATATGTCTGCTTACATTCCTAAAAGGCAATTGTGTATCTAGTAAATAAAAGCAGATGGGAACAGAGACTCAGTGGAACTTCACTACTACAGTTAAGCTTTCCCTGGCTTCCCCCATAATTAAAAATTTATATTTCTTGTCTTGTGTGTCAATTTGCACATCGGCTCTTTCTCCAAGCCTTTGAACCAGAGGCCACACTGGCCGTGGCTTTTCGCATTCAAAAATATAAGAATCGAGGTCTCATTCTCGTTGGTAACATTTTGACCAGTGGAATTCTAAGGACAGATTGCCAGAGAAGAGGGAAATCTAAAGGTGGGCTGATGGGAATCTGTGTCAAAGTTTCATATGGTTTCTTAACTGAGAGCTAGACTTTGTATGTTCAAGTCAAGACTCACACTGGCAAAAAGAAGACATTCTGAAGCTGATAGCTAACAGAGGTACCAGGAGTCATACAATGCTGGGGACATTGGCATTCTGAGTGAAGAGTGAAGAGACCTTTCTTGATACCTCAGGCATTCAGGTCAGACAAACTAAAGGCCAAATAAATAAAGGCCACACACTAGATTAGAGCTCACAACCTATTACTGAAACCTTTTAATTAAATAAAACTGAAATAGGCCAGTAGAACAAAATATAAAATCATATGTGAAAAGAACAAGAGGATCCACCAGTAATAGAACTGCATGTTACAAAAATACTCAAAACCCCTCAAAAGAAGACAACATAATTGGCCTCCACAATATCTAACATAAAATTGCCAAAATACTGGACTTGCAAAGAAGTAAGAAAATGTGACTACTACTGCCACTACAACATCACTAAAACAGACTCCAAGATGACCCAGGAATAAGAGAGAAGAACATTAGATCAACTATTGCATAGATTGTGATAAATTAAGGATGAATATTCAAATCTCTAATACAAACAATAACATTATTAAAAATAGATAAAATAAAAATAGATGTAAAAAAAGGTATAATGAAAGGGCGGGGAGAGACCGACTCCATGTTCCCTTTGTTCCATATCTTTCACCTCGTGGAGTCAAGTTCCCGCCCTAGAACCTCTCCAAGAGCCCAACCCACACTTTTGAATTAGCCAATAGAAATGCAAGGGGAAGGTAAGCCGCACCCTGCCCCCATGTGCAACCTGATCCCGACCAATCAGCGGAGGCCACACTACCTCACCCCTCCTACCTCTCCCAGGCCCCCTATAAATCAGCGCGTTTGGGGGCTGACTCTCTCTCTCTCTCTCTCCACCTCGCCGCTGCGCCGGGGTGTGTGTGTGTGTGTGTGTGTGTGTGTGTGTGTGTGTGTGTGTGTGTGTGTGTGTGGGACTGAGCTCGAGCTAGCTCGATTAAAAGGCTCTTTGCTTTTGCATCGGACTCGGCTCCCTCGTGGTCTTTGGGAATCACGAAATCTGGGCATAACAATATGAAGCAACTATTTTATAAAAAATGCATGCAAAGAAGAAAAAAGTCTAGATAAATTACTTGGTACCAATATAAAATCACTGAAATTATCAAACATTTAATACATATTAAAATTAAATTGAATAATTATAAATTATCATGGCCAAAATAATTATAGGTTAATTATGTAAAATATTTAACTAGTTCTCTAATTGTTTCAGTTCTACCTATTTTTTTTAATGCCCAGGCAGAATTTTAATCTGTATCTCTTTATTTTTTAATATATTGTTTGCCTAAAGTATTCAAAAGTATTATGTTTTGTTAATGATTTTGCTTTATTCTGATGAATTTCCAAGTGTGTGTACAAATGGCAAACTGTAAAGCTTCAAATGATATACTAATTTTTAATAGTATATTTTGTTTACTTTTATTACCCATAAATAGAGAAGAATGATGAAAAGTAACCGGAACATTTTTTTAAATTTTAACTTAAGTAGATTAACTGCAGGTTCCAGTTATACTTTGAAAATAACTAGTAAATCATACTACTTCTACTACAGATATTTCTAATGGAAAGATATTTCCAATGGAAAACCATTACCATTACTGTGACAAATATTTTAAATGTCTAACCTATACTAAATATTGGATTTAAACACTTTATTTCCTTCAAAAGCAGGCTAGATTGTTTATAACAGAAAGTGTGAGTTTATTTTCAAGATAAAAACTAGTATTTTATAAATAAAATGGACATGTGTAATATTATTAATAAAAGGAGAATGTACATTCAAATAAAAAATAAAATGTTATAATTACTGTTGCTAAACTGAAAAATTGTAAACTCAATTCTAGCCTGCAGTCAAAACGTGAAGGAATTGCCCCAACATGGCACTAGAGAAGATTGGTCCAAAAAATGAAGCAGAAAAAAAAATCAATGCACTTCAATTAGTGTATTGTGTTGTTTGAATTAGAAATCATCCTCAATTACTGATGCATCGTTTATTTCTTGAGCACCTAGTCTCAGGCATTTTTAAAAGGAGTGTATGAGCAGTATATCTTGCCACCGTTAACTTCTTTTGGTTAACCTTCATGGTCTTCCTATAAACGCTGTCTCCTGCTGGTCAAATCAGTGTTGTATTTAAGACATTGATCTCTCTTTGGCACTTGATGAGATCCAGGTCTTTCTGCTTTCATTTCCTTCAACAAAATTTATCTCCTCAAAATTTTTGTCTTACGTAGTTTGCTAAGAAATAGAATTATTCAACTTAAATAATGAACAAGAAAAAAAGATTTAAAGTAATGTATTAGTCATTCTTAAAATGTGTTCATTGCAGAGTAATTGGCCTATAAATAACTTCTCTGAAACAGCTTTAAACGTAAGTTAATTACACTGAATATCACACAAGTGAAGTTGCACAGAGAAAATGCTATTAAAGAACTATTTCTATAGGTCTCTGTTCTAACACAGTACACAATCAATTAACTCAAAGACAAAAAGAAATTTTATTTTTTGTAGTCAAAATATAATTTTATAAACTGTCTATCAGAGAATATTTTTATCATTTTTCTAATCACATAGACCTTTTGATCATCATTCTAGGCAAGTGCTAGATAATAGTCATCCCACTGACTGCACAGCTTCCTTGGTAAAGAGGGCTTTAACTGGGATTGGCAGCAGAGGTAGAGTACTGTTCTACCCATTTTACTCATGCAAGATGCAAGATGGATACCAAGAGGGTAGATGAGATGGATTTTGTATTAGTTATTACTTTGAAAAAAATATTTTCTAACATTCTGAAAAAAAAAATCAGTTAAAATAACAGACTGATTTTGACAAAGTCCTCAGTCTACCTTCTCAAGACAAGATCCTCTTATTGATATTTTGGAATAAATATTGAAATCAATCACCAACAGATACTTCAGCTTTTTATATGAGCTGCGTTCCTTTGTGCTATTTAAAATACAGAAAAGATGAACTGCTAATTCTGTTTAGGGTCAGTTTATTTACCAGATACTGTTTTTAAGGACTTAGTCTAATTTCCCATTATAAATTATAAAACACAAAGTAATTCTTAAGTTTAATTTGAGTAGAATAATTTATTTTTATAATTTTTTCTTACAGCAAAATAAAATTCGTAAATTATGTTTCAAATATTTATGCTTTAAGATTGTACTCCATGTTTTCCACTGACTTATCAATTTATCCTGGCATTTTTTTGAGGAATTAGATAAGTATGAATACAGCAAAACCATGGATTTTTCAGTCTAATGAGAGAATTTTAAATTATTATATTGATAATGCTAACTAAAAAACAAGTAAATAATTGTGTGTGTACCTATATGTAACTATTATCTATCTATCTATCTATCTATCTATCTATCTATCTATCTATCATCTATCATCTATCTATCTGATCCTTGTGAGCTAGACTAAATTGAGGTTCAGGCAAGTAACTCTAGAATAAATCACAGAATCACAGAATGGACAATATATCTCTCTTTTAATAAAGGAAGGTCATGCACTCATTTCTTTGTGTGGTTTTTTAGTTGGTTCTTTAGTTTTCTTTAGCACTTAAAAAAACCTCCTAACTTTAAACATTGTACTGACTAAATGTTGTTTGTCTAGCTCTGTTTTATCTTCATTGTAATGTCTTACCTTCATATGCTGCAATGACATGCTACTAGCTACACAGAATGTTAATATAGTATAGAAAGATTAACATTGCATTTTATCTGACACTTTTTATTGCAGCAAGGTATTTTGGATATTATAAAAGTTATTTATTTTATGATACAGCAGGTTTTGGGGAAAAATTTTAAAGGAAACCTAACTTAAATATCAGACATTTGGCTTATTATTTTTCAGAGCAAAACTACAATTAATCTCCCCCCATTTGGGCTGCAGCTGATCCTATTTTTAGAGCGCTTCGGCAGACTTTATGTAAGCTTTGGTGATTATAAATGTTGTTTGATGAATATTATTTATAGTTTTGAGTTAGTCATTTGCACATGCACTTTATGTATTTAATATTATTGAAATCAAAACTACATAAACATGAGTTATCTTCATAAAATGTTCTATGTGCTTCATTCCTTATGGCAATTTAATGCAGTGATGCTTTCTGCCACACCAAGCTGCAAATGTTTGTTAACTCTCAATTATTTCATTGAAGTAAGCAGATTTCTGACAACCATCTGCTTAGAGTGTACTCATTTCTGTTAATAAATCCATTTGAAAGTGAAATAGTCATTAAAGCAAGGAAGTAAGCATAGCATCTCTGGAAAGTTGGAGCTATATATATTTTGTGACACATCCTGTGCAATCTTGGTTATAGAGTGCAAAATTTCTGCTAAAACACACAGAAACGCTGTATTTATATTGTGGTAATACAAATGCCATCTTTAAAGCAAACGAATTAAGATTATATTTTTATCTTTAAAGTTTACAAAATTTGCACTAATATCAGAAAAGGATAATGAGGCATTTAACAACATTTCTGCCACTCCATTACTCTAGATATTTCACATTTGCTCCTTTTTTTTAAACTCTGTATTCTCCTTCCCTAATACCCCCAAATGATATGTTTTTAAGTGACTGTTTAGTAAATAGCTAATTAATTGTTTTAAAATAATATGTAGTTATCTTTCTGCCCTGTGTTGCTCAAATGAATATCATTGTTGTAAATAACATAAATGCTGGAGTACATTCACTCTGGAACATGTGACATAAAGTTGCTTGGTGTGAATCAACTTGATCAAAAATCAAGTCTGCAATGCTGTGTCAGCCTATTCAATTTCTTTTTGTATTTAAAATAATTCTTTATTTTGTTTTCAATGAAATCTTCAGGTAAAGTTTGCATTCAAATGTATCTTCTACTGCACCTAGATTTCCTTCTTTGTTGGTGACTGCCTAGGCCTGTAAGATTCATCAAATTGATTTTTCATTCTGCATTCTAAATTCTGTAAAGTTAGATCATCCCAAGCATAACCTCTGAATTTGATGAGAAACCTATCCGAATGATACTGTAGTAATTAGCGAGTTATCCATAGCAGGAAAGGAGCTAAGGGAAGGCTAGACATTATAGGCATGTTCCCTATAAAACATTGGGGGCAGGGGGCTGGACAAAGGAAGGATAGACACATGCCCAGTCAACTTGGGGGTGACATAGAGAAGATACTGGCCTGTTAACCACACTTGGGAACAGAGATCGTTGGACAGAATGGGCATGGTCACTGCAAGCACACAACGGTTTGGGAGACTTCATTCCCACAAAGAAGCCCTCTTGGGCTCTTGGCTCCTCTTGGCATGCTTGGCTCCAGCTCATGCTTGGCTTTCTGGCATTCTCTCATGTGGCCCATGGCCATGCAGACCCCCACACACAAAAGACTCATGGAATGCAACCAGCCTGATGCTGGGCTGGACCTGGCTCCAACGTGGAAAGGAAACTGGACACTGCCTCTGATTTTAGCCCTACTAAAACCCCAGCTACACTTCTATGACTGGACTAAGGGAAAGGGGACTTTGGAAAAACAGAGATCTAATGCCATGCAAATAAAAAGTACTCATTCTTCCATGTGAGTCTTAGACAATTCCTTTTCTCAAGCTATTTCAAGCACTCCACCTCCAGAGGTACCCAGTGGGAAAGAGAATCCCCCACTTTTGTCTAGTAACTCAGGCATTTTCATTTTATATATTAACAAATCAAATGAATTTGCTATCTTTTCATTAAGAATTTAGGCAATCTAGGATGATGTGATGAATTCTGTTCAGGGAGATATATCTGATGAAATAAATATGCCTTTTTCATGGATAAGAAATGTCTAAAAGGTTGGTCACACATCCTAATCATAACATGTGCCTAAATCCCCTGACAGAAATGGGACATTAATCTAATCAAATTCTTATTTGTATCATATCAGGAGGTTGGAAGACCCACCTCTTGGTTCCTTGAATATTAAGTCTAGCCTGGGAAATATAATAGGCATCCGCCAAAATGAACCAATATCCCTGCCATTAAAATACAAATATTTGTAATGAGAAGCATTTATGGGAATGTCAGCAAGAATATCTTGGTTGTTCTAGATTTTCAGCAAACACAAGCGCTCAAAGTACCAACCAAGGAAGGAGATCATAGCAGAACTTATACTCCGCTTATCCTTGCCTGAGCAGCCATGCAGTGCAAGAAGCAGTCCCCGTGGCACAGTTAGATGATAATACAGGGCTGTAGCAAACTAATATCACTCATAACACAAAACTGAGATGAGATGACTGGGAAGATAGTCAAGAGAATACTATAAAAAAGTTGAAATACATGTATATTTTTAGTGTAACTTCACCTACCTTTCACCTCATGGAGAGAGAAAGAAAAGTTCCATAAGGCTCCTTGTTGTGGACATTCATTCTTTTGATACTCCAATAAAAGGTGATAAGACTATTTAGTGCCTTTAGCCATATATTAGAATACCTAAATCACCACGATTGTATACCAGGTATACCATGTGGCATAATGTACATGCATCCATTTCACCACCTAGGGTCCAGTTTGCAATGGATTATAATTAACTTTATTTTCCAGAAGATTCATGTTACCATTTTATCACTAATAGATATTAGTTCAGTTTGGCTGATGCCTCTTTTATTTTTCAGGATAGCCTTGTCTTCCTATTCATGGAACCAATGAACATACATTCCTGGTATAAATATAAAATGGTGAGTTCACTAAGGAAGGCAGTTTTTGTGGTTGCTTAATAAGGTAAGGATAAAATCAACATATATTTTAGTGGTTCCACTACTCAATATATATCTAAAAGAATTGAAAAGAGTAATCAAACCAAAACTACTACATATATGTGCATAAGAAAACTATTCACATTAGCCAAAAGGAGAAAAATAAATAAATGTGTACATACATACATTCTTCAAAATGCCATTGAATTATATACTATGAAATGGTCACATGAATAATTATATAAGGGTTAAGGAAGATTCATAAACAGGTATAGTATGATTATTTTTCCAAAGTGCATGGACATAAGGTTAAAGTCAAAATTTGATATAATATCTTTCTAATGAGCATTTCATGAGTCATCCTAATTATCTTATACTATTTTAGATTCTGTAGTAATAAATGTTTTACTAGAAATTAAATTTGTGTTCAATACAACCAGAAGATTTTCATTCAGAACAGTGACTTTGCATGTGAAAAAAACACTGAGTGAACTAGGTAAAATTTAACAATATGGAAAGCTCAACTTTCCACCACTTTTTTTCTTCATAACTGGTAAATATTTTTATTTAGAATGTGTTGTCATGAGTATATTATTATTGTTATTAATTCTCATCAGAAAATATTTTTCCATTGATTTTTAGAGATAGTGGAAGGGAAAGGGAGAGAAACATTGATATGAAAGAGACACATCGATTGGTTGCCTCCCGCATGCAACCTGATTGGGGCCAGAGATGCATTCTGCAACTGAAGAATGAGTTTATTTTTTTTATTTTTTTTATTTTAAGTGTGTTGAGAATTCATTTGCATAAAAATGCCAGTATTTCCCCACCTAGTCACTAGAATGGGTGGCATGGCAAACTGTGCTAATGAACCCATGAAACAGATAATTAGGTTCCAGGCAGACCTGGGGAAGCTGAACCTGTGTGTCTGAAAAAAACAAAACAAGCAAACAAACAAAAAAAAAAAACAGAGTAGAGGGTGTTCAGTTATAGAATTCCTCTTTGTCACTGTCCCTGGGTGCAGTCAATGCTGGACCCAGTCAATGTGTCTGCCAGTTTGCTCGGAGTGGGGACCACCACCAGGGAGCTTGGAGGATGACTCTGTGAGGGTGGTAGCACCAGTAGCTGGGGGAGCAGCAATCACTGTCACCAAGGAGCTGGAAGGCCCTTTGGTGAAGAGAGGGAGGGAAGCCCAGGAGGTCTCCATGGTCACTCCACTCCCAGTGGGTAGTGGTCCTTCTCTGGAACCTTTGTGATTGGAACTTGGGATCCTTCAGTCCATGGGCTGATGCTCTATCCACTGAGCAGAATTGGCTATGGCATCATGAGTAATTTTAATAAAATAATTAGTTGCATGTGGAAAAGAGAATGAGCTTGTTTCTGCAAATGATATTTGGGATGCATGATATGGCGATAAAGAAGGAGGCCAAAGTAAAGCTTTTACAGCAAGGTAGGATATTGTTTGAAATTTTAACTTTTTCAAACTTAAGGAAAGTACACACAATCTAATATTCTGGGATATTCTGAAAAATATGTCCTCTTTGCCTAGACTTTCATAATTTCAAATATTTTTGCCAAACCTTATTTTCACTGTCTTTATCTGGGTCAAATATGCCTAAGATTTCTTTTCTTTAGTGCTGTTAATCTCTCAATTATTTGACTTTGCTTTATTGCATCTATTCCTGCTTTATTGAAACTTTTAAAAACATGCCTAAGAAATGTTCAAATAACCCAAAAGGAGTCAGGAATGAAAAAAAAACAGAGGGAGCCCTAACCAGTTTGGCTCAGTGGATAGAGCGTTGGCCTGTGGACTGAAGGGTCCCAGGTTCGATTCCAATCAAGGGCATGTACCTTGGGTGTGGGCACATCCCCAGTAGGGAGTGTGCAGGAGGCAGCTGATCAATGTTTCTAAATCTCTATCCCTCTCCCTTGCTCTCTGTAAAAATATCAATAAAATATATTTTTAAAAAAGCAAAAAAAAATCTAATGAAAACATAAAGCTAATCACAAGCACATCAATAATTACATTAAATACTAGTGGCCCAGTGCATGGATTTGTGCACATTGAAAGGAAATTAATTAGAAGAAATATTTTAATATCACTATTCGCCCTTTCTCTATAATGGAGGTGTCAACCAAATTCACAATCAATAATGACAGTTCAAAACTCACATGTCCGATTGGAGCCAGTGAGAGCTTTATATCTATATATATAAAAGGCTAATATGCTAAGTGTCCAACCATCCAACTAGTCGCTATGATATGCACTGACCACCAAAGGGCAGACGCTCAGCACAGAAGCTGCTGAGCTGCAGTGACTTGGCAGCAGTGGTTCTCGGGTGATGCACCCTGAAACAGAGAGGGGGGAGCTCAATTCCTCGTGGGGCCATGCAATTCCACCTTCAGCCATGGGTTATGTTGTTGCTGGGGAACTGTTGGCCCCACATCTGGTTTACTGCACACTTGCATTTGCGTTCCACACCCTGTACGACAGCAACTTTGCAGAGTGCCCTCTCGCACTCCGGGACCCCTCAGGGGATGTTGGAGAGCCGATTTCATCCCAATCCCCATAGGCCAGGCTGGGGGACCCAGCTGGCCACCTTCTAATTGATTTCCTTTCAATGTGCACAGATCCATGCACCGGGTCACTAGTATATAGATAAACTTGCTTAATTCGACTTGCTTTCTGATTTAGCTAAACTTTTTCCAACCCAGTGAAGCACCCCAACATCTCTTTCAGGTAATTGTCAGCAACACAGCTGTAAATAGCAAAACAAAGCAGATTATTATTATAGATCATGGAAGAAGAACAAAGGATAAAATATTTAACTACAGCAATGTTTGACTATGTTCTGTGCAATGAGAAAACCTGAAGTCATTTTCAAGGTCCACCATTTTTTACTTCTTTTCAGTTGGGTCAAGTTTCTAAGCTTTCTAAATCTCTGTTTTCTGGCTAATGAAAAGAAAATAGGATTCCACCGAATCTCCTATCTACCTACTCCAGGACTTCTGTGAGGATCAAATGAGATGAGTAATGTGAAAGTGCTTCATAGACATTTGGTTAAAGTGTGAAATGTTTGCACCTGGCAATAAGACAAGTCATGTTCCTGGGCTGAAGAAGCTTCAAGGAGGCTAGTCATTGCTAGGGAGAGGAAGCCGGGTGTTGCTATGTGATGTCATTAACCAGTGCCCACAGGAAGCAGTTCCGGGCCGGTTGGGCTATGGGCGGCATTTTGTGCTATGGGGTCTTGGCAGAGTTGGCTGCGATTTGTTGGGCTGTTGCTCTGGGGTGGTGGCAGGGCCTGTGTCCCACTTGGGGGAAGTCAAGTATTGCTTTGTGGGCACCAGGTCCACGGTACCATTCCTCTGTAAATGGCCAGTGCATGTCATGGCAGCTCCAGCATTGAGCATCTGCCCCCTGGTGGTCAGTGTATGTCATAGTGACCAGTCGGACGGTTGGACACTTAGCATATTAGTCTTTTATATATATATATATATATATATATATATATATATATATATATATATGTATAGACTAGAGGCCTGATGCACAAAATTCATGCAAGTGCAGGCCCTTGCAGCCCCGGCTGCTTTGGCCCTAGCAGCCCCGGCTGCCTCGCAGCCCCATGGCTCCGCCCACTGGTCATTCCAGAAGGTTGTTCTGCTGTCTGGTCTAATTAGCATTTTAGCTCATTTTTATATAGGATAATAAAAATATTGTAATGATGGATTTAAAAAGGACCCACCTATATGCTGTCTGCAAGAAACCTGTTTTAAATATAATGATATTGGTAGGTTAAAAGTAAAATAATAAAAAATAATGTAACACAAACATTGATTAAAAGGAATCTGGATTTGCTATGTTAGTATCAGACAGCACAAAAATGAACTAGAGGCATATTACCAGAGCTAAAGATGGACACAAAATAATATTATAATGATCAAATAAGCAGGAGGAAATAAATATTAAAAATGTGTATGTGTCTCACATCAGAGCTTTAAAATTAAGCAAAACTGAAAAACTGATGGAACTGAAGAGCAACAGAAAGACACAATTATAGCTAATGACTTCTACATTCCTCTCTTAGTAATAAATAGTACTAGTAGACATAAATTTCAAAAGGACATAGAAGACTTAATCAACATCAGTCACCCACTGGATGTAGTTATCTTCACTAAAAGATAGCAGAATACACATTTCTTTCAAGTGGACATAGAACATTCACCAAGAATGATCATATTCTAGGTCATAAAACAACAAATAATAAATAAATAAATAAATAAATAAATAAATAAATAAATAAGAATTAAATTATAAATCAATTAGAGGCCTGGTGCATGAAAATTCATGCACTGGAGGGGGGGTCCCTCAGCTCGGCCTGCCCCCTCTCACAGTCCAGGAGCGCTCAAGGGTGGGAGGAAACCCGGCGATCAGGAGAAGGCAATGCCCCACCATACCTCTGCTGCTGCCACTGCCGGCAGTGCAAGCCTCGGCTGGCCCTGGTTACCTGAGCCTTGGGCTGCCCTGGGTAGCTGGGCAGTTGCCATCTGAGGCTCGCCTAAGCCTCAGCCTGCTTGGGGGTAGGCCCAGCCTTGCTGCATGCCTGCTGCCCCAGTGGGGCTGAGGGACTGGGTGCTGCCATCTTGTGGCTGTGGGCACTGCCATCTTTGAGGGCGGGGAAGTCAATTAGCATATTCCCTCTTTATTGGCTGTAGGCGCCACCATCTTAGTGATGGCATGAAGGTCAATTAGCATATTCCCTCTTTAGTAGATAGGATAACATAAAAATAGAAGGACATTTCCAATCACTTGAAATTACATTACTTACAGAAAAAGTCTCAAGGAAAATTAAAAATTACTTTGAACTGAACAAATTGAAACATACCAAAATTTGAGAGATGCAGCTAAAGCAGTGCTTAGTGTGAAATGTAGAACATTAAATTCTCACACTAGAAAAGAAGGAGGGTTTCAAAATAGCAACTTAAAATTTTTATTCAAGAAAATAGAAACTAAGAATAAAATAATCCTAGATCAAGCAGAAAGAAATGATAGAAATAAGACTGCAATTATTGAATCTTTCCCCTCCAATAGAGAAAAATCAATAAACCCAAAAGCTGAATCTTTGAAAAGATCTATAGAACTCATAAACCTCTAGTCTCAGAAAGAAAAGAAAAAGTGAGAAGACAGAAATTATTATTATAAGGAATAAAAGACAAGGTCTAATTACAGGCTCTGAAGTCATTAATAGTTTAAAAAGAAAATATTAACAACTCCAAATAGAAATGTGATAACTTAGATGTAATGAACCAATTAAAAAAACAAACATTCAAAGCTTGCACAATGTAAAATAATGTTAAACTCATATGTATTAAAGTAATTAAATAAATTATTTATTGGTTTTGAAAAATTGTCTAGGTCACATTGGCTTGATTGGCTTAATTCAATTAAATGTTTATAAATAATTAAGAATAAATTTACAAGATTCTTTTATAGAAAATGTAAGAGCAGGGCACATTATCTATCTCATTTTATCTTGCCAGAATTGCCTTGATAAGAAAAGCAAATAAAAAAACATATCAGAAAGAAGAAAGGAAGGAAAATTATAGTTCAATATCCCTCAAGAATGTAGATGAAAATATTAACAATTTATACCCAACATTAAATAAATTGTGTAATGCACCACAATCAGGAAGGGAGTGCAAGCCTGGAATAATATTCAGAATTCTATAAATTTAATCCAGCCCCCTATAAAAGCCAAATGACCTCAAATTATATTAAAAAAAATATATGTAACAAAACTTAATGTCTATCTATATATATAAAAACCTAGTAAGCAAACAGACCAAATGGTGGAACAACCGAACAACCAGTCACTATGATGTGTGCTGACCACCAGGGGGCATGTGCGGAACATGGCAGGAGTCAGCAGCAGGCAGCAGAGCACAGAACATGGTGGATGTCAGGCACGGCAGGATGGTGGAGCAGGTGAGCGGGGGCACCAGACCAAGCTGGGGTGCCGGTCGCTGTCATTGGTGTGAGCTTCTGGTGGTTACTGAAAGTTCCTTGCTCCCATGCATGGTGGGCCTGCCCAGCGCTCACACCTGCTGCCAGCGCCAGCCCCGCTTGCTCCTGCTGCCAGTGACGGCCCTAATTGCACCCATGGCCAGCGCTGGAGCTGCTGGTCGCACCCACTGCTGGCACCAGCCCCACTCACACTACTGCCAGTGCTGGCCCCACTCGCACCCAGAGCCAGTGCCCAGCGCCAGTCCTGATCGCTCAGTGCCATCAGTGGGTACGAGTGGCGGCTGCTGTCCCCAACTGCCCCTGACGGCTTCTCCACCTTTCCCTGCTCCTGGGGGTGATAGGGACAGCAGCTGCCACTCGCATCCACTGCTGGTGCCAGCCCTAAGCACTCCACGCCGACAGCACGTGCAAGCAGGTCTGGTGCCATCAGCATGTGGGAGCGGTGGTGGTGGGAGTGGGGCTACCAGCAGACAGGGGTCCGAGGCCTTGGCAGGAGAGGCTGGGCCAGGGCATGGAGGATGGGCCGAGACCTGCCCCTGTGCCCACTGCAGCCTTGTGGCCCACAGTTCCTTTCAAGGTGCATGAATTCATGCATTGGGCCCATAGTCTATATAATAAAAGCCTAAGAGATGGTTAAGGCGGAACGACCAGAATGAGCAGTCGCTATGATGTGCACTGACAACCAGGGGACAGACATTCAAGGAGCTGCCCCCTGGTGGTCAGTGCACTCCCACAGGGAGAACACCACTCAGCCAGAAGCTGGGTTCATGGCTGGTGAGCGCAGTGGCAGTGGCAGGAGCCTCTCCTGCCTCTGCGGCAGCGCTAAGGAGCAGCGAGCAGGTGGGCGGTAAGGAGCAAGGGGTCCTGGACTGCAAGAGGGATGTCTGCCTGCTGGCTTAGGCCCACTCCCCAGCAGTTGGACATCCCTCAAGGGGTCCCGAACTGTGAGATGGTGCAGGCCGGGCTGTGGGACACCCACTCAGTGCATGAATTTCATGCACCAGGCCTCTAGTTCATAATAAAAGTTCTTAGGAAGCTAGAAATATAAGGTAACTTCCGTAATATTCTATTATTGAAAGACAATGATTTCCCACTAAGATCAGGAAAAAGACAATGATGTCCACTCTCAACATGATGATACAACATATTGAATATGTTAGCTAGTATAATAAAGAAAATTTTAAAAAATGAGACAAAAACACAAAAACCCTGACCTTATTCTTACACCTTATACAAAAATTAAAGTAAAATGTATTATATAAAAATTTTCATAATCATAGATATTTTTCAACTTCTAGATGAAAATATAGGAGAATATATTTCTGGCGGGTCATGACACCGAACTCTTTGCCATGACAACGAAAGCAAAATTATCAAAGAAAAGTATGATAAATATTGCTTAGTAAAACTTTTGTTCTGCAAAAGATATTAAGAGAATGAATGAACAAATATACACTGAGGGAAAATATTTGCAATTCCCATATCCATTAATTATAGAAGTATTTACTTTATTATGATTGGCATTCTTACCTCCCCAATGTAAGAATACAGGAATTGGTCGGCCCAAATCACTCAGTGTGACTATTAAAGAACTCATTTTATATAACTTTTTCTTTTTAAATATCATTCACAGCTCATGTCTATTTTCCCTGTCCTACATATTAAATCTGAGCGACTCTCTAAAATTACAGATTTTAGAGAGTAAAATTACAGATTTCCTACAGAGAAATAATTCTCTACAGAGGTTTCTCTACAGAGAAAAATTTTCTACAGACAATAATTTTATTATTGATGACAGTGTTACAACTCATGGCTATTAGGGTAGAAAAGAATAATTCCAGACAACAGGCTTTGTTAAGTCACTCTGATAACAGGGTAAAAAAATTGAAAATTTTTAAAATCATTAATTCTGAGTTTACAGTGTAATTCAATTTGTTTTTACCTACTCCTTTAAAAAGTATTAACCTTGTATCCCATTATGTTGAATGTGCCATACAGGGAAAAAAAAAAATCACACTTCTGTCTGTTGCTCTCAAATAGTTCAGTTTCCATTTATTTTTTTATCTTTCTACTCTTGCTTTAGATGCCCTGGAACTGGCGCCACAGTTTGTGGTGCTGATTACCTTTCCAGCTATTATACATGATTATACTTTGAAGTAAGAAACCAGAATTGCCATTACTTGTAGCAAGGCAGACCTGGAAGCAATTTTTACAGAAAAAAATTTAGTGTAGTATGCATGTGGAAGCCAAATTGCAGTAGTTTGAAGAGTTGATTAAGAAAAGAAGTTAGCCATTACATGCAGAAAGAATGCTGTAAGATCTCCAGAATTCACTGACAGACCGAGGAAACAGTTCAACTGAAGGGATTTGTTTTTGCATAGGCAAATTACTTATTCTCTGTATGCCTTTGATTCCTAGTCTGTAATTAGACTAATAATAGCATGTATCTCAAGAGGTTGTGGTGATTGAATAATTTATATCAAGTGCTTTGTACAATGCTGGACACATAGTAAACTCAATAAATATCAGGCTTATTCCAAAAAAAAAAAAAAAATAAAAGAAGTTTGCTTTAGACAATCCTTAGAAAATTTGTCTGTGTAGAAGAAAATCCAGTAGGCAATAAGAGGTTAAAAAAGAGAGATCATGAATCATGAATAATAAATAGGCTTTTCTTCACTTTTCAAGCCTAATGTAATAGAATATTGGATATTAGAACTATTAGTCTAAGAAATAAGCTAAGTCAGCTTTTTCAATTGTCAGAGGGATATCTAAAAATACAGGTGTTGATGTAGGTAAGTTATTGTTTGGGTGGGAGAAAACGGGAGTTCTTATCTAATTGCTTCTGCTTTGTATGAAGTAAAAGATAGGTCAGATGGGAAATTTTAGAATGGCAGAGAAGTTTTGAAATAAGAAATAAAAGAAACACCTCAGTGAGAAAATGGGTAGATTACTGAGTGGATTTTAAAAGGCCTAAATTATCTAATTACCTAAGCAGCCTTTTTAAATATTGAGAAGATAACTTATCTAAAGAAAATATTCAGAGGCAGATAAGATTATAGATAATGGATTCCCCATTATAGTTTAACATTGTAAGGATTGCCTAAATTAATTTATACATTTGATTCCAACTGAAAATAAAACAAAAATATGGGTGAAAAGTTGTCAGTTTGTTTATGAAGTATTTAACAGGGTTTGCACCATTAGGACACAGACTCCAATGAAGGCAAGGATACCTTTTTCCACTAAAACTTGCCTGATATTTAGCACAGAACTAGATATATGTTATAAATAAATGTTAGCTAAATGATCTGAATACATTCCAAATGAGTGAATGCACCTGTGTTCAAGGAGCTTGTATATCCCTTTCAATTATTCATTTATTTTTATGAAAATTTTATTCAGTGAGCTTCCTATACTATCAGGATTAATAAATGTTGGTGAGCAGCAGAGACATGTAAAGTTGCTACTCATATTACTTGATTGTTAGAGATGATCAATGGCAGGATCCCCACAATATCAATATTTATGTGTTGGGGAAGATAATATGTGTTGGGGAAGTAATATTAAATTTATGATAAGAACATATGGGTTGGTGTAAGTTATGAACTAACATTAGGAATAACTTCAGCAGCCAATGGAGTAGGCAGCTCCATTGTTTTTCTTCACCTGGTTAGAAAATACTTTACACTAAGAAAAAAATAAATTGTTAAAAAAAAAACACACACCACCACCACCATCACCATCAACAACAACAACAAAACACTGCTTTGGCTTAAAATGTTTACACCAAGGACATTTTGTGGCTTTAGACAATTTATTGAGATTTATAAAATGTAAAGACAGACATTATTAAATTATTTCTAGTGTTTGCCTCTGTGTTATATGCTCATTTTAAGAAAATAGGGGTTTCACAATTCAAAATCAACTTTTATTATTAAAAATATACTTGAGTGATTTTTTATAATGTATTTGTTTATTTTCTTAATAAAGCTTTATCTTTACAAAGACAAAATCTATTTCTGATTTTTTCATGATCACCAATGCTTTGGCCAAGTGACAAGTAGTAGGTATTCTTAACTATGTTTAATAAATAAATTAAATAATTAAATAAAATTTATTTTCCTTTTCAAAGAAATTTTAATATATACCATTTACTCTTCTAAATTATTTCACTCCTTTATAATCAAGCTCAGTTGTCATGATTTGTATATATGTATATACAAATATATATAATCTATCTATAAATTCATATATATATAAATAAATAAATAAAATCTATATATATATTTAGATTTTAATATTTTGATGAGATAACTATAACATCATTGACAGGTTTCCTCAATATATTTCATTATAATATGTTAAAAACTTATTATTTAGTCTATAAAATTATCTTTTTAATTTCTTTAACAAAAATATCAATAAAATTTAAAATTGTTGTATAGAATATTCTAAGTGAAATAATCTTCTATCATAGGCAGAGAGAGAATTTCCAAAAGTCATTTATGATCTGATTCTTCTAATGAATAGTGCCAAAGTTCACTTTTGAAAATTGTATTAACTCTTCAGTGAGTTGATTTACTACATAGTGTTGTGATACCTTTAAAAGGCTAGTAAAAATATTGAATGTGTCTTTTCTCATTCATTTCTTCTTACAGACTTTACAGAATGGCTATGTAGTTAGACAATAACAAGGCAGTCAAATAAATCATCATCTTTAATTATTCAATAGCTATTTATGGAACACTATTATGTGTCAGCAATGTGCAAGGCATTAAGAAAAAGTCAAAGAAGAGTAAGTCATGCTCTTTGTCCTTGGCATATATTCAATTACTCTGGCAAGAAAAAGAACATGATGAAGAAGTGCAATCCATTGTAAAAAGTACTGAAAGAAGAACAAAGGAAAAATAGTTTTAACATCAAGGTAGCATCTCTAGATAAGAAGAGATAAAAGCTTTGACTAAATAATATTAGTGTAGGATCAGTATATATATTAGTCAGATATAAAGAAGAAAAGCACTTATAGGCAGAGCCATAAAGTACAGAGGCACATAAGGGAAAAAAATAAAAGCACTATTCCCAGTGTATCCGAAGTGAGGCAGAATAAAATGAGGAGAACCATGTTAGATCATCTCTAAGTTATATATTTATGAAAAGCATCATATATATCGAAGGAAATAAAATCTTAAAAGATGTCTGTACTCCCATTTTCATTGCAGCATTATTCACAATATCTAAGGTATGGAAACAACTGAAATGTCCATTAACAAGTGAATGGAAAAAGGAAATGTTATATATATATATATATATATATATATATATATATATATATACACACACACACACACACACACACACACTGAGTGGCCAGATTATTATGACCTCTGAATGCATAATAATCTGGCCACTCAATGTATATCCTATATAATAAAAGGTTAATAAGCAAATTGTCCCCTCAACCAGGAGTTTGACCAGCAGGCAGGCCGGCCAACAGGCCAAACCCCCCCCCCCCCCCCCCGGCTAGGCTGGCCGGACCCCACCCACGCATGAATTTTGTGCACTGGGCCTCTAATATATATATTAGCCTTTTTTTGTCTTTAAGTTCCTGATGTCACCTTTAATTTTGAGTGCTAGCCTTGCTGGATAGAGTAGTCTTGGATTCTGTCCCTTGTATTACTTTGTATACTTCATGCCACTCCCTTCTGACCTGATGTGTTTCTGTTGAGAAATAAGCTGATAGTCTAATGGAAGATCTCTTGTAGTTAACTGTCTCTCTCTTGCAGCCTTTAAGATACTTTATCTTTAACGTTTGCCATTTTAATTCTGATGTGTCTTGTTGTGGGTCTTTTTGGGTTCAGCATGTTTGGAACTCTCCATGCTTTCTAGACTTATGTGACTTTTTTCTTCCACAAGTCAGGGAAGTTTTCTGTCATTATTTCTTCAAACAGGTTTTCTATTCCTTCTTCAGCTTTTTCTCCTTCTGGAACCCCTATCATGTGGATGTTGTTTTGTTTCATGTCCCAAAGCTCCCTTAAACTGTCCTTCTGCTTTTTAATTTTTTTTTCCAATTTCTGCTCTAATTGGGTGATTTTCTTCTACCCTGTGTTCTAACTCGCTAATTCAGTACTCAGCTCTTCTAGTCTACTGTTGAATCTTTCCAGGGTGTTCTTTATTGCAGCTATCATTCTTCATTTCCTCTTGATTCTTATCCATGTTGGTGTATTTCTCATTCAGCACCTTATAATTATAATTGAATTGCTTGTAATACTCAGTAAGATCTTTGAGTATCTTTATAACCATTACTTTGAATTCTTTATGTGACAAAATACTTGCCTTCATTTCATTTAGTTCCTTTCTGGTGATTCCTCCTTTTCTTTCCTTTGGGGATTGTTTTTGTGTCCCTCCATTTTTGCTGTCCCTTTGTATTTATTTCTGTGTCTTAGATCAAACTGCTATGCCACCCAGCTTTTTTGAGGTTGGTCCTGTATCGTAGGTGTTTTGTGGGCCCCAGTGGTGCAGTGTCTCAGATCTTCTGAACTGGTTGTTCTAGGAAAGCCCCCTCCTTGAGCTATTTGGGTTCTCCTGATGTAGTTTGGTCTTGAATGTTATGGTTCATATCGTGGATGGAGTTGCCTCACAGGTTGTCTAAATATGTGGCTCACCCCTGACCCCTCGTCTCACAGGCTGTTGTGTATGTGCTCAGGGTCCTGGATCCCTTGGCAAGGGTTTCCTATGAGGTCCCACTGGCATGCAGCTCACTGCACAGATCTGTGGTGGTGTCCAAGGACAGTCTGTTTGTCCATGCCAGAGCCATACTTGCATGGAGAATGCCTGTGACAGTAGCAGGGGCTCTTTGTCCAGGAAAGTCGAATCCACCAGTCCTGGAGACTCTTTTGAGATCTAACTATCACACACACACACCACTTGTCCACACACTCCCATCTCACTCATATTCTCTCCTTTGCTCCCATCCTGCCAGCCACCATCTAGTCTAGTTCCCTTTAAAACCATAAATACTCTTAATATCCTTGAGCTATATTTTAAATATGAACATCTGAAAACTATGGTAATTTTTAAAATTCGTTAAAAAGAAGAAAAGTCTATAAAATTAAAATATATAAACTATATGGGAGATAGGGAGATGACATTTGTGAAAGTGTTTAATTAGCTATGCATTTTTTTCTAACCTGTGTTGCCACTTTAGCTCAAAAGAACTATATTGGTTATAAAAAGATATACCTTGTACTTGACTCTTGTAGCATACTTTATGAGAAGAAAAGTCCCAAGATATGTTATTTATTCTTGTTAAGTTGCAGAATATAGCAGCATAATGCAAAATATATCTCAGTAAGTTATGAAATATGCATATTTAGCTTTTTGGAAATTTTCCATATGAAAGTTTTATATGAGTCTGGGAGGAAGTATTTTCTGTGCTCAGTAGGTTGTGATCACAGCTGCTTTGCAGAGAGTAATAGTCAAATTAGCAGATTTATTCTCTGCTATAAAACAGCAGCACCACCAGTTCATGATCATCTGATTGATCAGAAAATGGAGGTTCTAGTCTGGACACAGAAGTTGGCATTTGCACTCTACAAATCATCTTTGGAAGCCATGATGTTATGCTAAACAAAATGTAATTGTTTGTACTGCTCATTGAAATATGTTAAACTTTTAATCTTAGCTTTAAATTGGTACTTTGTCATGCCTTTCCTCTGTTTCAGCTTTGGTTTCGCTGATTTTTTGGCAGTTATTCCAGGATACTTAAAAATTTGCTGATGTTCCACATTGAAGGCTAGTAGAAAAATACAACTAATGGACAATCTGCTGAGGTAACATATTCATTCTTTATTTCCTTTACTGCTGTTCTATACTTTGGTGTTTTTGCATGAAAAGAGGATAGTATTTTGATAAGAAACCAACCTTCTGTTTCTATTTTTCTCTCATTTGTTAATGTTGCTAAAAATGCATTAAAAAGTTTGTATTTTGAAACAGTTCCTCAAATATACAACTTACATTATAATAAAATCACTTTACTAGAGTATTGCTTTAATCAGGTTATGTCAACTGCTAAAATATTATGAACACCCTCTTTAAAACCCTGTACCAGGAGCCTTATATGCACTCTTTCTAATATGCACAACCTTTATCATTTTTTATTTCTTTATTTTATTGATAAATATATGCTCCTGTAAAGAGATTCTTCACTTGACCTAGAACTTAATGCCTAATATCTAATGTTTACAGATTTATTTTAGAATTTGAGGTTTTTAGAAATTTCAAGTGCTTTCACATGATTTAATAAAATTTGTTTGTTTTATGAGGCCCAAATTGTTACTATAATATTGCTCACCTATAATTAAATAACATTCTTATCCCAAACATTTAGCTATCTATATTTTACTTATTCTTCCGTTGTTTGTCTAATTAATCCACCCAGATTGTTTATGTTTATTTTATGAACTTTCAACGTGTTAGATCACTTGCACTGCACTTATACATAGTTAATAGTTACAGTGTATAATTTACATTATAGCTGGTTGCACACATGTTTTATCTGGACTATTATGGGATGGCATAGGCTTTGTTCCATGAATTCTTAAATAATTAATTATTTTAACAGCTTTATTGAGAAATAATGATGCAAAAATAATGGCATATAATTAATGTATACATACCTGACAAGTTTGGATATATGCAAACACCAGTAATAGACATATTCAGTACCTCTCAGAGTTTATTTGTCTTTGTTTTGGGGTATTCTTTTCACATGTATATGATAAAACACTTAACATGAGACTTATTCTCTTAATAAATTTTATAGGGCACAATATAATTGTTAACTATGGGCACTACGTTGTACATTAGATCTCAAGAACTTATCCATCAAATATAACTGAAACTTTATACCCATTGAACAACTCCGCAGTATAAATTATAGTAGTTTCCGTTTCCTTAGCCTATATCCCAGGAGGAAATAAATCATAATTCAGTGCAGTGTGTTTACATACAGTTTGTTTTGCCTTTAGTTTTACAACTCTTCTCATTTCCAAAGTTACCCAAATCAGCAACATTTTCTTCTGCCCTCATTAGTGAGGTTGTTTTATACATTTGTAATGCAGTTAGATTATCTTGTCATAGTCTACATACCAGACTAGTATTCCCTTAATAGCTCAAAGATATTTCACATTTGAATACATTAAGATGTGTTTTGATTGTTTGTTTGTTTGCTTGTTTTTTTTTTTTTTGGGGGGGGGGGTTGCTGTAAAGTTCAGTGGGTTTTGGCATATTCATAGACTCATGTTTCCACAATTATGAATACCTTTGGTATAATTTCACTGCCCTAAAACATATTTCCTATGCTTCAATGATTCATCTCTCTCTCTCCGTCTCTCTTTGTCAAGACTCTGGAACTATTACGTTTTATTTCCTCTATAGCATTGCCTTTTCCAGAATGTTATATTATTTGAATAATCTACTATATAAGCATTCAGACTGGCTTCTTTTACTTAGCAAAATGAATTTAAGATTCATGTGTCTGTTCATGACTCAATTTTATCACTAAATAATATTCCAGTATCTAAATGCACTAATTTCTGTATCCATTTAGTATAATTGTAATAGATAACACAATTTGTGTTGATGATGAATAAAAATGCTATAAAGAACCACATAAGGTTTTGGTGTGGGCTTACGTTTTTAAAGCAGCTGGATAAACACTTGGAATTATGATTTCTGGGATAATAGTGTAATGCTATAATAACTTTGTAAAAAAAAAAAATGGCCAAACTGTCTTCCATAAATGACATCCCCATCAATAGTTGGTGACTTTAGATTTTTGGATTTTAGTTATTCTAGTAGATATTCAGTGGTGTCTAAATGTTGCTTTAATATGAAATTCACTTTTTTTACACAATAGCAAAGTTGAATTCTTAATACAATAAAGGAAATTTAGTTATGAAATTGACAGATTTCTACCAGTCATAGATCAAGCTATCAGGAAGGGTGTATACTGGCTTCCTAATGCATGGAGTAGGACTGAGCTTGGTCTTCAGGAGGTCCATCATTCACACGTTCCCCTGACTGTCATAAGTCTTTCTACTCATAAGTCTTCCAGTTACAAAAGAGGATGGATTGAAGGACTGCTTCTCTTTTTTTCCATCCTGTGATATTTAGGTTGAATCATCATCTTACACATTTACTTAAAAGATACTTCATATTCAACTGGTCTTATGGACAAATCTACTAAATATTTAAAGACAAATAATTCCAAATAATACATAGAGTCTTCAAAAGAATAAAAACAGAGTGACTGCATTCCAATGTTTTTATGAGGTCAGCACAACTTTAGTACCAAAACCAAGAAGATCAGCATAAAGCAAGTATCTAGTCAGTCTCATTCATGAACATAAATACCAGAATTCTAAAACAAGATCAGCAAACTGAATCTGGCAATATAATAAAAAGATATTATATCATGAGCAAAAGAAAGTTAACTCAGAAATGCAAAGTTGGTTTAACATTTATAAATCAATTTGTGTGATATACAGCATTAACATAGAAAATGAGGGGAAAATAAATACAAAAAACTAATTTGATAACATTTAACTTCTATTTCTGATGAATAACCTTAGCAACTAGGAAAAGGGGATGTTTCTTAATCTGCTAATGGACATATTCTATATGCCTATGGCAAGCATTGTATATAAAGGAAAATAGTTGAAAGCTTCCATGTGACTTATAAATGACACAGGAAGACATTGCTTCTATTCAACATTGTTTTATAGGCAAGAAAAAATGAAAAGCTATAAGGATTCTAAAGAAATAAATGAAAATATTGTCATTTGTAGACAATATTATTGTGTGTTTAAAGTCTAAAACAGTCTACATACAATTTATTATAGCTAATAAGTTAGTTTAAGCAAGTTTTATGAGTATAAGATCAACATATAAATATTTATATATTTCTATGTAACATGACAAATTGGAAAATTAAATGTAAAAATAACTATGAATAATAACATCAAAAATATAAAATTCATGGGTATAAATCTAATGGAAGATATGTGAGTATCTACACAATAAATCTTAAAAATATTTTTCATAGAAATTAAATTTTCACAAAAAGTCTCAAGGATTTGAGTTTTTACCTCAAGCACAACCAGCAGTTATTAGAAGAAATTAGATTTATTTTCTAAGAGAGGCATCTACTGTTTGTTTGTGTTTTTTTCCATAGATTAGAGTATCCAATTATACAAGAACTCTGCATTTATATATAAAAAGCCAAGTTAAAAATTAAAATGTGTTTTTTTATTTAGATACTTTTGAGTCATCCAGTAAGAAAGTGTATATATTACACTGTAGGCCATGAATGTAACCTTTGGATACCCATGTAAACATCAACTTGACCTGTAATTAATTTGATATTTGCAGAAACCTAGATACAAACAATTAAGAGAGAACGTAGGAATAAGATTTAACCACATGATTGATGTAGAAAAAAATATTATGACAAGTTTGCCAAAACTGACAAAAGATTGGGTAAAATTGGACCACAGAAGCAGGTGACATAAGTTAGGATGAGAAGTAAGTGGAGGCAGGAAAGAATGAAAGTTGCTGTGGGGTCAAGTATAAATGCAGTGAATTCAGGCAAAGAAAATGATGTGGCACAGGAGTATGTGTTTCAAACACTGGTATTTGAATTTACAGTCAGCTTTGGGTCAAGTCCAAGTGATTCAAAAACTATCATGGGCCCTAAGAGTGCATTGGTAAAGTAAAATGACAGGGATATTCCCTGAGATGAGTGTATCCAGAACATCAAGATGGCAATGTCTCCAACAATGAATGTGTAATTTGGAATAGGAAGGAAGAAACATGCCCTAGTGATAGGCAGCATATACTAATAGGCAAAAGCACATCATCTGGATCCAGACAGCCTGGCTCTCAATCTTGAAATTACCACACTAGTGGCCCAGTGCATGAAATTTGTGGATGGGGTCGGGGAGTGGTTCCCTCAGCCCAGCCTGCACCCTCTCCAATGGGGGACCCCTTGGGGGATGTCTGACCGCCAGTTTAGGCCTGATCCCACAGCCAGTCAGACATCCCTCTTGCAATCTGGGATCACTGGCTCCTAACCGCTCACCTGCCTGCCTGCCAGGTCACCCCTAACGGCCTCTGCCTGCCTGCCTGATTGCTGCTAATCCCTCTGTCTGCCTGCCTGATTGCCCCTAACCTCTCTGCCTGCATCCCTGATCACCTCTAATGGCCTCTGCCTTGGCCCCCACCACCATGGCTTTGTCCAGAAGGAAGTCAGACATCCAGAAGATGGCCGGTTGAACCAGTCTAATTAGCATATTACCCTTTTAGTAGTATAGATAGATTATATAGGATAAGATTGCTTAAATGGGCGAGGGGGAGCCTTTTTCATCAGGAGGAGATGCTCTTGGCAGACAAAAATACATAACCCCTATATCTGGACTGATAGCCAGCCATATGGACTATACTGCCAAACCGGTCATTAAAAAATTGAACCACTTTCCTACACCTTAAACCAAACAGCTGTTGCCCTTAAAACTCCTCCTCAGCCCCCACCTTAGTTCTGCCTTCACAGTTCACCCAGATTAGGTTCTGATTGGTCAGTTTCTATGCCAGTCAGCAGCTCCGGGCCTATCAATGGGCCTGATCAGAGAGGCAGGGTTGATCAGCAGCCCCAGCCGAGGCCCAAGAGAAAGAGAGAGGCAAGGGCTGGTCAACAGCTGCCACAAAGGCTATGGATCAGACCCTGCTTCTCTCTCCAGGCCCCTCTTCAGGCCTGATCCACAGCCCCCTCGGCAGACAGTGCTGGGTCGCCACGTTAACCTAGCACTGACTGCCAGTCAGTCAAGTCTTTGGTCCTTTTGGATGTTATGGACCCTGGATTTTTATATATTTGGATGCTATCAGTGACCTTGGGAAAGTTACTTAACCACTCTGTGTTTTTATCTTCCCATTTGGAAGACAGGGATAAAAATATATCTTGCACACAATTGCTTTGAGAATTATGGACTAATCCAAGGCACCTAGAACAGTACACAGTATATAAGAAACACTGTAGAATGTTTGATAGATTTAAAAAATAACTTGAATGAAAAGGTATGAGAAGAGTGACTTGTCTGACTGCAGCATTGAGCAACTAGGGAATACAGTCAGAGCAGAGTGAAAGTACCTTTGTTTTTATTAAGAAAAATGGGAAAGATATTCAGGGGGATGTAAGTATAATGAAGGAAATCCTATCTAATAAAAGAATAATATGCAAATTGACTGTACCTCTGCTATGCCCACAAGCCACACCCACAAGCCAATCAGGAACGAATATGCAAATAAACCCAACCAAGATGGCTGTGGCCACAGAGAGCAGGAGGGAGGCTTGGGGTTCCCCGGCAATGGAGGAAGCCAAGCTTTCTGCCTGCCCTTGCCAGCCCAGGCCTCCACTCCAGGCTACAAAGTTTCAATGATAGAAGATAAATAAATCCCAACAGAAATGGCGGCAGCCACAGAGCCGGAGAGAGTAGGAGGCTAGGGTTGCCTGCGGCAATGGAGGAAGCCAAGCTGCTGCAGCCCTGGCCTGCTTTGGCCTCCACTTAAGGCTACAAGGTTTCAATTGTAGAAGATACATAAATCCCAACAAAAATGGCTGCCGCCATGGAGCCAGCAGAAGGCTTGGCTCTGCTCCAGGCTACAAAGTTTCAATTGTAGAAGATAAATAAACCCCAGATACCAGGGCCTCGGCTTGGGTCGCCAGGGGGCATGGCCATCCTGCAAACCACCACAGGCCCCTCACCCAGGCCGCCCCACATCCCAAGGGAACCCCCACCCTGATCCGGGACACCATTCAGGACAAACCAGCTGGCCCCCTCCCGTGCACCAGACCTCTATCCTATCTAATAAAAGAGTAATATGCAGATTGACCATCACTCCAACACACAAGATGGCTGCCCCCATGTGGTCAAAGATCCTGCACCCATGTGGATACAAGATGGCCACCACAAGATGGCCAACAGGAGAGGGCAGTTGGGGGTACCAGGCCTGCAGGGGAGGACAGTTAGGGGTGACCAGGCCTGCAGGGGAGGGCAGTTAGCGGTGACCAGGCCTGCAGGGGAGGGCAGTTAGGGGCAAGCAGGCTGGCAGGGAGCAGTTAGGCATCAATCAGCCTGGCAGGGGAGTGGTTAGGGGGTGATCAGTCTGGCAGGCAGAAGCGGTTAGGGGCAATTAGGAAGGCAGGCAGGCTAGCAGGTGGGAGCCAGCAGTCCTGGATTGTGAGAGGGATCCCAGATTGGAGAGGGTGCAGGCTGGGCTGAGGGACACCCCCCCCACCCCATGCACAAGTTTCGTGCACTGGGCCTCTAGTATAGTCAATAATATTGTATTAACTATGTAAGGTTCCAGATGGATAAAGTATATAAATGCCTGATTGCTGTATTGCACACCTGAAACTAATATAATATTGTATGTCAACTGTAATTGAAAATTAAATTTAAATAAAGACATCTCTATACCTAAGAAAAGAAAGGAAAAGAAAAAGAAGGAAAGGAAAGGGAAGGGAAGGGAGGGGAGGGGAGGGGAGAGGAAGGGAAGGGAAGGGAAGGGAAGGGAAGGGAAGGGAAGGGAAGGGAAGGGAAGGGAAGGGAAGGGAAGGGAAGGGAAGGGAAGGGAAGGGAAGGGAAGGGAAGGGAAGGGAAGGGAAGGGAAGGGAAGGGAAGGGAAGGGAAGGGAAAGATAAAGAAACATGGGAGAGAGCAAGAGAGGGCATGAAGAGGACAGGACAAAATGCAGTGTTACAAAACTGAGGGAGAAGAGCTTTCCAAGGAGATAGGTGTTTCTTTTCACTTCCCTAAGAAATCATAGAAGCAGCTGCTGTGAAACTTATTTGTCCCCTTTGCTGTTAAAAGCTTCTCTAAGGTTTTATGTCAAGTGTTACAGTTTTCAAGCTGAAGCTTCAATGAGTTGTTTAGTCCATTAGCTGAATTGTTAACCTTAAAACAAAGTTGTATTTGAGAATAAATAAGATACTCGGAAATCAAGTTATATTAATGTAGGTGAGCATATGTGTGTTATCAGCTAAACTAGTTAATCTTTTGTGACCCTTATCAAATAATACTGGACCTTCTTTTGTTACCTAGGTGATAGATTAAAGTAGAAGTAATATACAGATGGAACACTAATATTTTTAAAGACATAGTTGCTTTGTGAAAAGAAACAACAACAAAAAAAGAAACAGTAAACTAGGGTCAGAGTGAGGAAGGCATGGGATTTTTAAAAATACACTCACAGCTGTGTCTTATGATACGATATGGTATCCAGGAGTCTCTGTGTTAGCAATTTACAACAGAAAAGAAAACAATAATTGGAGTACAAGTCTGGATAATTTTTAGAAATTAAAAATTAACAATACTAAACTGAGTCACAAGAACCATTCTTACGTACTAGGAGAGGCCTATTACCCTGCTAACAATAGTATACAGTAGTTAGACACAGAAGACAATTTAAGATGAATGGAACATCCTACTTTGTCTTATTCTACTCAAAATGTTAATTAAGATGAAGATGGGGACTTTTCTAAGTACCCTTAGAAATTTGTAATGCAATGGAAACATCCTTACCACTAACTATTGATTTTCCTCAAAGTTTCAAGACTTGTTATGTATGTTTTAGGCCATTAAGTCCTAGCATTTTTAAGTGTGAGGGAACCACAAAAGTGTGAAGGTCACCAGATATCAGTGATATATACAGAGCTTTCTGTCATTTCTCCCGACATGCTTAGATTCATCAGAGAATGAATACTAGTTTAGTTTAATTAAGTAAACATACAGTTTTTAAGAATTTATGGATAGAAAGAACATAGATAGAAGCTGAATTTTTTTCTTCTAACTTTGTTTAGTTAATTTCCTCATGTCTTACAGTGACTATTTCCTTCTCTCTCTTAAATGATACACTTTATTTTCTCCTGATCTATTTAAAATACAACGTAAAGAGAATGTGAAATTCCACTATGAGAGCAGACTGAAAAAAAATGTGTGTCTAAAATATTCAGGATCTAGTGAAATATTTTTAATCCTGCATTGAATCTTTCAGAAACAAGCTTTGTAAATACTGATACATGTTACATAAAATAATCTTGAAGATATTATAGTAAGTGAAAGAAGCCAGTCACAAAATACCACATATGGTATGGTTTTATTTACTAGTATATGAAATTTGCAAATACACAAATCCATAGATATGTGACTGGGAAGAGGCACGATTGGGAACAACTGCTGAGTGATATAGTGTTTCCTTTTGGGGTAGTCAAAATACCTGAAATTAGTTGTTTGCCCAACTCTGTAAATGTAATAAAATCTGATTTTATATTTTAAAAGGATGAATGTTATAGAATGTAAATATATATATTATATTTCACTAAAGCTGCTATTTAAAAGTTAAAACTACTAAGAATTGACCTTATTAATATCATATATATATATGTCCAAACTGACTTTTCATTTGCCTTTTCTCTGCTTTAGAAATATTGTAATGTCAGAGGAAAATTGTACTGGAACAAATTAATAGTTCAAAGATGACTTTATTCAAGACCCCCTCCGCAGGGGAGAGATTGAACTCAGCTCCAGAGAAACAAAAGGCAGGAGAGTTGTTAAACACTGGGTGAGCTAGTACAGAAGTACTGGAAGATGTCAGGCAGAAATCCGTCAACGTGTCCATAGTGCTCACAGTTGTCTTTGTTCCTCTGCATGTAAAGCTGGTTTATTCTCTGGTTGTCTTTAACATTAACTATTAATGACTGATTTGAGAACATGGTTTTGATTTTCTCCTCCCTGTTTCTTGTGCTTGGATGTTAGTGAGTTCTTTGTATCTAAAAATTTGGAATTTTTATTTCTTAAAATTTGACATATTCAAACAGAAACACTTCCCTAAATTTTTATCTGCCAAGAAACTACCCAGTCTTGTTCATCACATTAAACAACCAGTTCATACACACAGATCTTAAATTATTTTTAATTCCAAAATATAGAAATCATTATTGATTACTCATTTAATTCACCCCTCTCTTGTGTCTTATTCAATAGCACAAAACACTAATTATGCATCTAAAATACAATTTTATGCCAACATCTTTTTACATGTTTATTTTCATCCCCTAGTTCTGGCAATTATGTTATATTACTGGAATCTTAAAGAAACATTTGCCCTGTTATCTCTACTTTTCTATTGCCCCACATTCAAAACCATTCTTCCGAAGGTGCAAAAAGTGGTCTGTAAATGGCATTCACTTCTGAAAATACTTTAAAAACTTTATTGCCCTTAGAAAAATAAAACTATGGCCTTGGTTAATCAATAAATGCATCAAACACTGGAGGAGGGTGAGATGGGTGAAGGTGGTCAAAAGGAACAACACATTTACAGTTATAAAATATATGTCTTAGTGATAAATAAAAGTCAAGTTTCATTCTTTAACATGTGGCTTTCCAATTTTTCCAGCACCATTTATTGAAAACCTTTCTTTTCTCCATGTATGTTTTTTTACTCTTTGTTGAAGATTATTTTCCCATATACAAGGGAGTTTAGTTCAGTTGGTCTGTTTTTCTGCCAATACCATGCTGTTTTGATTACTGTCACTTTCTAATATATTTTGAACTCAGAGAGTATAATACCTTTGGCTTTGTATTTTTTTCTCGGTATTTACTAGGCTATGTGGGGTCTTTTTAAAAAATATATCTTTATTGTCGAAAGCATTACAGACGCCCTCCTTTTACCCTCATTGGCCTCCTCCACTCCACACCCCCAGCCCTACCACACTATTGTCTGTGTCCATGGGTTATGCACTATATGTGTCTTCTGTGTGGTACCATACAATTCTGATGATTTTTTTGTTCTATTTATTTTTTAAAAAATGCTATTGAGATTTTGATGAGGATTGCATTAAATCTGTATACTGCTTTGGATAATATGGATGTTTTAACAATGATGATTCTTTCAATCCATGAATATGGATTATCTTCCCATTGCTTTGTATCTTCCTCAATTTATTTTAATAATGTCTTATAGACTCAGTGTTTAGGTCCTAAACACCTTTCATTAAGTTTGTTCCTAGGTATTTTATTCATTTTTTTGCAATTGCAAAAGGAATTCTTTTCATTTCATTTTTGTAAATGTCATTGCTGGCATATAGAAATACAATGGATTTTTTAAATCCTGCAACTTACCATGATTATGTATTTATTGTTTCTAATAGCTTTTATTGATAAATTCCTTAGAGTTTTCTATATAAAGAATCATGTAATCTACAAAAAGTGACAATTTACTTCTTCATTCCCAATTTGGATGACTTTTATTTCTTTCTTTTGCCTGGTTGCTTTGGCTAGGCCTTCCAGTGCTATGTTGAATAACTGCTGAGAGTGGCCATCCTTGTCTTGTTTCTGACCTATAGAGAAGATGAAACTGCCATTTGAGACAATGTAGCTGAATCTTGAAAATATTGTGTTAACCAAATATGTCACATAGGAAAGTTAAAAAATCATATGATTTCACTCATATATGTGAAATAACAAATGAACTAACAAGATACACACAGAAAAAATCATAGACACAGACAACAGTATGATGGTCACTAGAGAGAAAGGGGGTTGGAGTGATAGAAAATGGTAAAATATGTGGTGAGAGGAAAATGATTTAACTTTAGGTGGTAAACACACAATGCAATATACAGACGATGTATGAGAGAATTTTATGCTTGAAACCTACATAATTCTATTAACTAATATCCCACAATAAACTTAATTAAAAATTTTAAAAAAGTATATACCATATACCAAATGTGTGTGTGTGTGTCTCTCTCTCTACATATATATATTATATATATAATATATATAATTATCCTTGTTAATAATTATTTAGGATTATATATATATTATTATAATATATATATATAAAATTATCCTTGTTACTAATTATTTAGGATTTAGTAACTTCCAGGTTCTATGTAAATGTTATTTATGCTAAAAAGAGAGCAGGAGCAGAGGCTCATTTTACAGAAGTTAAAATTAAAGATTAAAGTGGTCAAGGTCTTTACCCAAAGACACATTTCTAGAAAGAGATATACCAAATTTCAAGGACATGTTTCTATTTATTTTCAAGGGGATACACTTTAAATGATGTAATATGCCTCTAACTTTGAGCTTTACAACCATTCTCTGTGCATTGTTCATATAGGAAATATATAATTAAGCAAAGAACAAAAAATGAGTTTTTGATTATTGCTTTGAATATTAAAAATGTACCTAACAGCCAAAACCGGTTTGGCTCAGTGGATAGAGTGTCAGCCTGTGGACCGAGGGGTCCTGGGTTCGATTCCAGTCAAGGGCACGTAACTTGGTTGCAGGCACATCCCCAGTAGGTGTGCAGGAGGCAGCTGATCGATGTTTCTCTCTCATCGATGTTTCTAACTCTCTATCCCTCTTCCTTCCTCTCTGTAAAAAATCAATAAAATATATTTGAAAAAAAAAAATGTACCTAACATATTGTTAGACCCTATATGTTTTGTTATTATAAAGAGCAAACAAAGTAAAGATTACCAAATGTTTGAGATTATAAATACTAAAAATAATTTGAATAGATTTAATGTATCCTATATAATAAAAGGTTAATATGCAAATTGTCCCCTTAACTGGGGGTTTAACCAGGAGTTTGACCAGGGAGCAGGGTTGGCTGTCCAACCACCTGCAGCCCCTCCCTTAAACTGCCCTCCCCCATGATCACCCCCCCCCCCCACACACACACACACACTGATCAGGGGCAGGACTGGCCTGACAACTGCCTGAGGCCTCTCCCCCAAGCTTACCCGGGCCAACCAGACGCCACCTGTGCACAAATTTGTGCCCTGGGCCTCTAGTATTAATATATAAATACTATGCAGAAAGACATACTAAATTTATCTGGACCTCAACTCCAACACATGAAACTAAAGCATAGATTCTTTATCAGACTATTTATTCTTTATAGTTACAAATTACCTCAATTTGAATTACTCATCAAGATAATTTATATATTCAAGATATATATTAAACATAGGAGAGTTATCTCTCCTCAGAACATTAATACCTATGTGATAGCTCAGGGAGCTAGTAGATACAAATTATCTAATTTAATTTCTGATACATAAGTGTTCAAAGAATGCTAGGTTGATTTCCCTTTTATTTAAGACTTTCCTTATTAATTTATGATGAATACTTCTCACAAAATATAACCTATAAAGTTATATCTCTTGTGTAGTGACATCATTCACAAAAAGTGTCACTTTTATTTTTTGGATAATTTAAAAAGTGAGATTCATACTTACTATACTAGTAAATAATCTCACTATAATTATCCATATACATACTTATACATATAAACATATATTTGTATAGATATGCTTGAATGGCATAAGAAATGGGAAAATTATATCTATAATTTAACATATTTTATTGTAAATGAGCATACTGTAAAGTGTAAAGTATAGATATAGCTTTAAATTACATGCACGGGCCATCCTGACTTACCATGTACATGGTAATTATGAAACTAGTTGTTCTAAAAGTCTCTGATGACTAATAGTTTGAATAGATTTTCTAGCATTTTTATATATAAACCAATATAAACATAATGAAACCATCTTTCCATTTTACATATCATGTGGCTTTTTTAAAAATAGAAAATAAGTTGTCTGATGTAAAATTTAAAAAATACAAGGAAACATTTTCAAGCAATATTGCAAGATAATGAACAAATAAAACCTACTATATCCTTTGAAGATATTATTTCTTGCCCAAATATTATTAGAAACTAGAGGCCCAGGGCATGAAATTCGTGCACTGGGGGTGGTGGGTGTTCCTCAGCCCAGCCTGCACCCTCTCCAATCTGGGATCCCTCTCACAATCCAGGACTGCTGGCTCCCATCTGCTCGCCTGCCTGCCTTCCTGATTTCCCCTAACCACTTCTACCTGCCAGCCTGATCACTGGCTAACCACTCTCCTGCCAGCCTGATTGATGTATAATTGCTCCCCTGCCAGCCTGATTGCCCCTAACTGGCCTACCCTGCAGGCCTGGGTCCCCCCGCAACTGCCCTTCCCTGCAGGCCCAGTCGCCCCCAACTTCCCTCCTCTGCTGTCCTGGTCACCCCTAACTGCCCTCCCCTGCAGGCTTGATTGCCTCCAACTGCCCTCCCCTGCAGGCCTGGTCCCTCCCAACTGCCCTCCCCTGCTGGCCTGATCCCTCCCAACTACCTTCCCCTGCTGGCCATCTTGTGGTGGCCATCTTGTGTCTACATGGGGGCAGGATCTTTGACCACATGGCGGCAGCCATCTTGTGTGTTGGAGCGATGGTCAATTTGCATATTACTCTTTTATTAGATAGGATAGGATAGAGGCCTGGTGCACGGGTGGGGGCCAGCTGGTTTGCCCTGAAGGGTGTCCTGGATCAGGGTGGGGGTCCTCTTGGGGTGTGGGGCGGCCTGGGTGAGGGGCTTGTGGTGGTTTGCAGGCCGGTCACGCCCCCAGGAGACCCAAGCGGAGGCCCTGGTATTTGGGATTTATTTATCTTCTATAATTGAAACTTTTTAGCCTTGAGCAGAGGCCTGGGCCAGCCAGGATGTGCAGGAAGCTTGGCTTCCTCCATTGCCAGGGAAACACAAGCCTGCTGTTCACTCCTTGGTCACAGCCATCTTGGTTGGGTTAATTTGCATACTTGCTCCTGATTGGCTGGTGGGCGTGGCCGGTGGAGGTACAGTCAATTTGCATATTACTCTTTTATTAGATAGGATATTTCACTTACTAATACAATTTGCACATCTCATATTATGTACATTCTGAAATCATCATTTTGATATTCATATACACCTAATTTTATGATGTAAAATTTCAGGATGACAGTAAATTTCTGTTTTTTTTTCTCAGGGCTTGACCCATATCTGTGTCCTTAAATGAATACAAGCTATTTTCTGTGTTGTTGTTTTTTTTCTTCAATCATTGCTTGCTACTACTTAAGCAATTAGCAGTGAATCCAGGTGAGAATCAAAACAGTAGAAAATTGTTTTCAATATATAATTTCACTAGATATTATGTGGTAATTACCACTGTAACATCAGCATTGTCAGGGGTAATTTAGTTCGACTGACCTTAGATCAGAATGACCCCTTATACTATATTCTTGTCTATGTAGGAGGAGGTTTTCATGATTTGGCATTTATGCCAAATATAAGGTGTAAGCAGTATAAAGTGAAAAACAATTGAATTTCTACAAAATACTTAAAACTGGAATTATACTGAATTAAAGTTATTGATGGACAAATGTAGTCTTGGAAAGTATTTACTTTGTAAACAGATTTAACTGTCAATTTACAGAGCACAGAATTATAAAAATATATTGTAATCTCAGACAAAAAGGAGCTAGGTTTACAGATAGAATTGTAAATCCTAGTGACCAGTTGCTGCTTAGAAAGAAGAAATATGTAAAAAATATTCTTAATAAATCCGTGATAAGATTTCAAACTAACGTTTGAAAAATATTTTGAAGGCACACTAATAATATGTTCTGCATGAAAGCAAATCTCTGAACATCTTTTGCAGGAAAAAAACTAATTATAGTTGAGGTGGAGATATTTATTGCTTAAATATGGTAGTGGAATAAAGTATTGAATCAATGAATCAATCTTGCTTCTTTATTTGGTTTTCCTCATAATGTATTGTGAAAGTTTTATACAACTTATATAATAGCTTTTTCTCTGAAAACTTGAAATTTTGAGGGGAAAAAATGCCCAGAGTCAAAGACGAAATTGCTTTGTTAGAAGCCTACATCCTATGTAGGTTTCATCCCTGTGGATCATATTTTCTACCATTTGTGTTATATATCTGACTTCACTGTCTATACCTTTGGGGCTAATTAGATGATTTCTCTTTGTTGTTGCTATCTCTGTTTTAGCCTATATCATAATGTCCTTCCTTAGGGTTGCTAAGATTGTTTCTTCCCTGTATCTCTAGGTTTTTAACCCATCGTCATCCTCTCTTATGTCTTTCCCATAATGCTTAACCCTTTTGGGTCACCTTTTCTCTGCTTTTCCCATTATCAATAACATTGTGTAAAAATCATTTAGATCTATTTCAGGATTTCAAACCTTTACAATATGGACATTTTGGGTTGGGTAATTATTTGTGTGTGTGAAAAGGTGAGGGAGTACCGTCCCGTGCTTTGTGGAAAGTTTAGCAGCATTACTCTATGTACCTGCTAGAAGACAATAGTACCTCAAAGCCAATTGTGACAACTAAAGTTACCACCAGACATTACCAATGTCTCCAGGGGGCAAAACTGCCTCCAGTTGACAGTCACTGATGTATATGATAAAGTTCCCAGCTAAAATTCTTCTAGATTCTCACCACATTTGGTCCATATAAAGCTTTTATTGCTAAAATGGTTTTTATTTAATAAGTAAGTCTGTAAATTCTGTTATTACTTCATACATGTTTAAATTATAGTCACTCACCTAAAATATCTTGGTTAAAATTAGATTAAAACAAATATTTATATTTCATGTAATAGATAGCAGTCATATGCCAAAATATACCAGGTGTCTGTAAGGCTTACCATGTCTCATCCATAATTCTGGTCTAGTTTCCAGAGAGAAAAATAACACATTAAGCCAGAAACACCAAATGAAAACAGGCCACTAATGGTACTGATTAAAATTTCAAAATAATTAATAAAGGTTACTAAGGATATTTAAACAAATTAGAAGGTAAAGGTGAGTTTGTGTCTTCCATTTATGGTCATTCAGTGGATTAAGTTCACTGAATGACCTTTCCAATTCCCATAATAAAATGTATAATATTTTAAAACCTTTAAAATCCAATGGTAAATTTGAATAAAATTTAAAAATACACAGATATAAAAAAATAAATTGAAGCCATAAATCTTTGGCAGTAAGAGAGCACCAACACTAACTTTAGCCTAGGGGATTTCTCAGTGCTTAAGAACTGGAGCTGCTTTAGACAATTGTGCCAGGATCCAGGATAATGTGCTAAAGCTTACTCCAGGTCATCGGAATGGAATATGAGATTACCACATAAAAGTGAGACTCTAAGGTCTACAAACAATCTAATGAATATAAGAAATAAACTGAAATGTGCTGATTTCAACTTTAGAACTGCATGAAAAGAAAATAACTGTATATTAATCAACAAGTAACAATCTACCATGAGCAAAGTTCAGAAGACTAATGTTTCCTCTCACTCCATTTATCACCTGTTTCAATTTTAAGCTGCAAAGAAACATTTCCTAAGGGGCCAGCACTGCAACAGCCTTACTAACACTTCTTGACACTACACACAAGACAATGTTATGGTGATGACATTGACACTTAGTAACAGTGTTATGGAATATTAAATTTATGGAATTGGCCCGGAAGAGACCGTTGGACACTCTGAGGTTCAGGAAAGAGCCTTTATTCAAAGCAACACTGCTGGTTCAGGGAACCCTAAGGTCCAGATCCTGAACCCCTTAGACAATGAGATTTTCTCTTTATATATTTCTGAGTTTCTTTGTTTCCTAACGACCAGCTTCTGTGGTGGACTCACAGCTCCCACGGCTCCCCCCCACCCCCGCCCACCTTGAGAATCAGTTAGAATGGTTAACTTAGATTGTATCTAATATCCATCCTGAATGGCACCAGTGACCTCCCTCTAGTTAAGCTGTTACATCCTTGATTTAGGGCACCTTGTAAATTGGAAGTATTTAGGTAAATAGCTTTTGCAGGACCAGATAATGAAGGAAGTGACAGTGACTTCAGGAATGTGCATTAGAAACATTGATTAACTTAGGTACAGAGTCTGGTTGCTAGTCTCCTACATTCTTTCACAAAAGGAGTTAATTATCGGCTAGCGAGAGAGTGCAGTAGAATGTCTTATGCTCCCCATCAATAGGACCACATCACAGTTAGCTCTAATTTGGCTCCATGGGATAAAATTATGTACCTTACAATTCCTTTAGAAATACATATTATTAAATTTAATGATATCAGTACTGTATTGTCGGCACTGATACCTCTTTTTCTTGAGTACATGTAAGTTTAGATTTGTGCCTGGGTCCATTGGATTAGAGGTTATATCATGTGACAGATATAACCTCTTGACTTGTACACTTTTACCTTCTCCAACCCTTAATTTCTACATCCTTAAAAATCTTCCCAGGGAAGCCTCCACCTCCCTTTCATATTTATTTTGAATTCTACATCAGTTAAATGACTCAGTTATCCCTTGAAGTTTATGTATATATTATTTATAAATTTAATATTCAATAAAGTGATTAAGCTTATGCTTGAAAAATAAGGAAAATCTCTAATGTGTCATGATAGTTTCTAGGAATCATGAAGCTCATTTTACTTCCTCATTGTGGAACACATAACAATGAAGTAGTATTAGAATTAATCTTTCACCCTAGTTGGTTTGCTCAGTGGTTAGAGCGTCGGCCTGTGGACTTAAGGGTCCCGGGTTTGATTCTGATCAAGGGCACATGCCTGGATTGCAGGCTCGATTCCCAGTAGGGGGCATGCAGGAGGCAGCTGATCAATGATTATCTCTCATCTTTGATGTTTCTATCTCTCTCTCCCTTTCCCTTCCTTTCTGAAATCAATAAAAATATATTTTAAAAAAGAATGACTCTTTCAAAACCATGGATGACTGCCAGTAATTTTCCATGTATGTTGGGCATTTTACTGTTTTGTACAAAGATGATGAAAATAATATTGTAGAACAAATGATTTAAGTAGTTTGGGCAATAATTGTGAGAACCTTAAGGTAAAGTGAATAAACTGCAATATTATAGTTTATAATTTTGCCTGAGAGAAGCAAGATAAGTATTAAATTGCTATTTTAATTGATTGTCAATCTGGTATTATCCCCGCTATGAGTTTGTCTCAGATGTATATTTTGTACAGGATATATTTCCTTTTACTTATTTTAGAAGATTTTATTTGAAAATATAGTTAGATGCTTAATCATTTTTTCAAAGTATCCATAAGAAAGAAAATTCCTTATTATTTTGGGTTCTAAAGCCCAATTGCAATGTGTGTGTGTGTTGAGGGGGGAATTTCCCCATTCTTTTTTTTTTTCAATATATTTTTTTATTAAGGTATTATATGTGTACATATCTTATCATTGCCCCCACACCCCACTCCCACACATGCCCTCACCCCCCAATGTTTTGCATCTGTTGGTTATTCTTATATGCATACATATAAGTCCTTCAGTTGATCTCTTATTTCCCCCACCTCTCCCTAATCTTCCCGCTGTAATTTGACAGTCTGTTTGATGCTTTACTGAATCTGTATCTATCTTTTTGTTCATCAGTTTATAATGTTTTTTATTATCCACAAATGAGTGAGATCATGTGGTATTTTTCTTTCATTGAGTGGCTTATTTCACTTAGCATAATGTTCTCTAATTCCATCCAGGTGCCTACAAATGGTAATAATTCCTTCTTTTTTATGGCAGCATAGTATTCCATTGTGTAGATGTACCATAGTTTTCTGATCCAGTCATGTGTTGACAGGCACCTAGGCTGTTTCCAAATCTTAGCTATTGTAAATTGTGCTGCTATGAACATAGGGGTGCATATATCCTTTCTGATTGGTGTTTCTAGTTTCTTAGGATATATTCCTAGGAGTGGGATTACTAGGTAAAATGGGAGTTCCATTTTCAGTTTTTTAAGGAAACTCCATACTGTTCTCCACAGTAGCTGCACCAGTCTACATTCCCACCAGCAGTGCACGAGGGTTCCTTTATCTCTGCATCCTGTCCAGCACTTGTCATTTGTTGATTTCTTGATGATAGCCATTCTGACAGGTGTGAGATAGTATCACATTGTCGTTTTGATTGGCATCTCTCGGATAATTAGTGACTTTGAGCATGTTTTCATGTGTCTCTTGGCCTTCCTTCTGTCTTCTTTCGAAAAGATTCTATTTAGGTCCGTTGCCCATTTTTTTATTGGATCATTTATCTTCATTTCATTAAGTTGTATAAGCTGCCTGTAGATGTTGGAGATTAAACCTTTATCAGAGATAACATTTGCAAATATGTTCTCCCATATAGTGGGCTTTCTTGTTGTTTTGTTGATGGTTTATTTTGCTGTGCAAAAGCTTTTTATTTTGATGTAGTCCCATTTGTTTATTTTCTCTTTGGCTTCCATTGCCCTAGGGGCAGTATCAGTGAAGAAGTTCTTTCGGCATATGTCTGAGATTTTGCTGCCTGTGGATTCCTCTAGTATTTTTATGGTTTCCTGTCTTATGTTTAAGTACCGTATCCATTCTGAGTTTATTTTTGTGTATGGTGTAAGTTGGTGATCTAGTTTCATTTTTTGCATCTATCTGTCCAATTTTCCCAACACCATTTATTGAAGAGACTGTCTGGACTCCATTGTATATTCATGTCTCCTTTGTCAAATATTAATTGCGCATAGTGGTTTGGGTCGATATCTGGATTCCCTATTATATTCCATTGGTCTATATGTCTGTTCTTGTGCCAGTACCAGGCAGTTTTGAGAACAGTGGCTTTGTAATACAGCTTGAAATCTGCTATTGAGATCCCTCCAACTTTATTCTTCTTTCTCAGGATTGCTATGGCTATTCGGGGTCTTTTTTTATTCCTGATGAATTTTTGGAGAGTTCTTTCTAGGTCTGTGAAATATGCCGTTGGTATTTTAATGGGGAGTGCATTGAATCTATAGATTGCTTTGGGTAGTATGGACATTTTAATGATGTTGATTCTCGCAATCCATGAACATGGTATTGTCTTCCATCTGTTTATGTCTTCCTCTTTCTCTTTTTTCAGTGTCCTGTGGTTTTCCGCATATAGGTCTTTTACCTCCTTGGTTAAGTTTATTCCTAGGTATCTTAATTTTTTTGGTGTGATGGTAAATGGGATTGCTTTTTTAGTCTCTCTTTCTTTAAGTTCACTATTGGTGTATAGAAATGCCATAGATTTCTTGGCATTAATTTTGTATCCTGCTACATTGCCGAATTCATTTATTAAGTCTGTTAGTTTTTTGATGGAGTCTTTAGGGTTTTTTATGTACAATATCATGTCATTTGCAAATAAGGACAGCTTTACTTCTTCTTTTCCAATGTGGATGCCTTTTATTTATTCTTCTTGTCTAATTGCAATGGCTAATACTTCCAGTATTATGTCAAACAGGAGTGGTGAGAGTGGGCATCCCTGTCTTGTACCTGTTCTTAGGGGAAATGGTTTTAGTTTTTACCCATTGAGTATGATGTTAGCTGTGGGTTTATCATATATAGCTTTTATTATGTTGAGGTATGATCCTTCTATTACCACCTTGTTGAGAGTTTTTATCAAGAAAGGGTGTTGGATTTTGTCAAATGCTTTTTCTGCATCAATTGATGTGACCATGTGATTTTTATCTCTCAATTTGTTTATGTGATGTATCATGTTAATTGATTTGCGGATATTGTACCATCCTTGCATTCCTGGGATAAATCCTACTTGGTCATGTTGTATGATCTTTCTGATGTAGTGCTGGATCTCATTTGCTAGAATTTTGTTGAGGATTTTGGCATCTACGTTCATGAGGGATATTGGCATGTAATTCTCTTTCACTCTTTCACTGTGTTGTCTTTATCTGGTTTTGGTATTAGGGTGATGCTGGCTTCATAGAAGGAGCTTGGAAGTGTTCCCTCCTCTTGAATTTTTTGGAATAGTCTGAGGAGAATAGGTTTTAGTTCTTCTTTAATGTTTGGAAAACCCCTCCTGTGAAGCTGTCTGGCCCCGGGCCTTTGTTTGCCAGAAGCTTTTTGATGACTGCTTCAATTTCTTCCATAGTTACTGGCATATTGAGCTGTTTAGATTCTTCCTGATTGAGTTTTGGAAGGTTATATTTTTCTAGGAATATGTCCATTTCCTCCAGGTTGTCCAGTTTGTTGGAATAGAGTTGTTCGTAGTATTTTTTAACAATCCTTTGTATTTCGGCGGGATCTGTTGTTATTTCATCTCTTTCATTTCTAATTTTGTTTATTTGGGTCCTCTCTCTTTGCTTCTTGGTGAGCCTTGGTAGAGGATCATCAATCTTGTTTATCCTTTCAAAGAACCAGCTCTTGGTTTTGTTGATCTTTTGTATTATTTCTTTGGTCTCTATGTCGTTTATTTACGCTCTGATCTTTATTATTTCCTTCCTTCTGCTTACACTCGGCTTTTCTTGTTGCTCTTTTTCTAACTCTTTGAGTTGTAGGGTTAGGTAATTTATTACCATTGTTTCTTGTTTTTTGCAGTATGCTTGTAAAGCTATGAACTTCCCTCTCAAGACTGCTTTTGCTGTGTCCCATATATTTTGGATTGTTGTGTTTTCATTGTCATTTGTTGCCATGATGTTTTTTATTTCTTCCTTTATCTCTCTGGTAACCCAGTCATTGTTTAATGGCATGCTGTTTAGTCTCCATGTGTTTGATTTCTTTGGATTGTTTCTATTGTAATTGATTTCCAGTTTTATGCCACTGTGGTCTGAGAAGATGCTTGATATGATTTCTATCTTCTTAAATTTGAAGAGACTTTGCCTATGTTCCAACATACAGTCTATCTTTGAAAATGACCCATGTGCACTTGAGAAGAATGTATATTCTGTGGCTTTGGCGTGAAATGTTCTGTAGGTGTCAATTAATTCCATCTGCTCTAGTGAGTCATTTAGTATTGATGTTTCTTCACAGATTATTTCTTTAGAGGATTTGTCCAATGGTGATAGTAGGGTATTAAAGTCTCCTACTATGATTGTATTGCTGACAATCTCTCCCTTGATATCCTCCAGGAGATTTTTTTATGTATTTGGGTGCTCCTGTATTGGGTGCGTAAATGTTTACCAGAGTTATCTCTTCTTGTTGGATTGCTCCCTTTAGTACTATGAAGTGGCTTTCCTTATCTCTTGTTATGTCCTTCACTTTGAGATCTAATTTGTAATATATAAGTATTGCTACCCCAGCTTTTTTTTCATTTCCATTCACCTGGAAGACCTTTTCCCATCCCTTCACCCTGAGTCTGTGTGCGTCTTTATTTCTGAGGTGGGTTTCTTGTAGATAGCAGATATATGGGTCTTGTTTTCTTATCCAATCCGTTACCCTATGTCTTTTGATTGGGGCATTTAATCCGTTTACATTTAAAGTTATTATTGATAGGTACCTATTTGTCACCATTTTTATTCTTTACCTCTCTGTTCCTTCTTCACTTCCTATTTCTTTTTTTACAGCAGACACCTTATCATTTCCTGCATTGCTGGTTTGGTGGTAATAAATTCCCTTAGTCCTTTTTTGTCTGTGAAGCTCCTGATTTCACCTTCAATTTTGATTGATAGCCTTGCTGGGTACAGTATTCTTGGATTCAGACCCTTCCTTTGCATTACTTTGTATATTTCATTCCACTCCCTTCTGACCTGATGAGTTTCTGTTGAGAAATAAGTTGCTAGTCTGATGGAGGCTCCTTTGTAGGTAACTTTCAGTCTGTCTATTGCCGCTTTTAAGATTCTTATTTTGTCATTGGTGTTTGCCAACTTAATTATAATGTGCCTTGGCGTCAGTCTTTTGGGGTTCATTTTGCTTGGGATTCTGTGAGCTTCTTGGATTTGTATGGGTTTTTTCTTCACTATTTCAGGGAAGTTTTCTGTCATTAGTTCTTCAAGCAGGTTTTCTATTCCTGCTCAGTTTCCTTTCCTTCTGGAACCCTTATTATGCGGATGTTGTTTTGTTTCATGTTGTCCCAGAGTTCCCTTAGGCTCTCCTCCTGCTTTTTAATTTTTTTTTCTAGAAGCTGCTCTACTTGGGTATTTTTCCCCATCTTGTCTTCTAGCTCTCTGATGCGGTCCTCTGCTTCTTCTAGACTACTCTTGATGGTTTCTATTGAGTTCTTTACAGCAGCGATGTCATATTTCATTTCCTCTTGGTTGTTCTTCATTTCCTCTTGGTTTTTATTCATGTTGTCAAATTTGTCTTCCATTCTTTTCAGCCACCTTATGACCATTTCTCTGAAATCTTTCTCTGGCAGGTTGCTTTCCTCCATTTCGTTTACTTCCTTTTCTGGTGATGCCTGCTTTTCTTTCATATGCGGGCTGTTTCTTTGTCTCCCCATGGTCTCTCTTCTTCGGATGTCTGGTTATGTAGTTCTCTGTCTCCTGCGTTGACTTAAAGGCACAAAATACAACACAACCAGGTACAACACACAAGGCACTGAACAGAAATGTATTCATGATATTAATAACCTTCAATAAAGGTGACCACCAGAGAAAGGCAAATTAGGGGATAGGAGAGAAAGAAGAAGAGGAAAAAGAAAGAAAGAAAAAAAATAGACAAAAAAGAGTGTCAAAATGAAATTGAGAAAAGAAAAAAAAAAGTAAGAGAGACAAGAAAGAGACTAAGAGAGAAAGGGGAACAGACTATATATATTGGGGAGAAAACTCCAATAGAACAACCACTAATCCCAGCAAATGCCAGCAACAAGTACCTGGGGATTAATACAAACTACAATACCAACTAATATCAAGCCAGGCAAGGGAAAACAGAAGCAAAAAACAAACAAAAACAAAGCAAACAAACAAACAAATGAATAAGCAAAACAATCTCACAAAAAAAAACATAAAAATTCGATATAATCAACATTCAAGCAAACAACAACAAAAGGACAGAGAGAAAGACAATTTGGATAGTTAAGACAGCGAAGAGAGAGGTGTGTATGGACTTGGAGCAGGGGATTGTAGATTAGATATACAAGTAGGGTGAAATTTTATCAGGGGGTAAACAGAAAGAATAGGGAAAATCTAAAGCAGGAAAGGGGTAAGAGAAACAGGACACCAAAAGGGGAAAGGTTAGGAAGAGAGTGATGGCATAAAGGTAGAGTTGAGATAGAGTAAAAAGATGTTAACGGAAAGATGAAAATAGAATGTATAACACTAATCCCAAAGTAAAATAAAGAGAAAATAAAATGATACTTTAAAAAATAAAAAAGGTAAAATAGTAGTAGTAATGGTACTGATTAAGAATAAAAATGTAATTATTAAAAAGGTAAAATTAAGTGAAGAATAAAGAAAAAAAATTAGTTTCTTGAGTAAAAGATGCAAAAAATGACAATAAAATAATAAAAATAAAAAATAAAAAAAATAAAATGCGCAGTAGTGAAGGTTATTCACTTCCTCTATTGTTCTGTTTGGCCCGCCTGTTTCTCAGTCCAGACAGTATTGAAGTTCCCTGTGTTCCACTGCTCCACAGTTTTGTAAGCCAGTCCTGATTTTAAGCAGGCGGTGTGTCTTAATTTCTCGTATTCCTTTATTTTTGATTACACAAGAGTCAATTTGTGATTCAGCCCCTGGGTGGCAGTGTTCCTGGATTGACTTCTGGATCTCTTTGGCCTCTCTAGCCTGTATTTACATCCTTCTTTCCCTGTGGCACTCAATACCAGTTTTTGGAAGTGGGCTGCCTCATAGCTGGCTCTCCGATGGTCACTCTCTTCTCTGATCCCCAGGTTCCAGAAAAACAACTTTCCCCTGTAGTCTCCCAGGGTGTCCCCAACTGGGTGATCCTATGTATTGGGCTTAGTAATCAGAAGCAAGGATTCAAAGAGAAAAAAGCCAAAGTGTGCGAACAATGGGTCTCTGTGCAAGTCTAAGCAGCCGGCACACCTTTGAAATTCTTAGGCTGTCCCTGCACGTCAGATCAAAATGGGTTGCTTTTTAGAGATCCCTTCTGTTAGCAGCTCTGAGGACCCCCTTCCACATTCATGGATCACACCAGCCCCAACAGCCAGGGATTTTTCTAGGCTCAGACTTCGCTGGTCCTCCAGCTCCCGCAAAAACGTGCGTTTCTCTCTCCCGCAGGGACCAGAGACCTCACCTTATCCCAGGCGAAATCTGACCTTTCCATGGTGGAGTGTAGAGCTCCTCTGAACCCGTGTGTTTGCGCCAATTGGGGACCGGTGTTCTGTGGCTCACAGCTGTTTGGTGGGTGCCGCAGTTGTGGACCTTCATGCCTCCAATCAGCTCCACTTTCCCGTTCAAGATGGCGCAGACTCCGCGTCCGAGCCCGCAGTTCTGGGAGGGGACCCAGCTGCAGTGGGAGCCGCCTGGTCAGGGGAACCTGTCTAGCAGCCCTCCACCTTCTCCTGGAGTTTAGCTGTCCCTTAACTTGCCAACAAACACTCCTCGTGCGACTCTCAGCTGTTCCTTCTCTCTGCTCAGGGACAAGGCTCAGAACACGTCTGTCTATTCCGCCGCCATTTTTCTCTTCTCCCCATCTCAGTTTTGAGATTCTGCTTGCACTCCTCTCAAATCGAGGGGTAAAATCTACTTCGGATTTCTCCATTCTAATAAGCAATGCTGGGTACACCAGCCGGGTCATCTATACTTCAACTTAATTCTGACTCTATCTACCCAGAGATAGCATCAGATCCCACAGTTTAAGGGCTCAGGCCCATAAGACTGCCCTCCCCTTCCGGTGCCAGTCGCAATTCCAGATTTCACATGTGCTTCTGATTCGCGGGCTGCAAATTGGAGTTTCCAGTGAGCACTCAACTCAGAAGCCAATTACAAGTCCAAATTGTCACCTATACTTCTGACTGAATGGTTATAAATCAGCTTTCAATAACACCCTCTTGGGTTCAATTAATTTGCTAGAGCACTCACAGAACTCAGGGAACATTTCCTCACTAGATTACTAGCTCATTATAAAAGGACATAACTCAGAAACAGCAAGATGGAAGAGATGCATAGGATGTAGGAAGTAGGCCTCTGTGATCCATCTGCAACATAATCAGCTTTTAATGGAAAAAGTTACTGACTTTCTCCAGGGCAAACAGAATGTAGGGAATAGGGAAGAGGATATAGGAACAAAGAACTGTGGATGTGAGCCAGCATCATGGTGGAAACCCCACTGCCTCAATTAGACAAGGGTGGGGGTGGAGGGGTTGGGGAGGGACAACTAGAAAAGGCTTTAGCTCATTTTTTTTTAATTTAAATAAATTTCACACATTTTTTTTCTTACTTTTTAAATGTGGCTACTAGACCATTTATTTGTTTTAATATATTTTTATTGATTTCAGAGAGGAAGGGAGAGGGAAAGAGAGATAGAAACATCAATGATGAGAATCATCTATCGGTTGCCTCCTGCATGCCCCCTACTGGGAATTGAGCCCACAATCTGAGCATGTGCTCTTGACTGGAATTGAACCCTGGACCTTTCAGTCCACTGAGCCAAAGTGGCTAAGACTTAGCCCATTTTTTAAAAATATATTTTATTGATTTTTTACAGAGAGGAAGGGAGAAGAATAGAGAGAGAAACATCAATCAGTTGCCTCCTGCACACCCCGTACTGGGGATGTACCCGCAACCAAGGTACATGCCCTTGACCAGAATCAAACCTGGAACCCTTCAGTCCTCAGGCCGACGCTCTATTCACTGAGCCAAACCAGTTAGGGCGACTTAGCCCATTTTTTAACCTGACGGACACTAGCTCTTGCAAGGATGTATTAAAAGTCTCCTTTTCGTCATACTTCTGTCTCTGAGTCCATTATTTGAATTGGGACAGGTGAGCATTTCTCACATAGGGCAAGGTATGTGGGAAAGGACACCAAGCTTCCTTGCTTTCTCCAGGTGCAACACTCTCCCCACATGTTCATGTGTTCACCAACCAAAAGCACTCTGAACCCCAGTGGGGGGTTTCATGGAAGCTTCATTACAACCATGATTGATTAAATCATTGGGCAAGCATGATGGAACTCAATCTCAGGCCACTCTTTTTTCTTGGAGAATGGGAGATGGAACTGAAAGTTCCAACCCACTAATCACATGATTGGCTCCACTGGCAACCTGCCCCCATCCTTAGATGCTTTCTGAAAATCACACCATTAACATAACAAAAGATATATTTATCACTCTCAACACTTAGGAAATTCCAAGGATTTGGTGAACTAAGAATTTGAAACTTCAGATGAGGACAAAATTAATATGAAAAATATAGCTTGGCTGTCTGAATGACCAAATACAGTATATGTTTTTTATATATACCACATTATCGCAATCACATGTTATTGAAGAACATAAAACTAAAATTAAAAGTGGACTACTCAGCTAAGACGGACTTTCTTTGAGTAAATATATAATCTCAGAAAATAATTTTTTTGTTTTGTTTTTTTATCATCTACTAGTATTTACACTTATACTGAAAATCTTATTTCATGGAATTGTGAGCTAAAATGGAGTTTACCATCAGGAGTTTGCCCATTAATTTTACTTATAATTTTATTTTAAATAAATCTAATAATTTGAAACAAGAACCTCAAGAGCAAATGAAGTAAAAGTTTTGTATAAATTTAATATTTCTGAAAGAATTCAGCTCAAAGCCCGTAGGTATAGCAAGTTTTCCATCCCAGCCAGCATGGCTCAGTGGTTGAGCCTTGACCTATGAATGAGAAGGTCATGGTTTGATTCCCAGTCAGGGCACATGTCCAGACTTCGGGCTAGATCCCCAGTGGGGGGCGTGCAGGAGGCCGCCGATCAGTGATTCTCTCTCATAATTAATATTTCTCTCTCTCTTCCTTCCTCTCTGAAATCAATAATAAAAATATATATTAAAAAAAGAAAGTCTTCCAATTTTCTATAGAATAGTCAGTCTACAGTAATATTATTTTTACCATATCTCCAGCCAATGCCCTTTGTGTGAACTGGTTTTTAGAGGATGATAAACCTTCACCTTTCCTGTGGGATTGCTAATACTATCAAGAAGAACAAAGAACATTTAACCTCTGAGATCTCTTGAGAACACTACTTTCTCCTTGTTTCATCAGAGGTGAGAATTTGGTAAATAGGCACATTTAATCATAATGCATATCAGGAATATCTCTGGGACCATGGTGAACATAACGTCTCACCCTGACCTCTTAAATAGATTACTGAAATCTTTACTGGTGGGTAAAGAATTGTGACATTGCTTCTTATTGTGGGAGTATTGAGCCATAGTATAGAAATTTAAAAATAGAATAGTATAAAAGAAAACGTTACAATTTCAAAACTGAATATAAAAACAAGTCAATTATCTCACATTTTAAAAGCCATACTATATTATTCTTTAGAATCAAATATTTACATACACTGGGTCATTTAATTATGATAATAGCTACTAAGGAAGATAAAAACAATTGAGACTAGAGAAAGATTAAGAGTTATTTCCACCTTTTTGAACATAGTAAATGATCAAGGATTCAACAACAAAGATAAATAAATAGTCAGTTTAGTTAATCTGGACAGCCATCAACTTTCTTCTCTGTAGCATGACCTTATTTTCATTGCTTTGGTAATTAATCTTAAAATAACTAAGAAATCAAATTGAACACAATTAGCTAAACATTACCTAAAATTTTAAATTTTGATATGTTCCAAAGGAATCATAAATGAGAAATTTATTTGTTTCTGTGACTTTCTTTTTTTATCACCTTGGGTCTTTCTTAAGAAATATGGTGTGCCCTGAGGTTAATTTTGGTCCAAAATACTCCTCAGACTATGCCTCATTGTACATTAAAAAAAAAAATCACTTAGAAGCATTTAAAGAGAGAAACTGAAATACAATTTCACCAAAAAAGCAAGAATAGTTAAAATTCATACACAACCAATAAAATAAATGTTAAGACAAAAACTCAGAAACAAAAACTTAGAATTTATATAAAAAGTAAACAATAGTTTGGTAAAATATAGAAAAATGAACATTTATTCAACTTAGGATTTAAAATAACTTAACTGGATAAGGATATGAGCCACTTTTTTTCTCATTTTTTTATTTAGTATTTTGTATACTTGGCTTATGTATTCATTGTGAAATATATTTCCTGATTTTTTCCTTTTATTTACATCTATTTTATTAAATAAAAAACTGAACAAAACATTTTTAAGTTCCATTGTATATCTTGATATTAACACATATTGATCTCTTGATTTATTAATTTCTACTTTTTTAACCTGATAATATTACCAATTGTATTTTCTAGTTGCTGCTTTACATTATTGTTCAAATATCTTTTTTAAGATTATTTATAAAATCTGTAGATTTTTCTTTCCCCCAATTTATTATATGTTTTTAGTACTTACTGAAACCTTCCTCCTGTTTTCCTTTATTGTTTTCTGTTTCTAATTTATTCAAAAGCTTTAATTTGCTGAAATGACTTAAATGCTTAACTAATTTAAGTTCCCAAATCAAGACTATGCAGAGCTAAGTGTAAGCCAGCCCATGATGAATACATGGTGTTAACATTCATTTTTTTTCAATTTACTTTTTCAATATTCCTTAAGATTATTTTTATGCCTACATGTCTCTGCTTTTTTTGTTATTATTTTTAATACACCTTCAATTTTCTTATCCCTTTCTTTACTTACCACTACTAGTTGATTTTTCACTTTACACTGTGACCTTATTTCTTATATATTATAAGTAATATCTAAATTCAAAAATGCAATAGTTGTCCTATTATTTAATGGAAAACTTTTGGTCACATTTTTACCAAAGTTATGGTAACTTTTAAAAGTGATACCAATTATTTAAGTAAATTTATTTATTATAAATGTCCTTCTTAATTTTACATCTGTTTTTAGCTTCCTTATATTTTTACTGCCAATCATTTATATTCAAAAAAGGGGATTCTTACTAAACAAGTTATTTGCAAACTGATATAGTCTAGGAAGATCCAGGACAGGGTCCCTCAGCCTGGCCTGTGGTAATTGGGCCAAAGCCGGCTCCCTGACATCCCCCGAGGGGTCCCGGATTGCAAAGAGGGCATAGGCGAGACTAAGGGACCCTACTGGTGCACAATCGGGGCCTGGGAGAGACTGCAGGAGGGCTCCAGGGCATGTCCAGCCCATATTGCCCAGTCCTGATTGGCCGGACCTCAGCAGCAAGCTAACCTACTGGTCGGTCCCCTGGTGGTCAGTGCACATCATAGCGACTGGAGGAACAGTTGAATGAATAGTTGGACACTTAGCATATTAAGTTTTTATTATATAGGATATGTAAAAGGCATTGCATTTTTTTCATATAAAAATACTCTGTGACATGACTTGATAAATGAGTAAGTTGCAATTAAATTCCTTAATATTGCTCACAATTAACTCAGGATGAAAGACATATCCTATATAATAAAAGCCTAATATGCAAAGTGACTGGACAGCAGAATGACCGGTCACTATAATGCACAATGACCACCAGAGGGCAGATGCTCAACACAAGAGCTGCACCCAGCCTGCAAACCACAGGCCAGCCAAGGTGGGTGCCAGTGGGGGCCCCCTGATTGCCCCACCAGTTGCCCCGCAGATTGACCCTGATTGTTGGCCAGGCTTAGGGACCCTACCCATGAATGAATTTCATGCATGCACTGGGCCTCTAGTATATATAAATATAATCACAATACATGTCAGAGTGTGATAAGTTCTAAAATCATAACTGAATTAGACATAATGTGATTGGTAAAATAAAATGATGACTGTTGAAACTATCATATTTCTTTTCTGAGTTGTGGAATTATGACAGCACCCTATAAATAATATTTTCAAGCTATCCTCGTTAGGTCTTAAAATCTTTCACTTGAGATTTACAATGGTCTGGAAAGACCTGCTGTTGTAGCACTCTGAATACTATAAATTATTTGTGAATCAGCATATTTCATGTGAAACAGAAGTTGTGAAATTGTCTGAAATATGCAAGTCACAGATCTTTCTCTATAATCACTTTAGTGTCATTTCTTTTATTTCTCAGTCATGTATTAATAAACCAATATGTCATATTTGTACTTTTTGCAGATAAAAGACATTTTTATGATTATTATCAATATTTAATTTACATTTTTGGCTTGCCACAATCACCAAATGGTATTAAATTTATTGTTGAAAATTGTAAGCACTTCATTTTGTGTTAAAATATTTTTTTATTTTATTTATTTTTAAAATCCTCATCCAAATATGTATTTGTTAGTGAGAGAGAGATAAAAGGAAGGAAGAGAGAGGGAGAGAGAGAGATTGATCAATTGCTTCTCAGACTCATCCCAGACTGACTTGAACCAGCAATTTAAGTATGTTCTCTGATAGGGAATCACACCCAAAGTGTTTTGGTGTATGGGACTACATTTCAACCAGATGATCCACCTGGCCAGGACTGTGTCATAATATTTTTGTAATGTAGTTTCAACTCTATTCTCCTTTAGAGTCCTTGTGATCACATGTCTAAGTGTGAATTTTGTTTATAGTCTTATTCTTTCATGTATTTATATTACTGCCAAAAATGTATTAAAAATTTTTATCTTGAAATATTTTATTACATATGTAAATATTGATGTCTTCTCTGTTCAACTAATAAACATTTTTTTTTCTTAAAAAAGCTTCATATCTCTGGGTAAAGTTCTATTTTTTTCCTAAATAGCACAAAAGATATAGTTTATTATTCTCTAAATTCCCCATCATGTATATAAAGTAGTCATACACTTAATTTCTAATATATTTTACCTAATGTATTTTATGTTAATACAGATGAGTGTGTATGTACATTATTCTAGAAAACAGACTGATAAATTTAAGAAATCTTAATGCCAAAAAACTGAAGTGACTATGGAGAGCAATAAATTCTATTTAATAAGTGCTGTTGCTTATAGTTGAATAATTTAGGGCTCCCACCACACATTTTCTTTTGATTAGTAGAAACAATATAAAAATCCATTCAGCATTTTCCACATACTGCACTTAATACTCAGGATAACTTAGGAAAAAAAAGCAGAAACTTTGTGTGTCTTATTGAAATGTGGAAACAGATTAAATAAAATATCAATGGGGAAAAAAGAGAGACATCTATAATACTTTTAAAAACAAAGATAAATTTAAAAAGAAAAGAAAATATACATAATTAATCAGACTCAGTTGTGCAAAGATAAAGTGCCTTTTAAGCTGAAACCCAATGGGCAATTTGGATTGAATAAGCAAAGATTTGGTGGTAGGAGGACATAAGCATTTTAGCCATATCACATATAAGTAGGTTGAGAACAAGATGAGAACATCAATTTCAAGACCAAAGAGAAATGATATTTATTTATTTACTAGATACCGATGCACAGAGATTTGTGCAAGAATGGGCCTTCCTTCCCCTGGCTGCCAGCACCCTCTTCACTCTGGCCAGAGCCACCTTTCTGCCTTTGCTCCAGCCTGGAGCTGCCTTTCCACCTTCCCACGCTGTCCAGAGGCTCTGAGCGGCTGGGGCGGTGTGGAATGCCTGCGTCATCGCCATGGCGACGATGCAAGTGTCCTGCCCCCCCCCTCGCTGCTTGACGCCTGTGTATGCAAATTAACCTTCCATCTTTGTTGGGTAATTTGCATGTTCACTCCTGATTGGCTGGTGGGTGTCACGAAGGTACAGTCAATTTGCATCTTTCTCTTTTATTAGTGTAGATTTTAATTTTTCTTCATTGTTGAAAGTATTACAAATGTCTCCCTATTCTGCCCATTGACCCTCTACCCCCTACATCCACCCTCTCCCAGGCCTTCACTGAACTGAACTTACATGCATATATGCATAAGCCATGGACACAGACAAAAAGAAATTTTAAATGGATGGATCATAGACGAAAGAAGGCTGTTGTCACAAAATAAGTTTACATAAAATAGCCAAGACCATATCATGTGACCAGATAGATACATAATTTTGTACTCCACATGAAGTGTTTTAAGTTGGAGAGAGTAAAATACACTGTACATCATATCAATATTGCTTTAGTTACTGGGCCAATTATAAATTAGTAGGTGGTTTAGTAACAGTTTGGGCAAGCAGATGGAGACTAGGAAGTAGATTTCTAGAAGCTGGATTTGGGTATACATGTAGGAAGATGGAGATATTGAGATAAATTGCCTGCTTTCTGGCTTCATTAACTTCTAGGAACTGTTACTCTTTACTGAAGTGAGGAACTCCAGAGAAGAACCATCTATTTCTTCATACAGAAAAATGTTTTGGATTCTTTTTTGGAACACCACTATTCTAAGAAGCAAATGAAATACTCAAGGAGAGATTAATGACTTAAAAATATTTATTGATTAGCCATTGAATGTTGTGGTTACTAAGATATATAAAACACACAATCATTCTCATGGAGGTTATATTGAAGTGAGGGTAAAAAACAATAACAAACAAACAGTAGTAGGGTATAAATGTTATAAAGAAAAATTAAATGAGATTCAAGGGAATAATAGCAACTTTAGAGAAGGCAGATCAGAGAAGACCTCAGAGCAGGCAGCTCAGTGACAAGCTGTGAGTATGCGGGAGATGAGCCTTCCAGGAAGCAAATCAAATGCCTCCAGATGGTGAATTTTTGTGGATGGAAATAGCTGAGTACATAATAAAGTTGATTTAGAAATTATTGGCTTCTCCATAGCAAATGAAGCCTTAGGATTAAATGACATGATTCAAGGATGAATACCAAAAACTGAACGCTGATACATTTTTCTATTTATTGTCATAATTAGTCTCAAAAATGTTAAAGTTCTTCACTATGATATTATAGAGACTGCTTCATTATGGGTCCTGGAAGGCAATTTTTACACACTGTGGGGGGAAAAGAACTTTTTAGGAAATTGAGAATTGGGTTATTAAAACATACTTTTTTCAAGTCAGGCCATGTAAATTTGTTGTTAATTATTGATTTTTTGAGCCATGGCATGAGGTGGTATCCCAAGGCTGTCATTATTGGGTTAAGACATGGATTCAGTTAAGATTCTAAACAGTTTTCAGGCATGAAGGTGGATTTCACTGTTCTTGAGCACAGTGTGAGTGGAATCTGCCAAGATGGAATCATTTATTGTATGTCAAGGAAACTATAATGAAGCTGGGAAGTCAGGAAAAGGTCTGCCTCATGTACCTCTTACCCCTGAACTTTTGAACTTTTGAACTTTTAAACTAACCATCAGCAACCTCCTGGACTTTGGTTGCCCCTTAACATGGAGACCAGGTCCTTTGCATTCTGCACTTTGAAAGGAGCCAATCCATTTCACTGACCAGCATTCTTCATTGGAATAATAGACCTAACCCAAATCTGTTAAGCTTGCCAGCATCCTTCCTTTGCATAGAAGACAAATGGAACAACACTTGTGGTTTATGCCTTTATAAACCCTGCCTTTCAGGTTTCAACCAGAACACATTTCAGATTGCTACATGAATAGGTGCCTCCCAGGTTGCAATCCTTTGCTCAAATAAATTATTTTTATTCTTTATTACATCCTAAGTTTTTTTCATTAACAACATTCACTATAAACTACCATCCAAAGTTTCACAGCCTCTATCTAGACATTAACTATGGTATGGAGACTTTTCTATGCTGCCCTTTCAATGTTATCTGAAGTCTGGTTCTCATATAGTTAGATTCTGGACTTGATCTTCATCACAATCTGAATAACTCATTGGTTCTGTAATGACTTTATCCTTTGTATCACTTCTTGGGTTTACTCTTTAGCAATATCTTCTCTGAAACTCTAAGAAATCTATGTCTCCTTGAAAAATGTTATAGTACAAGTTTCTCTTATTCTAAAATTAGGTCAGGATTTTACTACTACTTCAAAATCCAGCCACAAGATCAGCTGTGGGAACACAGTACAGACACAAAACTAATGTCTATACACATACTCACTTCCCTTTCAAAATATCTCTCTCCTCTTAAACATTTTGAAGGGTATTCTTTCTTTTGGTTCTTTTTTATTCTTTTATTTTTTCAATTGATTTTCTAGAGAGAGTGGAAGGGAGGAGGAGAGATAGGGAGAGAGAAACATCAATGTGAGAGAGACACATCAATTGATTGACTCCCACACAGACCCCGAGTGGGGCTGGGGATTGAGCCTGCAACGAAGGTATATGCCCTTGATCAGAATCAAACCTGGAACCCTTCAGTTCACAGGCTGACATTCGATCCACTGAGCCAATACTGCTAGGGCCCTTCTTTTGGTTCTTGAGATTTTACTCAGGAAAAAATCTGGATATAGTATATACAATTAAAATATTTCTCCATAAACATTAGCCTTTGGCATTTAACACAAAACATATAGTTATGGAATTATTACATGATATTTTCTTTATCTTTTTTTATCTTATTTTCCCCACTCTTGTTTCTGAACAAGGTAGTTATACGTATGTATGATACATGAAACTAGTTTTTGCAAGGGTAGTGTTGTCAGAAAAGACCAAAGGACAGAGGTGCTACATATTTTAGCTTCAAAGGTAATCATCTAAGTTTAAAAAAAGAAATACATGTAAAGAAGCAGAATACAATATTGTGATTACTATGGTTAAAAAAAAGTATCCTTAAATGTTGGAAAAGTAAATTAGTTTCAGACAAAGTAGCATATGAGCAATGGGCACTGGTTTCAATTTTATTTGGCCTGAGCATGAGGGACAGAGTCAGAGGAACCCTCCTAAATACTATTACCTTGAGGGCAGAGAGAATTTGCACCCTGATTCTACATGAGGTTAAGTTAACCAGCAAGAATTAAAGCAAATTCTCCCTAGGTATCATGATGAAGCAGCCTAGATCAGATAGGTGTGCATTGATGTGAGGTCAGTTGTGAGAAAACTCATTATTCTTAAGTTATGATCAAGTTTTATCAAGCTCCAGAGTGGAATAGTAGAGCATCCAGAATATTCTGTGGCCCCAACTGTAGTAAAACTATAACTGAGAATTGTAAAGGATATGTTATTAACCATGTTGGAGGTCCTAAAGACAACAGCTTGTACCAAGAGTGAAATAAAATGATGTTTTCAGAGATCCACAAAGCTAGGAGAGTGCTGAGTTCCTGCCTGTGAATAGTCCAATTGTCATTTGATTTAGAATAATACTTATCTATGCTAAAGAGCACAAAGGGTGGATTTTACTGGAGTTAAGGAATAACATAGCATGGAGACTCAATATGACAGAAAGGACTTATTCATCCCAATCACCACTGTAGTGGAATTTGCATAATACATCATTGTCTTTGGGAAAGAGAAAATGAGCCCTGTATTTCAATCACTCCGAAGATGTACCTAACATAAGCCACACTTGTATTACATCACAAAATCTAGAATAATTTAAAAAATTAGAAATTAAATTGACCTGTTAAAATTATGAAATAGTAAACAGAACAACACATTGCAAACATAAGAAATGAAATGCCAAGGAGGCTATAAAAATATTTTATGGATATAGGTATATACACATAATTTAGTATATACATATATGATAAATATATGAAAGTATTTACACATCTATACTTTAATATATGTATATCTATAAAAATATTCACAATATTTAAAATTAAATGTATATAGTTGTAGTTATTAATGTAGATTATTTTGAAATAATTATAACACTGTGTATTGAAATTTACACTTAGAAACAACTTTACTCACTAGAAAATGAACACTATTTTTTCTTTAATAATAACAAATAATGATGGTGGTGACATGTCAATCAATTGGTCATTTAACAATAGATTTGAGAAACACAATAAGAAAATAATTATTGGGGAAAAAGACTTTAGATATAATTGGTTACATACAGAACATGAATTCTTTACCATAACAGCAGATGCTTGAGCTATTTCCCTCTTCCTCAAGGAACTCTGGCTTCAAAAAATTTATTTCACTATTAATTTTAAGGATGAAATTAATATGGAATTGTTTCATCCCTTTTGCTACGTATTTACTGTAGAATGGATATGTGGCAAAAATGCTAACAAAATAGTCATAGAAAAATATGATTTATTTTCTTTGTCAGAATGTCCTTGATTCTGTTTGTGATGGTTGAAGCCATCCTTAACATTTTTCTACTATCTGGGGGAATGAAGGCACTGCCAATATTAGCAGAATGAAAATAATTTTTAAAAATTAAATCTTTGAATAAGTGAATCAACATGAATGTCACTAATTATTGGTATTCTTAGGAGATATAGTATATTTTCCTTAGAGTCTAAAAATTTTTGAAGCATATTTTATTTTCAGTCAAAACATTCTAATTATCACCAAAAATAACTAATAAAGAGCAAGATTAAATTAATTAGAGAACAGAAAAAGGTGATGAACATGCACAACAGAGATGTGCACTAAACATACAAATAAACAACTAATTAGAGTAATATGTAAAGGAGAACCATTTTATTTAAATCCACAAAATTGAAATGAAGGAAAGAAACAAAATTAGATACTCTAAGAACAAAATAATCTTTAAAGGTATTCATGAATTGACAGAAAGAATAAGAAATGAAACTCATCGAAGACATGCCTTGATCCTGGCCTGTATGGTTCAGCTGGCTGAGTGTCATCCCTGCACCTAAAGGTCACAGGTTCCATTTCCAGGCAGGATGGCACATGCCCAGGTTGGGGACTCAATCTCCAGTAGGGGGCATGCAGGAGGCATCCAAACAATGTTTCTCTTTTTTCTTCTCTCTAAAATCAATAAAAACATACTTTTTAAAAAGAGATCATGCCTTATGTTGAAGACCAACCCATCACAAAATAACAGGGTACATTTTTTTTTTTAACACAGTTGCCTTGAAATTATCAACTGATAGAGAATACTGCAGTTATTGGAATGGTAACAGAACATAAAAAAGTAAGTATTATTTTGTAATACTTTATTCAGGATAGGATAAAAAATATATTATTGTATGATTAACAACCTTTGGGTTCACAAAGATAAGTGCCTTACAAAAGAAGGCAGGAAGGGAGCCAAGGAGAAAACAGTTCATCATTTTCCAAGATTGGTGTGATATGAAAGCACCAGTATGTCCAGTCTAAGACCTAGTTACAAGTAGAAGAATGGATACCTAGAGCAAATAGCTCTAAAAGCAGAAGCTAGCATGAAGACAGACAAATAATCAATACTATTTTTAATATTTTTTTTGCTAAATTGATAGCATCCAAGAATAATAAATATATCATTTATATGTCTAACTCCAAGAATATTCTTTGTGTTATCTACATAGTACATCTTTTAAAAATATTTGTGAGAGATTAAAAATGGCAGCAGAGTAGGGGGATGCTGCACAGACATGCTCCTAGGAACAAGCTGGAATTACAACTGAAATATGGAAAGGCTTCCTGAATAATCAACAGAAAACTCATAGGAAAGAACCCTAATCCCAAGGACTGAAGGTGGAGATCTCATAGAGACTAGTAGGAAGGTCAGAGGTGCAAAAGTGTTGGCCAGTGCCCACAGACAGCAACTGAAGTCCTGGAGAGATATTTCAGCTGTGGTGGGGAGTGCCACTGAGAACTCTGGGATCTAATCCCCAATCTGGGCTCCCCACCAGAGAGCATCAAATCTGAGTAGAGTACTGATATAACATCTAGGTGTGAAAAGCAGTAGGGTGCTGTCTGCCAGAGAGTGGCAGCTGAAAGTTCGGGCACCCACTTGAAGGGCCAACACACAAAAATTCCCTGTGGAGCCACCCACCTTGTGCTCTGTCAGAGGGAGGGTGAAGTGGACTGGAGCTGGGAGAGCAGAACCCAGGACTGGGGACTTGGGGGATGGAGATCAGAGGACAGACACCCCAGGTTTCCTGGGCTGAGTCATTCCCTCACCCACTGGAGGGCATCTTTCCCACATAGACATTTGCCTCACCTGGCAGGAAGACAGTTGACACACCCTATTGGAAAACACCTTGACCTGAAGCCACTTAAGAGATTAAAAATAACAATTAGCCTACAGGCAGAAGCAACTGCCCCACACTGTTGAAAAAAACTCTCACTACACCTTAGGATGATTGCCTGGGGGCAATTCAAGTCAGGATCCTATGGGACTGTAGACAGAGGCTATCTCTTGAAGCTTAGAGTCTTTGCCTGATCCAATTAGTCAGAAACAGCCTTTAACACTGCCCTGCACTAGAGATTGAGAGGTGTAGAGGATCTACCTAAAACAGCCACAAACCCAAACAGACAATCAAAATGAGGAGACAAAGAAACTACCCCCAAATGAAAGAACTAGAGAATTCTCCAGAAGAAGAGATAAATGAAGCAGAGATAAGAAATTTATCTGAAACAGAGTTCAGAGTAATGATGGTAAAAATACTCAACAGTATGAAAAAATATATAGTAGCTATAAAAATATGTGTGAAAACTATTAATTCATCAATATATTTCATAGAATATCATAAATTAAACTCTTCTGACAATCTTTAGTTTATTCTGAATATATAATAATATTTCTAATTACACTATAATATGGAATATCCTTTTCCTTTTTTGCTAATGAAGTTGGAGAACTTCATGGGTTGTTTACTTAATTCTTTCTTATGCTTTTAAAAAATCTATGAATATCAATGCATATTGTCTATATCTAGGATCTTCAAGTTCATTTTTCATTATATTCCTATTTTTATACTTATTGTCCTGTATTTTTATGATATTACACAGTTTTGTATATTATTAAATGCATTATCAAGTAATGTTATTTATATACAAGTTATATATATATATATATATATATATATATATATATATATATATAATTTCCTATGTATTTATTCTCTCTTATTACCTTTACTAAGTATATATCCCCATTTTTTGGCCTTATTTTGTGGCACATTTTTAAAAATATATATTTTATTGATTTTTTACAGAAAGGAAGGGAGAGGGATAGAGAGCTAGAAACATCGATGAGAGAGAAACATTGATCAGCTGGGGATGTGCCCAAAACCAAGGTTCATGCCCTTGACCGGAATCAAACCCAGGACCCTTCAGTCTGCAGGCCGATGCTCTATCCACTGAGCCAAACCTGTTAGGGCTTGTGGTACATTTTTGCATCATGTATTTTGATTACAAAGAATAAAACAAAATTAAGGGTATGCATTCTCTCTAAGTGCATCTGGTGAAATACTCTAATAATTATATACTGTGACACAAAGTTCCATAGATTATAAGAGCTATGTAATATTTTTTCCACTAGCTTGGTTATTTTAAAATCATCCATAATTTATTAATTACTTTACATTAAAATCAGGAAGCCCTGGCCAGTGTGCTCAGTGGTTGGAGTGTCAGCCCACAGACCAAAGGGTTGCAGATTCAATTTCTGGCCTTGGGGCACATAAAGAAGACAAGCAATCGATATGTTTCTCTCACATCAATGTTTCTCTCTCTCTCTTTCTCCCCCTCCCTTCCACTCCCTCTAAAAATCAATGGAAAAAATATCCTCGGGTGAGGATTAACAACAACAAAATCAGGGAATGTGTACTGTGAAATAGCCATAGAATATACTGAGATTTCCATATGTAATTTTTATATGTTCTATATTCATGGCAGAATATATATACACATATCTACACTAATAAAAGAAAAAGATGTAAATTGACCATACTTCCGCAATGCCCGCCAGCCAATCAGGAGTGGGTATGCAAATTAACCTGACAAAGATGGTGGGTTAATTTGCATATGCAGGTACCCAGCATCCTGGGTCCTGGGAACATCCTTGGGATCCAGGCAGCTTCGAGCCTATAGGCCCGTGCATAGGCCCTGAATTGCTCGGGTGGCCTACAGGCCTTGGAGCTGAGTGGCCGGGGGTGGGGCAGCAGATCCTTGAGCAGGGCCAGAGCAGATCCAGGGGCTACAGAGGGAAAACATTTTCTGACTGCTTATTGGCTAAGCTTCCTGTACGCCACTGGTAATGTTCTTGGTAACTTGGGTAATAAGAATCCAAAAAGGTGATCTAGGGTTTTTCCACCACACTCCTGGAGGAAAAAAGGTTTGGCTCAGTGGATAATGCCTTGGCCTGCCAACCGCAGGGTCTGGGTTCGATTCTGATCAAGGCATATATCTAGGTTGCGGGCTCCTTCCTGGCCAGGGCCCAGGTCAGGGCTCATGCAGGAGGCAACCAATCGAAGTGTCCCTCTCACATTGATGTTTCTCTCTGTCTTTCACTCTCGCTTCCACACTCTCTAAAATCAATGGGAACATATCCTCAGGTGAGGATAAAAAAAAGAAAGAAAGAAAAAAATTTCACATCCTATGAAAGAGACAACTTGAAAATTCCTAATGAATGTTGTAATTTTTTCATGGTTAAGGGACTGGAGTCTGTATTGATGAAAACACCTTGGCGGCTGCAGTGGCTGGCAGTGGCTGCAGCAGTGGGGTGATGCAGCTGGCACCTTCCCCTGATCAGCCTGTCTCCTCCCATAGGCCTAAGCCATCAGTAGGACATCCCCTGAGGACTCCCAGTCTGTGAGAGGGGACAGGCTGGGTTGAGGGACCTCTCCCCCAGTGCATGAATTTTGTGCACCGGGCCCCTATTATATTCATACAGATAATATTGTGCAAAGGTCAAAATAAAATAAAAATGTTGAAATCATGATTTTATAATCATGAATTCTGGAGGCTTTTTTATTTAACCATCAAGTATCCCATCTAATAAAAGAGCAATATGCAAATTAACCATGAGTCTGCTACACCCACAAGCCATGCCCCACCAGCCAATCAGGAGTGAGTATGCAAATTAACCCAACCAAGATGCCTGCAGCCACAGAGCGAGCAGGAGGCTTGGGTTTCCCTGGCATTGGAGGAAGCCAAGGTTTCCTCACACCCTGCCAGGTCCAGGCCTACACATAAGGCTACAAAGTTTCTATTATAGAAGATAAATAAATCCCAACAAAAATGGCAGCAGCCACAGAGCTGAGAGAGCAATAGGCTTGGGTTGCCCCCAGTGATGGAGGAAGCCAAGCTCCCGAAGCCCTGGTCTGCCTTGGCCTCCACTACAAAGTTTCAATTATAGAAGATAAATAAATCCCAGATACCAGGTCCTCCGCTTGGGTCGCCGGGGGGCGTGGCCGGACTGCAAAACAACACAGGCCCCTCACCCAAGACACCCCACACCCCAAGGGAACCCTCACCCTGATCTGGGACACCCTTCAGGACAAACCAGCTGGCCTCCACCCATGCACCAGGCCTCTATCCTATCCTATCTAATAAAAGAGTAATATGCAAATTGACCATCACTCCAACACACAAGATGGCTGTCCCCATGTGGTCAAAGATGGCTGTTCCCTTGTGGACACAAGATGGCCACCACAAGATGGCCAGCAGAGGAGGACATTTGGGAGGGACCAGGCCTGCAAGGGAGGGCAGTTGTGGGCGATCAGGCCAGCAGGAGAGGGCAGTTGGGAGGGACCAGGCCTGCAATGGAGGGCAGTTGGGGGTGATCAAGCCTGCTGGGGAGGACAGTTAGGGTGACCAGGCCGGCAGAGGAGGGAAGTTGAGGACGACCGGGCCTGCAGGGAAGGGCAGTTGGGGGGGAACCAGGCCTGTAGGGGGAGCAGTTGGGGGGGACCAGGCCTTCAGGGGAGGGCAGTTAGTGGTGACCAGGCCTGTAGGGGAGGGGAGTTAGGGGTGACCAGGCCTGCAGGGGAGGGCAGTTAGGGGCAAACAGGCTGGCAGGGGAGCAGTTAGGCATCAATCAGGCTGTCAGGGGAGTGTTTAGGAGGTGATCAGGCTGGCAGGCAGAAGCAGTTAGGGGCAATCAGGAAGGCAGGCAGGCGAGCATTTGGGAGCCAGCAGTCCTTGATTGTGAGAGGGATGTCCGACTGCCCGTTTAGGCCCGATCCTACTGGGATAGGGCTAAACAGCCAGTTGGACATCCCTCGAGGGGTCCCAGATTGGAGAGGGTGCAGGCTGGGCTGAGGGACACACCTCCTCCTGTGCATGAATTTCAAGCACTGGGCCTCTAGTGATATTATAATGCTTTCAGATAATATACTATTATCTGAAGTCTCTGAAGAGATTACAGCTGCATAAGTAAACTATGTTGATGCTATTTTAAAAATATGTTTTTATTGATTTCAGAGAGAGGGAGAGATAGGAACATTGATGATAATAGAAGAACATCTATTAGCTGACTCCTAAGTTCCCCCTACTAAGGATCAAGCCCATAACCCAGGCATGTGCCCTGATAGTTATGGAACCAGTGACCTCCTAGTGCATGGGTTGACGCTCAACCACTGAGCCATACTGGTGGGGCTGGTGATGCTTTTTAATAATATTCTTATTCTATAAAGACTTGTAGTGCACTAATACAGTCACTATAATCTCAGGGAATATGTTAAATTTAAATTGAAGTAATCAAAAATTTTGTCAATTAAGACTATGTATCATTTGTCATGTCACATTAAATTTGTGTTTTTTCAAAGACGCAAGATTAACTTTAAAATATACAAGAGCATGAGTGATGTAATAATCTGTTTTGTTTCATGGGTTTTTAAAAAATCTTTTATTTATTAAATGGTAAAGTGATAACTATTGAATATTTTTCCAATAACCAAGTGCCAATTTTAATATATTTTCCTTCCAAAACATTTTGTAGCAACAATGTGCCTTGAGTACAAAATCAATAAGCTACCACCACACAAAGTAATATTTATGTATATTCACAACACATAATGCTTTTAACATATATTTCAAGAATAATTTAAATAATATTGGTTTTTCCCTTGCTGAATCACATTATCAATGTTTATGGAAGTAAAGTGACTGTGTATTTCAGCTGATAAGAATAAGGATTGAATAATTATAAGATGACAAAGTTATTTCCTGTAATTTATCAGAGAAGTAACAATACATATATTTCACTGTGTTGAGAGACAGCTGATGGGTAAAGAATGGTGAGAACTGAGAATTGACTCTTGCTTTAATAGTAGTGATGTCACTGATGACTTAACTAACAGAATCAGCACAGTGCTGAAGGTGCTGGACTCATTTTAATTGATTAAAAAAACAAGAGGAAAATAGAGGATGTGAGATTTGACAGCACCTTTAAGAAGATTTTCGGTTGTTTGTTTCCTTTCTTTTTGCATTGATGAGAAAACAATGGCAATCTATCTATCTATCTGTCTATCTAGAATGTTATTCAGTCTTTAAAAAGAAGGAAATCCCACAATTTATGACAACCGGATGAACCTGGAGGACACTATGACAAGTGAAATAAACTAGGCACAGAATGACAAATACCACATGATCTCACTTATATGTGGAATCTAAAAAAGTCAAACTCATAAAACCAGAAGGTAAATGTGTGGTTGCTATGTGGATGGGAAAAATGAGGAGATGTTGGTGAAAAGGTACATTCAGTTTTAAGATGAATAATTTCTAGAGTTCTAATGTACAGCATGGTGACTACCATTAATAATGTATTGTATTCTTGAAATTTGCTGAGAGTAGATCTTAAGTGTTCTCACCACACACACACAAAGTGACTATGAGGTGATAGATATGTTAATGAGCTTGATTGTGGTAAAAATAATTATCTATATATATAAAAGCCTAAGCGACCATTTGACCATCTGACTGTCTGACTGGTAGCTATGATGCACAATGACCACCAGGGGGCAGACACTCAATATAGGAGCTGCTGAGCTGTGGTGACTTGCAGTTGTGGTTCTCGGGTGAAGCACCTAGAACCAGAGAGGAGGGAGCCCGATTCTGGGGTGTGTCACCCAAGAACCACCCTCTAGCAATCTGGGACCCCTCGGGGGATGTCGGAGAGCCAGTTTCAGCCTGACACCCACAACCAGGCCAAGGAACCCCACTGGTGCACTGGGCCTCTAGTATGTACATAAATCATCATGTTCTATACCTTAAAGAAACATATTGTACAACATAAATATATTCATTGTTTTTTGTTAATCATACTTCAATAAGAGTAAAAATAAATTTAAAAAAAAACTTTTAATTGAATGACAGTGAAAAGTACCAGTAGAGTAAATAAAATGATGTTGCAGAAGACAAACTGGAGAATTATCCAAGTAAAGTCCTTGAGTTTCATAGTATGGATTCTAATGAACAAAATAAACTGACCAACAAAATAGAAACAGAGGAATGGATACATGGAACAGACTGACAGCTGTCAGAGGGGAGGGGAGAGGGGAAGACTGGGTGAAAGAAGATGAAGGGATTAGCCAAAGAACATGCTATATAATAGAAGTCTAATATGCAAATTATCCCCTTGACTGGGAGTTTGACCAGGATTCTACCAGGAGTTCGACCAGGGGGCAGGGCTGGCCCGCCAACTGCCTGCAGCACCTCCCCTAGGATGGCCTGCCCTTGATTGCCACCCCACCCTAATTGGGGACGGTGCCAGCCAGCCAACATCTCACGTTCCCTCCTCTCAACTGGCCCAGCCCAATCGGCCCCTATTGGGGTGGGCTAGCCAGACTCTACCCATGTACGAATTCGTGCACTGGGCCTCTAGTATATGATAAGCCATAAATACAAACAACAGTGTGATGATGGCCAGAGGGAAGGGGGGAAGGGGAGGGGAGAAAGTGAGCCAAGGAGGAAGGGAATGGCAACATATTTTATAATATAAACAATAAAAATAAAGTAGAAAGAAAGATAAAAATTTTATATATGCATGATGATAAAGATTTTTCTAAAACTACAGATAATTTGGAATAATATAGTCACAGGAGAGAAGTCATGTGGGCTCAAATGCAAGTAGATAAATGTAGTGAATGGGGCTTGCAAATGCTGTGTTATATTTGTTTCATTTCTATGTAAAATAGGTGTCATGGTCATCAGTGGAAAGTCAGAATGTGGAACAATTTGGTAGAGATCTAAGGAAAGAAGATAATTCCTTAAAAATACCTGGAAGAATGGGAAAATAAAGAAATGTAGTAAGATAGTAAAGGGGCTAAGGAAATCCTTGTAAAACATTAGGGATCCAAATTAGATTTGTTATTATAAATTTAAAATGTGGTCATTACTGTGGCTTTGTAATTAACTTCAACTACGTATATGCAACTATTTGTGTTCAGGCATAGAGTAGTCTAAGATTGGATTTTGATTTAGTAAAAATTTTTAAATAATGATAGGGGGACAAGGGACTTATGTCTGATAGGGTTATTGCCAGGATTGACCAGCAGACCCTGAGAGACAGAGGAATGATTACTCTGACACATGTTTCTGTGAAAAAGAGGCTAAGTGACGGCTTCTCTATCAGAACTAAGCAGCCCAGTTTGTCTGCCTCCTTAGGATTTTATTGTAACAACTGCTTGAACTAAAATTAACCTCTAGACACAATCAGCAGGGTAAGCATCCTTGAGAAAACACATGAGTGTGTAGTGTCCTTCAAACAAGGACATTTTGAAGTCTAAACATAAAGATTCTAGTAAAACACCTGGGGGCTCAGACTGTTTGGAAAAGTCAAGGCAGGGTCTACTGCCTTCAACAAGGACCCCCTAGAGGCCTCTGACTTTTCAGAGAATCCTCCTTACAGACTTTCTAACTAAGTTCCATGCTTCCCCACTGGTTATAGATTTCAGGGTTGATATATCATAACTAGAGGCCTGGTGCACAAAATTCGTGCACTCGGGGGGGGGGGGTGTCACCCAGCCTGGCCCATGCCCTCTCACAGTGCGGGAGCCCCGCGATCGATTGCCCCAAAGTGGTAGACCCTGTCCACCCATCTGGCACTCCTCGATGGATTGCCCCAAAGAGGTAGGTCAGAGCTGGGGGTCCTGGCTCCGTGCCTTGTGGAGCCGTGAGACCCCCAGCATCACCACGTGGAGCCAAGGGATCCCCAGCCTCGCCCTGTGGAGCCACACGACCCGCCTCAGTGCCATGCACACAGCGTCAAGCCCACGCCCACCTGCATGCAGGTCGCCGCACACTCAGCCCCACCCACCAGTGCACACCCGCTGTGCATGCAGCCTCCTGGTGATCGCTCATTACGGCGTGAGGGCATCACGACCACATAGGCTTTTGTTATATAGGACTAGTGGCCCAGTGTACAAAATTCATGCACAGGGGGTGTCCCTCAGCCCGGCCTGCACCCTCTCTAATCTGGGACTCCTCGGGGGATGTCTGACTGCTGGTTAAGGCCCAATCCCTGTGGTTAGGGGGATAAGGCCAGGAGGGGAGAGCATATAGGCAGTTAGGGGGATCAGGCCAGGAGGGGAGAGCAGTTAAGGGGATCAGGCCAGCCGGGGAGAGTAGTTAGGGGGATCAGGCAGGCAGGCAGGTGAGCATTTAGGAGCCAGAGGTTCCAGATTGCGAGAGGGATCCTGGATTGGAGAGGGTGCAGGTTGGGCTGAGGGACCCCTCCCCCCATGCACAAATTTCATGCACTGGGCCTCTAGTCTATCTATAAAGGAATAAACTAATATTTTTTTATGAATTACGTTTTTGGTATTAGTATCTTGAAATTCTGTGGTAAATAACAAGGCTATGCCTATACTTTAGTGCAATATTTACTGTTAGACTGTAGTTCTGAGGAAAAAAAAATGGTGATTTCTCTCTTCTTTTTGGACAAATGGAGTAATTTTTTCTGGGTCCTTAGGGTAGAGACTTGGGCTTTCACTTGAAGTATTTGGTGACAGCCCTGTCACTGACATTCCAGAAGTATAGAACCCTGACTAGGGCTCATACAAGGTTAAACAAACAAACAACAAACAGCTAAAAGGGACTCTTTTTTCACACCTGGCTGACAGGAGTCAGTGTTTCCAGCGCTTTAAATGAAGAGAGATGGTGTCTCCTGGGTATTTGGCTGTTCATGCCTGCTCAGCATTCCAGGACTCAGCCCATCTTTGTGTCAAAGCTGGAGGAAAACAACTGAAACCCTCACTGACCTACAGGACTTTCCTCAGGTTTTGATCTCCTTTTCAATCTGCCTGAAATTCTTTATATTTAACAATTTGTGAGAAAACAGGGTTCTAGTTAGTTTATGCCATCTTTACCAGCACCAGAATTCGGACATTGCATTATTTAATCAAATACAAAGAGACTTGTATCATGTAAAGGGAAAAAAATCACAACCCATATTGGAAGGCCAATCTAAGTTACTAAGAAATAAGTTTGTGGATGAATAAAGAGTTATGCTATCTATGGTTCAAAAAATGGGCTGGGTTTTGAGTGTAATTTCAGGTTAGATATATGAATAAAAATAATAATCGTAGCAAATTATCACAAGTAAAATGAAACTGTAATACAATAAATATAATATCTGATATTTAGACAATTAACATTCTATTTATGTATAACTAATTATGTGCAAAATTGGAATACATTTTTCAAATATATTTGATTATATATTAAATACATATTCTCATTTGCTCATTACAATATTCATAAATTAATCATTGAAAGTAAATAGAAATAACCCATAATCATTTCTATAGAAGGAAAATGTAAACTCTCACAAAAAATATATATTTTGCAATATTATGAGTAAAATTTTACAGCATCTTCAGAATAAAGTAAATCATACCTTTTTTGAAATGAAATTTGTTGCTTATTTATTGTACCAGTATTTATTTCAGCACTTGATAATGTAATACATTTTCCCTTGAAATATGGTAGCTATCCAAATTAAGTAAAAAGAGCCAACACCAAATATTCATCAATTTCTATTTAAAAGCATGCCAAGAGAATGTGTTTTCTGTGTGTGTGTGTGTGTGTGTGTGTGTGTGTGTGTGTATTGTGTATGTATCCTCACACATGAATGGGGAATAACTTGATGTCCAAGAGCCCCAAACCATAGATAAGTACAGTGCCCAAAGTTCTGTATCATTCAATTTCTATTTGCTTTAGCTGCAGCATCTCATTAGAAGTCATATAAATTATTGTCCAGTTTTACTTCAAAAATTGGAAATAAATTGCTTGCACATCTCTTGTGAATTAAGTTATCTCTATGCATACATATAAATTACAGTGAAAGAAACCAAATTACCCCTACATGTTCATAGCCTCATATTCATTCATAATAACACACATTTCATTTATAGACATTTAATAGTGCAGTACAGTTAATATGTTTCTAAGATGACCCTATCACACTCAGGATTATTAACTACAACAAATCTGAACAGCAATTCCAGGCTGCCAGTTTTTTGGCAGTATAGTAGATCATTTTAATACAAGATATACCTGATAAGTTTCAGCCACTCTCTACTTTTAAAGGCAATTTCCGTTGCCCCTCTCTTCAGGCCAATAAAAGAAAAAGAGTCAGAATGTTAAGGTAACTTCGGTTTAGTTACTCTGGCACTATAGTGTTTAAATCTGTCCTAGTTCTAATATTTCTTTAGGTACCTGAAACTTCTCTTCTGGTAAATGTTCCAACTTTAAAACCCACAGAGTTAGTTTTGAAAAGGTGTTATAGAAAAGAGTTTTATTTGAAAAGTACCTCAAGCCATGACTCTGCAATTGCATTTTTGGCAGAACTGTTATGATTAAATTCCACATTGCAGAAGGAAAATTTAGAAAAACAAATGGAAACCATTATTGAACATGATTATTCTATTTAAGTTACATCAAAGGCAGGAAAATTAATTTAAAAGTAGCAGAAATAAAAAGAAGAAAAGAGTTATGGAATCTTATATTTACTGTTTATAAAATTGCTTACATAAAAATAAAGATTAAAAATAATAAAAGTAATATTAATTTAATAAGTTCTAGACTTCTATAACTACCAGAATGTTTGGAGAAGAGAAGTCTTATATTGTAAATCAAACATATGGCAACCTAAAAATAGTAGGATGCTTTGAAAATCATATGCAAAGAATTTATTTTATGATGAGACTTGAAATGTTTTTTCAGACTCATGCACACCATTGATCTCTCACGATACCAAATTTGCTATTTCTCATAAGTACATATTTTTAAATGCTTCATATTATATATTGTGTTAATATTGAAACATATGGACAGAATAATTTTCATAAATGTATTCTTTATTCCACTTTTTAATATATTTATACTATAGAAATCATACTATACAAACTTCCAAAATGTGACTAGTTTTAATTGTCATATATGATGAGATCATCGAAAAAAAATATTATCTCTAATTATACAAACCCCATTTCTCAGGTTCAGAAATGTCTTTTCATATTTTAATAATTCTAAAAATTATCATGATTTAAATTGATATTAGCATATATTTGCTAACCACTATTAAAAAAATAAATTGTGAGAAGGGGTGTAACATTGCTGTACTGGTAGGAGAGACATACCCTCAAGCAAAATCAATAATTATGTCTGTCATGTAGAGAGACTTTAAAATAATAATGATGAAGACTAGAACTGAGACATTTTTGTTATTACCATGTACTAGTAATTCTAAACAACATCAGTGATGAAATGTTCTTCTATGACAAGACAGAGTACTCCTGCCACCATATGTAAAAATATATCTATAAAATTTATTTGTGGTATTCAAATTTTAAAATAGCATTCATAATGTAAATATAAATATGATATTAACCAAATAGAAAGTGCAGATGAAATGCCAATTTCCAAAAGTGATAGTAACAACTATCAAGGCTGTATAGAGATCAAAATCACCAGTGCCCAAATAATTATAGATGACCAGTGAGATCTCTGAAAGTAAAGAAGACTAAGGCTCAAGCTCTGGTTTTGATACCTAAAAATATGTGTGTGTGTGTGTGTGTGTGTGTGTGGGGGGGGGTGGGTATCAGATATTTGTATGATTTGCACAATTAATTAAAACTTTTGTCACTATGTATTAAAGTATTTTTCAATTCTAAAATAAAAAACCATTTTAATCCATGTATTTCTCCAACAGTGAAGGCAGAAATATCCTTTATTGCTTAGCATACTATTTATAATAAATGTAATAGTTATTAAATTATCTCTTGATCTTGAAACTCTCAATTCACACAGGAAAACATTTGGAAAACATCAAAACTGAAACCCTGAGAAGTTTATAGCTTTACTAGAGGCCCAGTGAACGAATTCGTGCATGGGAGGGGTCTGGCTGGCCTGACCCCAATTGGGGTGGATTGGGGCTGGGCCTGTCAGGAGGAGAAGATGGTGGGAGGTTGGCCAGCCAGCCAGCCTTCCCTGATCAGGGCCTGATCAGGGCCAGGCCAGCTGTGGGGAGGGGCTATGGGGAGGTAATCAGGGGTCAGCAGCTGGGAGAGGGGCTGTGGGAGGTTGGGTAGCCCCACCCCTGACTGGTGTGCGTGGGAGTGATCAGGGGCAGAGCTGGCTGGGGGGAGGAGCCGGGGGCTAATCAGTGTGGAGTGAGCTGATCAGGGCCGAGCCAGCCCAGGGGGAAGGTCTGCCCCACCCCCTGATTGGGCAGGTTTGCTGGTCGCAGTGGGAGTTAGTTCTGGTCACTGGCTTTTTATATATATAGATGTCTCTTAGAGACCATTGTACATCAAATTGATTTTGAATGAAATAATTGCTATTAGAAAATATACCAATATAGTTACTTGTATTGTTGCTGCAATCACCCTTGGCAGCAAATTTCAGGAAAAAATTATAGCATATCCTCTTATGTTGACATATATATAAGCAAATTAGCCGGGTTGCCACAACAGTCACGACGGGCTCAGGAGGAGGTTACGTGCACAGATGGGCGGGAGGGGACTGCTTGTGCTGTAAGACGAGCAGCAGCAGAGAGGCAGGGGGACATGCCAAGGCCACTGCTGCCACCCGCCAGCCCCAGCAGGTCTGGGAGTGGGAGCAGAGAGGCAGGAGGGGGTGCCCAGGCTGCTGCTGCCGGGAGACAGTGCCCCAGCAGGCCCTGGAGCTGAAGTGGAGAGGCAGAGGGCATGTTAACAGATCGCCACCACTGCCCACCAGCCCCAGCAGGCCCAGGAGTGGGAGCAGAGAGGCAGGAGGGCATGCCCAGGCTGCTGCTGCCTGGAGACAGTGCCCCAGCAGGCCCCAGAGCTGAAGTGGAGTGGCAGAGGGCATGTTTCCAGGCATCCACCACTGCCCACCAGCCCCAGCAGGCCCAGGAGTGGGAGAGGAGAGGCAGAGGGCATGTTCCCAGGCCGCCACCACTGCCCACCAGTCCTAGCAGGCCCAGGAGTGGGAGCGGAGTTGCAAGTGGGTGTGCCCAGGCTGCCACCACTTGGAGACAGTGCCCCAGGAGGCCCGCCTCTGTACGTGAGCTGCAGAGGAAACACCTTTTCTGACCGCTCATTGGCTAAGCTCCCTGTACACCACTTGCAGTGTTCTTGGTAACTTGGGTAATAAGAATCCAAGAAAGTGATCTAGGGTTTTTCCACCACACTCCTGGAGGAAAAAACAAAGGTCTGCTGCTGGAGGGGCTAAGAAATGTCATATCCTGCCCTAGCCGGTTTGGCTCAGTGGATAGAGCCGTGGCCTGCCTACCGCAGGGTCCGGGTTTGATTCTGATCAAAGACATGTACCTAGGTTACAGGCTCCTCCCTGGCAGAGCCCAGGTTAGGGCTCATGCAGGAAGCAACCAATCGAAGTGTCTCTCTCACATTGATGTTTCTCTCTGTCTTTCACTCTCTCTTCCATACTCTCTAAAAATCAATGGAAAAATATCCTCAGGTGAGGATAAAAAAAAAAAAGAAAGAAATGTCATATCCTATGAAAGAGACATCTTGAAAATGCCTAAAGAAAGTTGTCATTTTTTTATAGTGAAGGGACTGGAATCCGTGTTGATGAAAATACCTTTGTGGCTGCGGGAGCTGGCAGTAGCAGCAGCAGTGGGTTGATAGGGGTGGCGTCTTCCCCTGATCAGCCCACAGAGGGAGGCCAGACTGTGATGTAGACCCACTCCCTCAACAGGACATCCCCTGAGGGCTCCTGGAGTGTGAGAGTGGGCAGGTTGGGCTGAGGGAACCCCCACCCCAATGCACAAATTTCATGCACCGGGCCTCTAGTATAATATAATGCATTAAGTGAGTTGGTTTATCTTATATAAAACTATTAACATTCTTATTTCAGTTATCTTAATATGTGTTTTGGATTAAAAATCATACCAGTTACATATAAATACCTGTTTTCTTACAGGAATTTCTATTATATACTGTTACCTTAGCATCCAGTTTTATTGGTGTACAATTGTGTATGAATATTTGCACATATTATGACTTTTTAAGAATATTGTTTCTCTTATTCCTGTCAGACTACTATACCAAGATACCATAAACTGGATGACTTATAAGCAAAAAAAACACATTTATTTCTCACAGTTCTGGAGGCAGAGAAGTCTAAGATCAAGGTACTGGTACATTCAATAACTGGTGAGGTCTCACATCCTGATTCATACACATTTCAGTGTTTTCACTGCATCTTCAAGAGGTACAAGGGAACATGGGATCTCTCTGGGGTCTCTTTCATGACATCACTAATCCCATTAATAATGGCTCTGCCCTCATGCCTAATTATCTTCCTAAGACCTCACTTCCAAATACATCACATTGGGGTAGCTTATAAATTTGGGGGGACACACAAATTTTGGTCACAGTATTACTTATGTGTGAGGACTGTATTTTAACCTGAAAAATATCATTTAATTATTTTGATGTCTTAAGTTTTAGATGTTAGCAAATCTATTTTTTAAAATAATTTATGAATTTGCTTCTCCCTATTTGGTAATTTTATCATATCTCTAGATTAGCTCAAACATAAATTTTGGCTTTCATTAATATTCATCTTATGGTGAAATTCTAGCAATATTTGAAAAATGAATACATCCTGCAAACATAAAATATATACTTAAAAGAATCTGAGATTACATTTTTTATTTTTCATTTTAAAGTTTTTTCTGATAAAATTAAAATTACTCACATAGTTTTCTTTTAAACCAATTATATCCTTGTTAGGGTAGAAGGCTCTTTGAAAAATAGCAGTCATTTTGTGGTCTATAAAATACACATCTCACAGATGCTCACATGTTCTTTCCAAAGGTGAGAGAAAATGTACCTACTAATAGGCAGGCATGCTGATATTTCTTTAGTTTGAAAGAGTAATTGGGATATCTTCCTAGAACACAAAAAATGTGAGGGAAATGATGCTATTTACACAAATAACTAATAGAACTCCTGCCAACTGGAGCAGTTACAGGCAGGCAAAGGCTGGGGAGATGAGGCTGGATAGGCAAGCAATGGGCTTATTCGTGTCATGATAGAGCACCTTGGGCTTTGGGTTTTAATGGAAGAGCAAAGGGAACTCACTAACTCAGTGAAAACTAGGAAATAACATGATCATAGTTCTGTAAAAGCCCTATACTTGGTGTAAAATTAAGAAGTTGATGCATTAAAAGGCATAGGTGCATCTGTTAGGAAAATGTTTTCATGCTCCAAGTGGAGAATGAAGATAGAATAAACTGGAATGGTATTGATATATTTCTAATTCAAAAATATACACATCAAGGTAAAATTCCTTTATAATTTATATTTTAAATGCACACATATTACTGAGCAATACCTTTCAGTTAGGCAACAAGAGAATATTATAATATATTCTTTTCAAGACAATCGATGAGTTACAAGTGGATTAATGGAGGCTTGCTTCTCCATGATCATTTTGAGTTTATAAAAGTGAATCTCATGATGTTTTAATGTTTTAGTGTTTATTTTCTCTTATGGAATATACAAAAACAAGCTTCAAAATTAGAAAGCCTAAAAGCTGTAGTACAGTTATATAGACTGAAGAATCTAAAGTGAAATATGTAATAATAAACTTTTCCTCAGAAGAAAATGTGTCCTTAATTATTTTCAGATTTATTGAAGAATAATTGATGAATAAAATTGCACGTATTTAAAGTGCACAACCTGATGACTTACTATATTTCTATATTGTGAAATGATTATCACAATCAAGTTAATTAATACTTTCATCAGAAAAAAATTAAAAGTTGCAATGATTTTTATCTTCAGAAATTATAATGGTACCCTAAAAAATATAGCAAAGGAAATAAACCATGTCTCCCTGCAAAACCATATTATTGACTAGAAAAGTAATATCTGCCACCAGTAAATACAAACTACATTATGATTCACACATATGTCTGTTACTTTGGGGGTGATATACCAATTATTTTGAACATTTGATTTAATGTTAGTTTTACTTTACTACAAATGTTCAGTAGCCTAGTGCAGTCTTTTCACTTGCTATTTGTGTTGATATATCCAAATGTTTTTTCACAACAATGTTAACATTATGATTAAAAATGCTCTTTTCTTCACCTAGTGTTTTGTCATGATGAGAGTACACAGAAGGTAGAAACAGATCAGAGACCAAGTGACTGTGTTCACAGATTGATTTTTCTAATCTCTAAGGTATAACTCCTTGCTTAAACATGTAACTTTCTGCATATAAAATTTTTCCTATAATTACCATAAAACAAAAAATAATATATATTATGAATATGTTCAACCCCCCATTATGAAAAATTTTCCCATATATCATTATCAGCAGCAGCATTCTTTACTTTTATTCCTATTTATCCAGTTATTGGGAGTGCTTACATTTATTTTATTCACTTTGGGAAAAACATTAGAATACATTTAATAAAATGGATGTTTATTGATAGTTAAAAGAGCATTAGTAAAATTGTGGGATTTGATCAATCTCATATCATTATCTATCAGCAAGGCATTCTTGCTTATTAAAAACTAGAGTCCCAGTGCCTGAAATTTGTGCATGGGTAGGGTCCCTATGCCTGGCCAGCGATCAGGGCCAATCTGTGGGGCGACCGGCTGGGTGATCATGGGGCCCCCTCTGACACCCACATTGGCTGGCCTGGGGCCTGTGGGCTGGGCAGCTCCTGCATTTACTATCTGCCTCTGGTGGTCAGTGTGCATTATAGCAACTGGTCGTTCCGCAGTTCCATCAATTTGCATATTAGATTTTTTTTTATATACAGACAGTCCTTGGGTTATGTCAGACTGGACATATGTCGTTTTGTGGTTACATTGCCATCTCCCATTTATTTATTAAAACAAAGTTCCATCATTGCAACGTATGTATATATGTGCTTTATGTTTTTTATTATTTATTTACCACAAGTAAAGGTCAGGAATTTTTATCCCCTCTCCCTTCCTCTCTCTAAAAATCCTTGGAAACATATTTTTAAAAAAGTTCTATGCCACATTTTCCACTTCTTCAACCTTTTCCTGCTTACTCTCCTATTTCCTCTTACCATGCTTTTTTTTTCTTTATTTATTTCTTTTTCTTTTTCTTTTTTTTTTTTTTGCTTTGTCTTTACTTATATTACTTAGTTACATAGGATAATTTTCTAATTTGCTGTATTGCTTATTTTTTGTCTATACAATGGAACTGTAAACTTCCTATCTAATAAAGAGGGAATATGCTAATTGACCATCACACCCTCACAAATATGGTGGTGCCCACAGCCAGTAAGGAGGGAATATGCTAATTGACTGCCATGCCCTCAAAGATGGCGGCGCCCACAGCCACAAGATGACAGCACCCAGTTCCCTCAGCCCTGCCGGGGTGGCAGGTGCACGGCACAGCCGGGCCTGCCCCCAGGTGGGTCCAGCTGCTCCGCACACCTGCCTTGAGAGTCCTCCTCCCCTCAGGCCCCCAGCCACCCAGGGCCGACCCAAGACACAGGCAAGCCTCGATGTCAACTTCCCAGCCACCCAGGGTGGGCCTGAGGTGCAGGCAAGCCTCGATGGCAGCTTCTCATCCGCGCAGGGCCGCCCGAGGCTCAGGTAACCAGGGCCGGCCAAGGCTTGCACTGCCAGCAGTGGCAGCAGCAGAGGTATGATGAGGGTGTCGCCTTCCCCTGATCACCAGGTCACCTCCTGCCTCTGAGGGCTCCCAAAGTGTGAGAGGGCGCAGGCCTGGCTGAGGGACCTCCCTCCAGTGCATGAATTTTCATGCACTGGGCCTCTGGTTATGACATAAAACTTTAGTTGCTTTATTTGTCTAACATATATTTGTGCTCAATATTTACTGAATTAATGAAAACATAAGTGCTCATCAAACTTCAAGTACACTGCTGATGGTCCATCACATAATGTGTTTGTCATGCCCATTCACATCTAAACTTAAAAATGGATAATGTTTAGACTCAAGTTATATCTTTATCATATACTATTTAATTAATTGTAGCTTAACCACCACACACATGAATTCAATCAGGTGCATATCAAATTGAAATCCTAATATTTTTCAAGAATTTAGATAGATGATGACATAACAAAATAAAATAAGATGGAATGATAGTCTCTGTATTTATGCAGTTCATATCAAATATATAAACAAATGAATAAAACTAATTACCATTGAAACTAGAGCCACAAATGTTTTAGATAGAGTAGTGTGATGAATAAGGCAGAGAGCATTTAGAGGGAAGCTTGACACTAAATGCATCTCAGATAGGAGCATATAATAATCAGAGAACTGAAGAGGCGGAGTGTAACAAGGTCACACCTATCAGCAGGGCCACATATATGAGAATAGTACTGTTCAGATACCAACTAATAGAAATGGAGACTGAACTGACTGAGAAAAACCATTCAATTGCATTTTTGCAGTGCTTGTTGAACATAAAAACTTACAAAGAGTTCAAATAAGATACATATGGAAAACCTAAGGTTAAAGCTATTTCTATTAATTTAAATATTTTTATCTTAATGATATCATGTAATACTACATTACATTGAAAGTCAGAGAAATGTGAGTCTTTTCCAAAATATTTATATTCTGGTACTATCCTTGGCTAACCACAGTGAATACTATTACTATAAGAGATTAAAAAGTCAGAGGCCTGCATGGATAATGTTTTCCCAATACTCAAGTATTATTTTATCAATTTTTATATTTTATGTGGCATTATAAGCTACCTCCACAGTACAACAACAGGGGTTAAGAACTGTCATTTGAGCCTGGCCAGTGTTGCTCAGTGGTTGAGTGTTGACCTATGAACCTGGAGGACATGGTTCCATTCCCTGTCAGGGCACATGCCTGGGTTGCAGGCTCAATCCCCAGTAAGAGGCTGAATCAGCAGGAGGCAGCTGATCAATGATTCTCTCTCATCATTGATGTTTCTATCCCTCTCTCCTTCTCACTTCCTCTCTGAAATCAATAAAAATATATTTTTTAAAAAGAATGTGATTTTATAGGGCCTGTATTGTTGAATGATTATTATTATGGTAAATGGAAAGCAAGTTCATTTATAGCTGGTAAATAGTAAATAGATTTCTGATAAACACTTCCTAAATTATTAACAGATATTAATATTTTCCTATGGAATTGTTAACCTGATATTTAATAAAAGATAAATGCCTCTGGACTTCCAACAAGATGATAAAGTTTTATAAAATAATTCAGCGTTCACATTGAAAATATACTATTTTTTTCTTAAATGAAGGTTTGCAAAGATATATAGTCAAAATGATACTTTCCACTGATGCAGGTTAATATCAGAAGAGATTATAAAAGTCATGAATCCAATTTTAGGAGAAATCAGTGGAGACAATGAAATTTTGTTGAGCTATAGTTTTTTAGTTCATGTATCTTGCATTAGAAAACCTGTGAGGAAATATTGGAATTAAAAATAAAAATAAAACACTAATGAAATATTTTCTGCCTGGAAATAATGCTTTAAGGAGCTATATGAAAATAAGAAAAATATGTATTGCAAATACCAAATACCAAGATTGGCTTTCATACCTAAAATTAAATGTATTGTCAATAAAAAAAATAGGCATGAATATAAATGACCAATAATGCGTAGACATAAATATTTACATACATGCTAAAAATGTATATATTTCTATATATACAACATACTTTTTCTATATATAATGTTGCATATGTATATGTAGATCTATCTATATGTATATACACATATATGTAGATATATATATATATATATATATATATATATATATAGTTATATGTACTTATATATGTATATGTATGCTATCTTTGTCATTACTGATGGGGAAATGTAGCATAAATGATAAGGAAAAATGTGATGTTTTATTCCTATTTCTGATATTTTCTGTGTGATATTGGGCAAGATATTACTTTTATCTTTGTCTCTTCTTCCTCATCTAAAAAGAAATAACTGATAACTATAATGACTTACCTCAGTTTGGGTACTGAGAAGTAATTGAGGTAACTGCTCAAAAGTAATTAGTAGTATCTAAATATCTGTCAAGCCCCTCCACAGTGGCTCAATGGTTGAGTGTTGACCTATGAATTAGGAGATCACTGTCCGATTCCTGGTGGATTTCTGGTCAGGGCATATGCCCCTGTTATGGGCTCCCTCCCCAGTAGGGGGCATGCAGGAGGCAGCCAATCAATGATTCTCTCTCATCATTGATATTTCTCTCTCTCTCCCTCTCTCTTCCTCTCTGAAATTAATAAAACTATATTAAAAAATAAAAAATAAATAAATACCTGCCAAATATAAGCTATTTGGTATGTATTTGTTTTCATTCTTATTTTTGTCTCTTTTGATATATTAAATATAATCAGTAATATTAACATTTGTTTTATATGACACATGTCTGGATTTTTTAACTAATTTTATTTATTAAAATATTATTTGCCTACCATCATTTAAACAATCAAACAATTTATTTCTAATTGGTTTCTATTTCAAAAAACACAACATAACAACCTTAATATGTAGATAATTTTAGATATATTTAAATATGCTAGTATCAAATAATTACAAAAACCACACATCTTTTAGTATACCTTCAAAACACATCTATTTTTTCTAAAATATATAAGCATGTCTTATTTCTGAAATAACATGTTTGCAATGTGTCATAATAATCATCTGTTTATATTAGTGTTCTTTTAATACAGTCTGTTATTATTTAATATTTTATTACATGTATATGATATTTTGTTTATATTTATAGAACTGAATTTGTCTTTACTTATGTCTTTGTTTTATTTCTGTCTTTGTCCCTGCTTTATTTTTGCTTCTTTATTTTAAAACCAATGTGACTGGCATGAATTCCTGAACTCCTTATAACATATTTGATTACTGTTCAGTTTTAGGATATCTAACATAATACTATTTGTTATTTATTATGAAAAGGGGAAAAAAGCAGCTAAGAATTAAACTTGCCACACATTTAATTGAAGCAATGAGACCTTACTTTTTGTCCATCAATTCAGTAAATAAACTATAATAACTTTTCTCACCTAGGGTAATGTGACAGTAAGAATTATTGGACTTTTCAAGTTGTAGACTCAATTTGAAATATCAGAACCAGTGTCCCTGTGGGCCTAATTTTCTTTTCTCCATTCCCCTTTTCCTGCCTGCATGACTCCCCTAGAATGTGACATTTACAAGGTACCTGTGAAAAGTAGCAGAAGAACACCACAAACATAACACACATAAGGAGCTACATACAAAGAGTTTTTGTTTGTTTTCCAGGTGTCATGGGGATCCACAGATGTGGTCACATCTCAAGGAATATACTTAAACCACTAGTTTATCCTCCTGCATTGCAAAAGTACTAGCATTTTAAGGGCCATTGTTATTCTTAATTTACATGAGAACTAATTGTTGGTGGTAAAGTCAAGAGACAGACAATTGAAAATTGAGTGAGAAAACTTCAAGTTCTTTATTTTCACTTTGATCTCTTTTCACATGTTCAGTTTGTGAGGAAATTGGTAACAGTCATTAACAGGAATGCTAGCTTCTGCAGAGGTTTATAATTTGGTGAGTGTTGATTACAGGACCAACACGTGTGCTACCATTTATATTGTGGTACTTTAATAAGGAGAGAGGCAGGGACTGTTACTCTGAAAGGATCGTGTTTCCCTTCTTTCAATGTCTTAAGTGTGCTAGAATTGCCCTAACAGGTACCAGATACTGGGTACTTTCACTGCCTATTCCGAAGTCCCATGCCTGAGGCTTCTTCACCGCCCCCGCCCTCCAGATGTGTTATGCTGCCTCTTCCCTCTCACTGCCCTCCAGGTCAATGCCTTCTCAAGCACCAAGGACATCAAGGAGATCCTGGACAGCATAGGCATCAAAGCAGAAGAGAGAAGACCAGCTCAACAAGGTCATCCATGAGCTGAAGGGAAAAAACACTGACGTCATTGACCAGGCTATTAGCAAGCTGGCCAGCTGTAGCCTTCATCACCGCCCCACCCCCAGGGTCTGCAGCTCGTGCTGCTGGTTCTGCTCCAACAACAGCACAGGAGAAGAAAGATGAGAAGAAGGAGTTGGAGGAGTGAGAAGAAGGAGTTGGAGGAGTGAGATGACGACATGAGATTTGGCTTGTTCATTTAGAGTCCTACTACCGGAGGGTGGGGGGGATCTCACAATTTTGGAGGATACAGGTCCAAATTCAAAGTATTGGCACAGTTGGTTTCTTCTGAGGTCTCTCTGCTTGGCTTTCAGATAGCTTTTTATCTCCTGTGACTGAATTTCCTCTGTTTATAGAACACCAGTCATTTTGCATTAGGGCTTACCTTAAAGTTCTCATTTTAAATTAATTAACTGTTTAAAGACTATCTACAAATATGGTCACATGCTGAAGTAGTGGGACTTGGAACTCCAACATATGAAATTTGGTGGGAAGAGGGGCATAATGCAGCCCATAATACCCAGCATTGTCTTCTTATCCTATATATACTAGAGGCCCAGTGCACGAAATAGTGTAGCCTCCTGCGATCCGGGACATCTTCTGCCCATTCGCCAATCCCCAGGCCAAACACCGCCTCTGCCACCGGGCTTCAGGCCATTGGGATCACCAGCTCATCCCTGGCTGCCCGGGGGCTCAGGCCTGTAGGAAAGCAGGTGCCAGTGACTTCACCCCCATGCACATGTGCCGGGCCAGCCGCTGATGGAACGTGCTGCCCACTCAGGGGTGCTCACATGGGCGCTGCCACCACTGCTGCTGCCACTGCTGCCACTGCTGCTGGGGCTTGAGGCACCGATGGAAGCTACAGGGCTCTCCCGTGACCTACCCACCCCGGTGTGAGTGGCCCAGAGAGGGCAGCGCGTTCTATCAGCGGCCAGCCCGGCGCACACACATGGAGGTGAAGTTGCCAGCACCTGCTTTCCCACAGGCCTGAGCCCCTGAGCAGACAGGGATGAGCTGGTGATCCCAATGGCCTGACAGCCAGCCTGGTCCTCCCGCCACCCACCCCGATTCCCCTGTTCACCACCGCTGATCCATCGGAGTCTGCGGGCCGGGGGCAGGGACCAAGAGGTCAGCCATTCAGCCTGCTCGCCAGTCCCCAGTCCCATCCGCTCCACTTGAGGGCTGGGGGTTGAGGGACCAAGAGGTGCTCAATGCACCTCATGGTGACCGGTCGTTTGGTCGTCACTGTCGTCATGGACGTTGGCTTTTTATATATATATAGATACCCTGCATTAAATCTTCCATTGAGCAAAGATGTTGCAACATAGAGTAAAATAAAAGAGTACTTTGCATGAGCAACTTGTGAGCATGGGGAAAGTCAGGATGGGTTCAGGAAGTCAGAAAGGAAGAGACATTTATTGAGTTCCAGGAATAGAAGCAGAGGGTAAAAATCCACTGGATTTCCACTGCCAAAAATTCTAGAGAGAATTAAAGTGAGTTAAGGTTTTCTAGGAAATTATAACTAATTTTCAATTATTGGGATAGAGTAAATATAACAATGATAAGACTAAAAGTCATATTTCATAGTCATATTTCTGGATTTGGGAAAGGTTTCATCAAATGTACCTCTCAGAGTGGATATGGAATTTAGTATTCAGAGACTCTTTACAGAGGGCAAAAATACCAAAGGTAACAATGGCTCTGGCAGTCACAGCAGAATAAAGAGCAGGAGGGTAACTAGTTTACGTAATTATCATAAAATCCCCTAGGTTAAAACAAGAATAAGCCACCCTGGAATACTTGTCTTTAAATCTCCTTTTTGAAAAGTAAAAGAAATGTGAATACCTAAAAGCAAATCTAAATGTCTAAAAAGTAAAAGTAATTTTTTGAACAGTAAAACACACAAGATAAATAAAACAATGAATGCTTTTTGATCCACCTATTTGTAATCAGTTGAAAAGAATCTAAGGGAAAAAAAGTTATTTGAATAGAATATGAACATCAGCAATGAGAATGCTAATAAGTGCTAATGTCAGTGAAATTATAATATTGTATATGTACATATCCTATACAATAAAAGCCTAATATGCTAAGTGTCAGACCATCAAACCTCAGAGGGAAGGTAGGGGAGGGCAGGGGTAAGGGGGAGAGATCAACCAAAGGACTTGTATGCATGAAGCCTAACCAATGGACACAGACAACAGGGGGTGAGGGCATGAGCAGGGAGGTGGGGGGTAGGGGGAGAATAAGGACTCATATGTAATACCTTAATAAATAAAGAAAAAAATAAAATAAATAAATGTTAACTGGAAACACAGCAGATAGATTTAACAGGTGATAAAGCCACCTAATAAAACTAACCAATCAAAAATATTTAAAATAAAAATATATGCCACAGAGTGAGAAAAAAATATTTAAGATACATTACTAAATAACAACCTGGTAGACTGAAGGAAGCATGTCATTTTCCAGAATCTAATGGTGTATTTAATGCATAAAGTATCTAAGGAGTAAATTTCATTATTGTCTTTCCCTCAAGCTGGAGGTATTCTTAATTAGAAATTTTATTACTCTACTGAAGAGAAAAACTTCATGATCAGAGAGTAAATAGCATTACATAAGTTGATTCACTGACTAGGACTCAAAGATAAAATACTTAAAAGATAGTACTGATTAAAGATATTGTAAAGTAATAAAACTGCATTTCTCTCCTAGTTGTAATTATCATTTATATTTCTATGTGACTGGATTGTTTTTTTTTTCTTTTAAAAAAACAGAAAAAACAAAGATCAATAGGTGATTATTAAAATAGAATTATCAATTGTAACCAACTTCAGTAATTATTTCAAATAACAAAATGGCATTTTGTCATTTAATTAGAGTTTAAGGAACCAGAACCGTGAATCGGGAACCTGGCTTCTACTCCCATGTCTACCACCAAGTATCTGGTAGATGCTTGTCATGACATGACTGCTTTGGACAACTGCTCCCAGTTCCTCTGATTCTTACAGTATTTTCTTTACTCTTCAATTGGAGCTTAGGATTTGGGGGTGTTTTGAGAGATGAATATGACATGACATTATTAAAATCACAGAATGTTGCCAGGGAACATTTCAAAAGCCAAACCTGAGCAGTAACAAATTATATTTTGATCTTGAAAGGGAAAGTGGAGCTTATCGGAAGCCTGAAAATCCACAACTGCAGCACCCACCGAAAAGCTGCGAGCCCCAGAACACCGGTCCCCAATTGGCGCAAACACGCAGATTCAGAGGAGCTCTACACTCCACCACGGAAAGGTCAGATTTCGCCTAGGATAAGGTGAGGTCTCTGGTCCTGGCGGGAGAGAGGAACGCACGTTTTGCAGGAGCTGGAGGACCAGGGAAGTCTGTGCCTAGAAAAATCCGTGGCTGTTGGGGCTGGTGTGATCCGTGAATGTGGAAGGGGGTCCTCAGAGCTGCTAACAGAAGGGATCTCTAAAAAGCAACCCATTTTGATCTGACATGCAGGGACAGCCTAGGAATTTCAAAGGTGTGCCAGCTGCTTAGACTTGCACAGAGACCCATTGTTCGAATACTTTGGCTTTTTCCTCTTTGAATCCTTGCTTCTGATTACTAAGCCCAATACATAGGATCACCCAGTTGGGGACACCCTGGGAGACTACAGGGGAAAGTTGTTTTTCTGGAACCTGGGGATCAGAGCAGAGAGTGACCATCGGAGAGCCAGCTATGAGGCAGCCCACTTCCAAAAACTGGTATTGAGTGCCACAGGGAAAGAAGGATGTAAATACAGGCTAGAGAGGCCAAAGAGATCCAGAAGTCAATCCAGAAACACTGCCACCCAGGGGCTGAATCACAAATTGACTCTTGTGTAATCAAAAATAAAGGAATATGAGAAATTAAGACACACTGCCTGCTTAAAAATCAGGACTGGCTTACAACAATGAGGAGCAGTGGAACGCAGGGAACTGCAATACTGTCCAGACTGAGAAATAGGCGTGCCAAACAGAACAATAGAGGAAGTGAATGACCTTCACTACTGCACATTTTATATTTTTATTTATTTTTTATTTTTTTTATTTTCATTTTTTGCATCTTTTACTCAAGAAACTAATTTTTTTCCTCACTTGATTTTACCTTTTTAATTATTACATTTTTATTTTCAATCAGTATCATTACTACTACTATTTTACCTTTTTTTTTTTAAAGTATCATTTTATTTTCTCTTTATTTTACTTTGGGATTAGTGTTCTACATTCTTGTTTCATCTTTCCTTTAGCATCATTTTACTCTATCTCAACTCTACCTTTATGCCATCACTTTCTTCCTAAACTTTCCCCTTTTGGTGTCCTGTTTATCTTACCCCTTTCCTGCTTTAGATTTTCCTTATTCTTTCTGTTTACCCCCTGATAAAATTTCACCCTACTTATATATCTAATCTACAATCCCCTTCTCCAAGTCCATACACACCTCTCTCTTCACTGTCTTAACTATCCAAAAAATTGTATTTCTCTCTGTCCTTTTGTTGTTGTTTGCTTGAATGTTGATTATATCGAATTTTTATGCTTTTTTGTGAGACTGTTTTGCTTATTCTTTTGTTTGTTTATTTGTTTGCTTTGTTTTTGTTTGTTTTTTGCTTCTGTTTTCCCTTGCCTCACTTGATATTAGTTGGTGTTGTAGTTTGTATTAACCCCCAGGTACTTGTTGCTGGCATTTGCTGGGATTAGTGGTTGTTCTATTGGAGTTTTCTCCCCATATATATAGTTTGTTCCCCTTTCTCTCTTAGTCTCTTTCTTTTCTCTCTTACTTTTTTTTTCCTTTTCCCAATTTCATTTTGACACTCCTTTTTTTTTTTCTTTCTTTCTTTTTCCTCTTCTTCTTTCTCTCCTATCCCCTAATTTGCCTTTCTCTGGTGGTCACCTTTATTGAAGGTTATTAATATCATGAATACATTTCTGTTCAGTGCCTTGTGTGTTGTACCTGGTTGTGTTGTATTTTGTGCCTTTAAATCAATGCAGGAGAGAGAGAACTACATAACCAGACACCTGGAGAAGAGAGACCATGGGGAGACAAAGAAACAGCCCACATATGAAAGAAAAGCAGGCATCACCAGAAAAGGAAGTAAACGAAATGGAGGCAAGCAACCTTCCAGAGAAAGAATTTAGAGAAATGGTCATAAGGTGGCTGAAAAGAATGGAAGACACATTCAACAATATGAGTAAAAACCAAGAAGAAATGAAGAAGAACCAAGAAGAAATGAAAAATGACATCGCTGCTGTAAAGAACTCAATAGAAAGCATCAAGAGTAGACTAGAAGAAGCAGAGGACCGCATCAGTGAGCTAGAAGACAAGATGGGGAAAAATACCCAAGTAGAGCAGCTTCTAGAAAAAAAATTAAAAAGCAAGAGGAGAGCCTAAGGGAACTCTGGGACAACATGAAACAAAACAACATCCGCATAATAGGGGTTCCAGAAGGAAAGGAAACTGAGCAAGGAATAGAAAACCTATTTGAAGAAATAATGACAGAAAACTTCCCTGATATAGGGAAGAAAAACCCCACACAAATCCAAGAAGCTCACAGAGTCCCAAGCAAAATAAACCCCAAAAGACCGACGCCAAGGCACATTATAATTAAATTGGCAAACACCAATGACAAAGTAAGAATCTTAAAAGCGGCCAGAGAGAGACAGAAAGTTACATACAAAAGAATCCCCATCAGACTAGCAACTGGTTTCTCAACAGATACTCATCAGGCCAGAAGGGAGTGGAATGAAATATACAAAGTCATGCAAAGGAAGGGTCTGAATCCAAGAATACTGTACCCAGCAAGGCTATCAATCAAAATTGAAGGTGAAATCAGGAGCTTCAAAGACAAAAAAGGACTAAGGGAATTTATTACCACCAAACCAGCAATGCAAGAAATGCTAAAGGGTCTGATGTAAAAAAAAGAAATAGGAAGCGAAGAAGGAACACAGGGATAAAGAATAAAAATGGCAACAAGTAAGTACCTATCAATAATAACTTTAAATGTAAATGGATTAAATGCCCCAATCAAAAGACATTGGGTAAAGGATTGGATAAGAAAACAAGACCCATATATCTGCTTTCTACAAGAAACCCACCTCAGAAAAAAAGATGCACACAGACTGAGGGTGATGGGATGGAAAAAGGTCTTCCAGGCGAATGGAAATGAAAAAAAAAAGCTGGAGTAGCAATACTTATATCTGACAAATTAGATCTCAAAGTGAAGGACATAACAAGAGATAAGGAAGGCCACTTCATAATACTAAAGGGAGCAATCCAACAAGAAGAAATAACTCTGGTAAACATATATTCACCCAATACAGGAACACCCAAATACATAAAGAAATCTCCTAAAGGATATCAAGGGAGAGATTGACAGCAATACAATCATAGTAGGAGACTTTAATACCCCACTATCACCATTGGACAAATCCTCTAAACAAAAAATCAGCAAAGAAACATCATTCCTAAATGACTCACTAGACCACATGGAATTAATTGACATCTTCAGAACATTTCACCCCAAAGCCACAGAATATACATTCTTCTCAAGTGCACATGGGTCATTTTAAAATCACAGAATGTTGTAGAGTACAATTAGCTATGTAAAGTATCTGAAGACTTCACAAAATACCCAGGTAAGAGAAGAGAGTTACATACTTAAGAAGCATAGAGATGGATTCTTTTGAACTAAACTGGAACTGTAAAATGTAGCTCAGTGAGAGATTCTAGCTGCATTTTGTCTCATTCATAGATCTGGAGGAGTCAGAAGTAGGTTTGTGCATGCTGGAAGTGGAGTGCAGCTTCATATCAATCATTTATTCAACTAGTATTGACCAATTAACTTAAAAATATGAGGTAGTCAGTGTTCTAGGAGCTGGAATTATAGTTCCATTATTTTTAGGCAAGATATACTTGGCTACATATGATTACACATTATCATACTCTGATATAAAGTGTTTTTTTTTTTAACTTTCATTATATATTCCAGTGAGATTCTCATACTGTCGTTAAAATATTTTTGTTGACTTATTTTTTCCATATTCAGTTATATAATTTCCAAATAACTATTTTACCTTAATATTTTCTAATTGTATATCCTATTCATTTATATTAATTCCATAGTGAATGTCATATAGGACAATAGCAAGTTATATATGAAAAAGAGATTCTTGATAGTGTATCCCTAGTAGTTCTTATTAATAGATGCAAGAATTTAGTTGAAAAGTATATATTACTATCCTCATTTTGTGAAGAATCATTATCAGTAAGATAAACTAAATATTATCAGTTATATTTTCTATCTTCAGAGATGGTCAACTACATATGTTTCTTTCTTTTCACCTATTTTAATTTCCACCAGAAGTATTAATTAATGCACTACTATTAAATGGTTCCTATGTTTCTTTATCCAATGCCATTATATTTCTGGATTAGTCTAAGGACAGGAAGCTATCAATAGTGATTGCATTAATATAATAAGAAATGTTAAAATAGCTTGTATTGATATGTCAAATAATATATGTTCTTGTGTGTTACTGTATTATCTTCTTTCTCATTTATATAATCATGCACTTCCATAATTTAATACTTGGTTAATTTTAAAATATTTCAGTTTAGTGTTTTTCAGTAATAAACATTTTATTGACCATCTACAGCTATAATAACATTGTTTGCATTATGATATATTTTGTCATGTAACAATACTATCGTTACACATTTATTTTAGTTGAATTGGATTGCATGTTTTTCCTTTATTTTTAAAATACATTTTTTATTGATTTCAGAGAGGAAGAGAGAGGGAGAGAGAGAGAAAAACATCTATGATGAGAGAGAATCATTGATCAGCTGTCTCTTGCACGCCCCACACTGGGTACCAAGCCCGCAGCCCAGGCATATGCCCTGACCAGGTATTGAACCATGACCTCCTGGTTCATAGGTTGATGCTCAACCACTGAGCCACACAGGCTGGGATTTCATTTCTTAATTTTCAAGTATCTGTGGAGGGGGGAGGTTGGTTTATTTTTTCATTTTTTGTTTCTGTTTGAAAATATCATCTTTGTTCAGTTATGACTTTATTATCAGACTGGTACTTTAACCTGGCAAAAATTATTGATGCAATATTTTATTTCTACCACCTTTCCTTTTTTAAAAAATTTCAACTAGTTCTAACTTTCCTAAGCTTCTCTTTCATTTCCAGATGTAATCTTTAATTATTGTTTTATTTTATTTTCTAATACTGTTAGGTTGTTCCCTCATTAATTTCCTCTCCTAACCACCACCCTAGTGGTTGCAAATAAAATTTTATTGTATAGATTTAATTTTAAGCATTTTTGAAACAATAGCTTTATCTTTCCTTACAAATAATGTATACATTTTAGAACATTCCAATCCAAAAACTACTCATCCAAACTGAATATCCAAGTATTTAACGTTTGTACATTTTTTTTTTTTAAATATATTTTATTGATTTTTTACAGAGAGGAAGGGAGAGGGATAGAGAGTTAGAAACATCAATGAGAGAGAAACATTGATCAGCTGCCTCCTGCACACCCCCTACTGGGGACATGCCCGCAACCAAGGTACATGCCCTTGACCGGAATCGAACCTGGGACCTTTCAGTCCGCAGGCCGACGCTCTACCACTGAGCCAAACCGGTTTCGGCCGTTTGTACATTTTTTTAAACCCCACGTTTGTGATGGTAATTCTGAATTTACATTTATTTTACAATTATATGTTTTCCATCCCTTTTACATCACAGATAACATTTGAGATCATTTTCCGTGAAACAAATCACCTTAGAATTAACTTATAGTATCTAAAAAATTTTAGCAACATTATTGTAGCAATTGACATGCAATGAACAGTATATGTGTAGATGTATATATGAAAATAATATTTTATTTGTTTATTGGACATTTGTATTTGTTTTATTAATTGTGTAAATTTCTGATTTTGTCTACTATTTTAATGTGAACATATGTTCATAAATGTATAGATATATAATATTTCTATTGGATATATTTATGATAAAGTATACAAATGCTTTTATATGACTTAATTAATGAATAAGATGTAATTTAAACTCTTGTTGACAACTTATTGCAATATTTTCTCCAGGATGGTTATTGCCATCCTATATAATAAAAGCCTAATATGCAAATCGACTAAACAGCAGAATGCCTGGCTGAATGACAGGTCACTATGATGTGCACTGACCACCAGGGGGCAGACACTCCATGCAAGAGCTGCCTCCAGCCCCAGGCCAGCCTAGGTGGGTGCCAGTGGGGGCCCCCCAACCACCCAGCCAGTTGACCCACAGAGGGAAGCCACCAGCAGGGGCGGCCAGGCTTCGGGACCCTACCCATGCACGGATTTTGTGCATCGGGCCTCTAGTTTTAAATACATTTGGGTTGTTATTTTTTTTTAACTTACATACATTTTCAATATTTATTTGCTTCCCATTTTATCAATATTTGTCTTTAAAAATTATGTGTGTTTTTTTTTCTGGTAGGAAATGCATATATGTATTTTTTTCATTTTCAGTTACAGTTTACACTCAGTATTATTCTGTATTAGTTTCAGATGTACAGCTAAGCAGCTAGAAAATCATGTAGTTTACAGCATGATCCCTCTGCTGATTTAAGTACCCACCTGACCCCATACCTATAGTTTCTGTTTTTTTATGTCAGTTATTAAAAGGCCTTCTAGTCAAAGATTAAAGGTATGTATACATCATATTTCCTTTCCTTTGACACTCATATGCTTGTATTTAGCATGTTCAAATTTTTATTATTTTTAAAATCCACAGATATGTTAAGGCATTCAACATATTGCCTTGCTATTGGATTTTCTTCCCTTTCTCCCCTTTTTAAATATTTGTAGTGTAATTTAATGATTGGCTTTTAGCCAGTTCACTTCTCTGCTTCTTTTTTTAAATACTTAAAAATAATCAAATTTTTAAATTTACCCAGGTGGGCAAGTATAATAAAACTTATAGTGTAGATTTATAATGTTAGATACATTAAATATGAAAGCATAGACTTTATTCCTCCTTCTATGTTTCTTCCACTTATTTCTTTTTTTAAAATGATGTTCTGCATATAAGAGGTTACTTAATTCCCAAGGTTTTTATCAGAAAATTAACATGCACATATATAGATATGCAGATCGGTATATTTTCATATAACAAATTATCTTTTTATCACCAACTCATACATAATTATAATTCACCAGTAGGAAATTTATCATAAATTTACTAATATAAACATAATTAAAGTTATTATGAATGTTAGCAGTTGCCGATACTATTTGATGAGAAAAAATTTTGGTTTTCCATTTGGTGACTAATGTTAATTCATTTATTTTTAATTTCTAAAGGGTTTCCCATTTGGCTGTAACAATTTTAGTTACTAATTATGAATTATAGCAGGGTGTTTGGGGAATTAAGAAGTGCTTTCATGATGCTGATGAATATATATTTGCTGTGGAATTAGTTAATATTGTTCTAACCATATTGTGGATACAACCAATCTGCACAATCCCCAGATTGCCCTCATGTAAGCAAGTCTTGATATTTGTTTCTAATGCTTTTTTAAATTACATTGAATTTGTGTTTTCAAATTTAAATTAAACATAATAGGTAACAAACTTCAGCTATTAAATGTGTGACCATCAGAATTCAGGTATTTATTCTATTAGCAATATTTTATTATAAAATTGGAAATTTATTATACTCCAGTATATGTTTCAAAATAACATTTCATGACTAATGTAGTAAGCACAAACATTAACCTATCATGTATTTAAATGTCTATAATTAACTATAGTACTTTCTTAAGCCAAAATGTAAACCTCTTCTATTTTTATATGAATTGTTTCTCTTAAAACAGAACTTCATACTAGTTTGTTATAAATTAAAAAATAACAAAATTGTTCATGTTATAATAAAATATCTGAATATTTATAAGTAATTTAATTTGATAAATACGTATTACTCTAATAAGCATTAGAAAAATGCCAACTTTAGTATTTACACTGTATACATTTATCAATTCTCACAAATTAAAATAATAGTATTATTCTATTAATCTTATACAATTTTAAATCATGTAAGACTACCTATATAAGTAGAGAGAAAAATAAATTTATTATATTTTATTTTATTTTCCTACTTGTTTCCCAATCAAAAAAAGAAAATATGAGAGCATGTCTCTGTATAAAATTTGGATTTTTCATAATGCTGGTTATTAAGTTTTAAAAAAATAAACTCTGAATTATCAGGAAACGAGGTGAATATACTTAATTTAACTATATTGTTTCTAACATTATGGTAACAACATTTGCTCACTTGTAAAAAAATGTTTTCATATAAGTTCAGAGATCTTAATACATGTATCTAAATTTTACAATATTTTACATATAGGTAAATAAATATATGAGATCTCTCTTTGAGTGCCTATATGTGGATGGGAGTGTATTGTTTGCCAATGTGAAGCTACTAGCTATACCTGTGATGTAATTTACTTACAGGGGAACCAGTATCTCTGATGCTACTGAAAAGACATGTAAACTTACTATATAAATATTTGAAAGCCTTCTTTCTTATCTAAATGCCTTGAAAACTCTTGATGTAAGAAAGAATTTATTGGCAATTATGCCCTAAACAGAATGATAATCAAAGAAATTAATTGGAACTTCCCTATTTCATACTTCAATTTAGAGTATTGCAGACTATTATTTTAAAAAGCCATTGCATCCTCTATGAAATGTTCTTGTATCTGAGGTATGTTGAGTTAAAAGATAACCTGAGGCATATTAATATTTTCAAGAGTTTACTTGCATCAACATAGATTGGCATTGGGCAGCATCAAATCTGAAGTGGTTATGACTGCTCAGGGACAGGGTCTAGGGGAAGTGTTTTTATAGTTACGGAGAAGCAAAGCAAGGAGAGTATTTGATTGGCTATAGCCAGCATTTGCCTTATTTGGGAAAAACCTAGTTGGCTGTTTATGATTGGATTCCTTTACCTGGGAGCATTTATAGGACTTTGTACCGGCTTAGTCTTCAATTTGCTTACTTAGGTTACTAGAGCCATTTCAGTCTAATGGCTTCTGTGTTTACTTACTTGAACAGTTGTTATAGATGGTGACTGCCATAGTAAGGTGCAAACAAGGTTATTGAGGTTGTATAGTAAACACCATGATACAAGTACCTTTGCTGTTTGAAATTTGTTTCTACATCTGAATTAAAAATATTGAACTAACTAAACTTTGAAAAACACATAAGTAACAAAAAATTGCTATAGGAATAGTGTGATAAGACCAGAGACTCCAGTACAAATATTATTGACCAAGAAAATGTGGAGCATATGAGAGAATATATAGTACTAGAAATAAATTAAAACAGGTCCAAAATTATAGGATAATCCCACTTCTTGTTTTAACTTGTTACCTTAACATTATTATAAAAAGAGTCTCTGTCACTTCCAAAAGTGTGCTGGTTTGAAAGATAAGTTCTGCTTGTTATCACCATTTTTTTTAATAAGGAAAAATTAAAGTAGCCCCTCTATATGCTGTCCTAGTTGTTTTCTGATATTTCAGAGACTGGGTTTCATTTTGTGTATTTATGTAGGTCTTTCTCAACCCAAGATTATAAAAAGTGTCTCCTTACTTGAATAGTTAATATTGAGGAATGATATGAAAGAAGGAGAATATAGAAGGAGAAGCAGGAGTTGGATAAAAATGATAAGTGCAAATGACCTCTAGTTAAGAATGAATTTAGAATAAAGAGAGAGAAAACGCAAGCTATTTAGATAAACTTTAACTTAACCTGGATAGCTAGCCAAATTAAAGAGGTAGTCCTAAATGTTTACAGGGACTTTTAAATAATGCTTTAGGAAAAAAATAATGGCGGCGGAATAGACAGACATGTCCCGAGCCTTGTCTTGGAACAGATAGAAAGAACAGCTGAGGGTGGCACGGGGAGAGTTTATTGGAGAGTTAAGGGATAGCTATACTCCAGGAGAAGGTGGGGGACTGCTGGACAGGGCTCCCCTGACCGGGAAGCCCTCACTGCTGCTGGGTTCCCTCCCGGAGCCACCGGCTCTGATCCAAAGACCGCACCATCTTGAAGGGGAAAATGGATGTTATTGGAAGCCTTAAAAACCTACAACTGTGCCACCCACCGACCAGCTGCGAACCCCAGAGCACCAGTGCCCAATTGGTGCAAACACACGGATTCAGAGGAACTCTATACTCCACTACAGAAAGGTCAGATTTTGCCTGGGATAAGGAGAGGTATCTGGTTCCGGCAGGACAGAGAAATGCGTGCACTGCAGGAGCTGGAGGACCGGGGGAAGTCTGCACCTAGAAAAATCTGTGGCTGTTGGGGCTGGCGTGATCTGTGAATGTGAAAGGAGTTCCTCAGAGCTGCTAACAGAGGGGATCTCTAAAAAGCAACCCATTTTGATCTGACGCAGAAGGACAGCCTAAAAATTTTGGGAGTGTGCCGGCTGCTTGGACACAAAGGGGGGAAGGTGATTGTGCAGACTTGTGCACAGACTCGGAGTTCGCACACTTGCGCTTTATCCTCTTTGAATCCTTGCTTCTGATTACTGATCCCAATACATAAGATCACCCAGTTGGGGACACCCTAGGAGACTGCAGGGAAAAGTTGTTTTTCTGGAACCTGGGGATCAGAGCGGGGAGTGACCGTTGGAGAATCAGCTCTGGGGCAGCCCACTCCCACAAACCGGTATTGAGTGCCACAGGGAAAGCAGGATCTAAGTACTGGCTAGAGAGGACCTATAGACCCAGAGGTCAATCTAGAAACACTGCCACCCAGGGGTTGAATCACAAATTGACTCTTGTGTAATCAAAAATAAAGTAATACAAGAAATTAACACACACTGCCTGCTTAAAAATCAGGACTGGCTTACAACACTGAGGAGCAGTGGAATGCAGGGAACTGCAATACTGTCCTGACTGGGAAACAGACGTGCCAAACAGAACAGCAGAGGAAGTGAATGACCTTCACTCCTGCAAATTTTATTTTTATTTATTTATTTATTTATTTTTTTATTTTAATTTTTCATCTTTTACTTAAGACACTAATTTTTTTTTCTTTTTTCCTCACTTGATTTTACCTTTATAATTATTACATTTTTACTTTCAATCAGTATTATTACTACTACTATTTTACCTTTTTTCAAAAAAAGTGTCATTTTAGTTTCTCTTTATTTGACTTTGAGATTAGTGTTCTACATTCTATTTTCATCTTTCCTTTAGCATCATTCTACTCTATCTCAACTCTACCTTTATGCCATCACTCTCTTCGCAACTTTTGCCCTTTTATTGTCCTGTTTCTCTTACCCTTTTCCAGCTTTAGATTTTCCCTATTCTTTTTACCCCTGTTAAAATTTCACCCTACTTATATATCTAATTTCCAATGCCCTGCTCTGAGTTCATACACACCTCTCTCTTCTCTGTCTTCACAATCCAAAAAATTGTTTTTCTCTCTGTCCTTTTGTTGTTGTTTGATTGAATGTTGATTATATCGATTTTTTATGTGTATTTGTGAGATTGTTTTGCTTATTTTTTTTGGTTTTATTTATTTATTTATTTATTTTTTGTATTTGCAACTGTTTTCCCTCGCCTTGCTTGATATTAGTTGTTGTTTGTAGTTTATATTCATCTCCATGTACTTGTTGCTGGCATTTGCTGGGATTAGTGGCTGTTCTATTGGAGTTCTCTCCCCACATATATAGTTTGTTCCCCTTTTCTTTCTTATACTCTTTCTTTTCTCTCTTACTTTTCTTTTCCTTTTCCCAATTTTATTTTGGCACTCCTTTTTTTTTTTTTCTTTTTCCTCTTCTTCTTTCTCTCCTATCCCCTAATTTGCCTTTCTCTGGTGGTCACCTTCATTTGGGGTTATTAATATAGTGAATACATTTCTGTTCAGTGCCTTGTGTGTTGTACCTGGTTGTGTTGTGTTGTATTTTGTGCCTTTAAATCAACACAGAGAGAGAGAACTACATAACCAGACACCTGGAGAAGAGAGACCATGGGGAGACAAAGAAACAGCCCACATATGAAAGAAAAGCAGGCATCACCAGAAAAGGAAGTAAACGAAATGGAGGAAAGCAACCTTCCAGAGAAAGAATTTAGAGAAATGGTCATAAGGTGGCTGAAAAGAATGGAAGACACATTCGACAATATGAGTAAGAACCAAGAGGAAATGAAGATGAACCAAGAAGAAATGAAAAATGACATCACTGCTGTAAAGAACTCAATAGAAAGCATCAAGAGTAGACTAGAAGAAGCAGAGGACTGCATCAGTGAGCTAGAACACAAGGTAGGAAAAAATACTCAAGTAGAGCAGCTTCTAGAAAAAAATATTAAAAAGCAGGAGGAGAGCCTAAGGGAACTTTGGGACAACACGAAACAAAACAACATCTGCATAATAGGGGTTCCAGAAGGAGAGGAAACTGAGCAAGGAATAGAAAACCTGTTTGAAGAAATAATGACAGAAAACTTCCCTGATATAGGAAAGAAAAAAACCACACAAATCCAAGAAGCTCACAGAGTCCCAAGCAAATTGAACCCCAAAAGACCGACAACAAGTCACATTATAATTAAATTGGCAAACACCAACGACAAAATAAGAATCTTAAAGGTGGCCAGAGAGAGACAGAAAGTTACCTACAAAGGAACCCCCATCAAACTAGCAACTGATTTCTCAACAGAAACTCATCAGGCCGGAAGGAAATGAATGAAATACACAAAGTCATGCAAAGGAAGGCTCTAAATCCAAGAATACTGTACCCAGCAAGGCTATCAATCAAAATTGAAGGTGAAATCAGGAGCTTCACAGACAAAAAAGGACTAAGGGAATTTATTACACCAAACCAGCAATGCAAGAAATGCTAAAGGGTCTGCTGTAAAAAAAAGAAATAGGAAGCGAAGAAGGAACACAGGGATAAAGAATAAAAATGGCGACAAGTAAGTACCTATCAATAAAAACTTTAAATGTAAATGGATTAAATGCCCCAATCAAAAGGCATAAGGTAACAGATTGGATAAGACAACACAACCCATATATCTGCTGTCTACAAGAAACCCACTTCAGAAAAAAAGATGCACACAGACTGAGGGTGAAGGGATGGAAAAAGTTTTTTCAGGAGAATGGAAATGAAAAAAAAGCTGGAGTAGCAATACTTATATCTGACAAATTAGATCTCAAAGTGAAGGACATAACAAGAGATAAGGAAGGCCACTTCATAATACTAAAGGGAGCAATCCAACAAGAAGAAATAACTCTGGTAAACATATATGCACCCAATATGGGAGCACCCTAATACATACAAAAACTCCTGGAGGATATCAAAGGAGAGACTGACAGCAATACAATCATAGTAGGAGACTTTAATACCCCACTATCACCATTGGACAAATCCTCTAAACAAAAAATCAGCAAAGAAACATCATTCCTAAATGACTCACTAGAGCAGATGGAATTAATTGACATCTCCAGAACATTTCACCCCAAAGCCATAGGATAAACATTCTTCTCAAGTGCACATGGGTCATTTTCAAAGATAGACCATATGTTGGGTCATAGGCAAAGTCTCTGCAAATTCAAGACGATAGAAATCATATCAAGCATCTTCTCAGATCACAGTGGCATAAAACTGGAAATCAACTACAATAGAAACAATTCAAAAAAATCAAACACATGGAGACTAACAGCATGCTATTAAACAATGACTGGGTTACCCGAGAGATCAAGGACGAAATACTTTAAATGTAAATGGATGAAATAAAAAACATCATGGCAACAAATGACAATTTAAACACAACAATCCAAAATCTATGGGACACAGCGAAAGCAGTCTTCAGAGAGCAACAAGAAAAGCCTAGTGTAAGCAGAAGGAAGGAAATAATAAAGATCAGAGCGGAGATAAACGACATAGAGACCAAAAAACAGTACAAAAGATAAACAAAACCTAGAGCTGGTTCTTTAAAAGGATAAAAAGATTGATGATCCTCTAGCCAGGCTCACCAAGAAGCAAAGAGAGAGTACCCAAATAAACAAAATCAGAAATGAAAGAGGTGAAATAACAACAGACCCCACTGAAATACAAAGGATTGTTAAAAAATACTATGAACAACTCTATTCCAACAAACTGGACAACGTGGAGGAAATGGACATATTCCTAGAAAAATATAACCTTCCAAAACTCAATCAGGAAGAATCTAAACATCTCACTAGGCCAATAACTATGGAAGAAATTGAAGCAGTCATCAAAAAGCTTCGGCAAACAAAAGCCTGGGGCCAGACAGCTTCACAGGGGAGTTTTACCAAACATTCAAGGAATAACTAAAACCTATCCTCCTCAGACTATTCCAAAAAATTCAAGAGGAAGGAACACTTCCAAGTTCCTTCTATGAAGCTAGCATCACCCTAATACCAAAACCAGATAAAGACAACACAATGAAAGAGAATTATAGGCCAATATCCCTCCTGAACATAGATACCAAAATCCTCAACAAAATTCTAGCAAATCGGATCCAGCAGTACATCAGAAAGATCATACACCATGACCACGTAGGATTTATCCCAGGAATGCAAGGATGGTACAATATCTGCAAATCAATAAACGTGATAAATCACATAAACAAATAGAGAGATAAAAATCACATAGTCATATCAATTGATGCAGAAAAAGCAGTTGATAAATCCAACACACTTTCATGATAAAAACTCTCAACACAATGGGAATACAAAGATCATACCTTAACACAATAAAAGCTATATATGATAAACCCACAGCTAACATCATACTCAATGGGTGAAAACTAAAACCATGACCCCTAAGAACAGGAATAAGACAGGGATGCTCACTCTCACCACTCTTGTTTGACATAGTACTGGAAAGTATTAGCCATTGCAATTAGACAAGAAGAAGAAATAAAAGGAAAATTGGAAAAGAAGAAGTAAAGCTGTCCTTATTTGCAGATGACATGATATTGTACATAAAAAACCCGAAAGACTCCATCAAAACACTAATAGACTTAATAGATGAATTCGGCAATGTAGCATGATACAAAATTAACATCAAGAAATCTATTGCATTTCTATACACCAATAGTGAACTTAGAGAAAGTGACTAAAAAAGCAATCCCTTTTACCATCGCACCAAAAAAATTAAGATACCTAGGAATAAACTTAACTAAGGAGGTAAAAGACCTATACGCGGAAAACTACAGGACACTGAAAAAAAGAGATAGAGGAAGACGTAAACACATGGAAGAACATACCATGTTCATGGATTGGGAGAATCAACATCATTAAAATGTCCATACTATCCAAAGCTATCTAAAGATTCAATGCACTCCCCATTAAATTACCAACGGCATATTTCACAGACCTAGAAAGAACTCTCCAAAAATTCATCTGAAATATAAAAACACCCCGAATAGCCACAGCAATCCTGAGAAAGAAGAACAAAGTAGGTGGGATCTCAATACCAGATTTCAAGCTGTATTACAAAGCCATTGTTCTCAAAACTGCCTGGTACTGGCATAAGAACAGACATATAGATCAATGGAATAGAATAGAGAACCCAGAAATTGACCCAAACCACTATGCGCAATTAATATTTGACAAAGGAGACATGAACATACAATAGAGTCAAGACAGTCTCTTCAATAAATGGTGTTGGGAAAATTGGACAGATACATGCAAAAAAATGAAACTAGACCACCAACTTATACCATACACAAAAATAAACTCAAAATGGATCAAGGACTTAAACATACGACGAGAAACCATAAAAATACTAGAGGAATCCACAGGCAGAAAAATCTCTGACATATGCCGAAGCAATTTCTTCATTGATACTGCCCCTAGGGCAATGGAAACTAAAGAGAAAATAAACAAATGGGACTACATCAAAATAAAAAGTTTTTGCACAGTCAAGGGGACCATCAGTAAAACAACAAGAAAGCCCACTGCATGGGAGAACATATTTGCCAATGATATCAACGATCAGGGTTTAATCTCCAACATTTACAGGGAACTCATGCAGCTTAACAAAAAGAAGATAAACAACCCAATCAAAAAATGGATAACTGATCTAAATAGACAATTTTCAAAAGAAAACAGAAGGAAGGCCGAGAGACATATGAAAATCTGCTCAAAATCACTAATCATCAGAGAGATGCAAATCAAAACAACAATGTGGTACCATCTCACACCTGTCAGAATGGCTATTATCAACAAATCAACAAATGACAAGTGCTGGCCAGAATGCGGAGAAAAAGGAACCCTAGTGCACTGCTGGTGGGAATGCAGACTGGTGCAGCCACTGTGGAGAACAGTATGGAGTTTCCTCCCAAAACTGAATATGGAACTCCCATTTGACCCAGTGATCCCCCTTTTAGGAATATATCCCAAGAAACTAGAAACACGGATCAGAAAGGATATATGCACCCCTATGTTCATAGCAGCACAATTCACCATAGCTAAGATTTAGAAACAGCCTAAGTGCCCATCAGCAGATGAGTGTATTAAAAAACTGTGGTATATCTACACAATGGAATACTACGCTGTGGTAAAAAAGGAGTTCTTACCATTTGCAACAAAATGGATGGAGATGGAGAGCATTATGCTAAGTGAAATAAGCCAGGCAGAGAAAGATAAATATCACATGATCTCACTCATTTGTGGAATATAATGAACAACATAAACTGATGAACAAAAATAGATCCAGATACAGAGAAACATCAATCAGAACGTCAAACCTCAGGGAAGGTAGGGGAGGGTGGGGGTAAGGGGGAGAGATCAACCAAAGGACTTATATGCATGCATGTAAGCCTAATCAATGGACACAGACAACAGGGGGTTGGGAGCATGAATGGGAGGTGGGTGGTAATGGGGGAATAAGGACACATATGTAATACCTTAATCAATAAATAAATTAAAAGATAATAATAATAAATAATGCTTAAGTCATAACTTAACACAAAAATTATTCTGTATTACACAATGAGCATATCTAACAGTGCTAAGGAACAGACAAAAAACCTGGAGCATACACCTTTCTTCTGGGACTTAGTAGCGAAATTTTATATTACACATGTGCTTGATAAAAAAAATATTGTAGGTAGGTAGTTAAATGAGATTAAAATTGAGAGGAGAAATATAAAAAAATTGCAGGTATCTATAATAGCTGTCTGAGAAGAAAGGAGTTAAGAAAAGTAGGAATAAAGAATGCCTTCTAAAGGCCCTGTGAAATGAAGAAAGGGAGATAACAAATGGGCACAGTTATATAAGTTTCCTAATGGCAATATAGTGAATTTTCTGAGATTACATAGGTAAGGTTCTCCATTTTGTTTAGGAAATGAGAAAGACTATTTCTGCTTTTATGAAAGGAATGTAAATTTAACAGGATAGTGACCAAAAAATAAGAATAATTGTTCAAGGGAAAAACAAGGAAATTGATAATTGGAACAAGTAAAACAATAGGAGGATTAAAATACATTTTATGTGGATTGAGGTAATTACAATAAACGTTAGCATGCATTGGAACTGTCTACTTAAAGTTGATTATTTTCCTAAGGACAGAAATTATTATTTCGTTTCATTAATGAGTAGAACTTCATGCCCATTATGTGACATGTGAACACTTACATATATCTATATATGTTAGATTGACAATAGCTACGAAGTCATAAAAAGACTAACAGATTTTAAAATAATTTTCTCCTTTTGTGCTTCTGTTGTAGTCTTATAGAGTACCTTAGAGATCATTAATATATGTACCAACTCTATTGCATAAAAATCTGAGGGAAAATAACACTTTAAAAAATATTTGCTCTTAGAATTTAATATATTAGGTCCAATCTAAACTACATCTTCCTTTAAATACTGCTTCTTGATATGAAAAGGTATTTTCTTTCCCTGCTGTTATTTTGCATCAGGAGGCAAGTTGCATTAATTTAAGAACAAATCCTTTTGTTCTGTCCATTTCAAACTCCACATCCAAAATCTCAACATGTGGATTACAACATTTTTTCCCTCCCTGAGAATGTCTTTTCTTATAATACAGAAAAGGGAATAAAAAGGCAATTCAAAATCTCCAGCTGTTTAAAACTGGGGAAAAAAGAAAAACAATTTTCTGCAGCTTAAAATGTATGTGTTGCCCTTAAATGGATATTAGGGCAATTAATCGTGGTTGTTTTCCTTACCTGGAAAATCAATCAGGCAGTGATGATATCATCAGGTACCTCAAAGGTTTTAAAGAAAACACAGTAAACAAGACTTAATTATTGCACTTACCACATAAGGGGTGAACTCTAGGAACCTAAACTGTAAGGCAGATTAATTTTCTTTCTTTTATTTTTCTCCCCCTGTGGCGATTGCTATAGCAACAAAACTAGATTGTATGTGAAGCCAGTATCTACAAACTTTTAAGGAAAACAGCTGCTCCAGCATACTCCCAGTTTTTAGTATAAAAGAAAGAATAGCCATCCTAAGTGTAGAATGATTAGTTCATTGTTTTGAAGAGAATCTTGGAAACATCATCTTTGTTTATATGCATCATGAAAATCATTGTTAGGGGTAGTCTTTCTTCTACATAAAAGTATAATACATTTTTTCTAGGTAATTAATTAGATCTAGTATGGTGATTGCCAGACAGAAAAGGGGGTGGGGGAGAGAGAAGAAGGTAAAGGGGGGATAAATGGTGATGGAAGGACACTTGACTTGGGATGGTAAACACAAAATACAATATATAGATGATGTATCATAGAATTGTACCTGAAACTGTTACCATAGACAGTCAGAACACTGGGGAGTCTTCCCCACTTGCCAGGATGATGGCAAGGGAAGGTTCTGACACTGGGCATGCCAAAAGCTAGAAAGATGAATGTATAGGGCCCCTAACAAGACAGTTGGATAGAAAGAAAAGCCCTCTCTTCCCTATCCTCAGAAGAAGTCTTGGGTTTGAGCAGGAATAGGAGATGATCTTTAAGATGAAAAGAAATGAGATTGATCTTTGAGAAGGGAGTCTGTCATTCTCCCAGGTCATGTGACTCCTGTATGAAACCTTTTTTCTTTTGCATCAGCACCTGCCTCACACATTTGACTTTAGTTATAGCAGGGCCCTGAAACTTTTTGTCGTTGTTGTTGTTCATTTACAGTTTTTGGCAACTCTGATGGGACAACATGGACCTCAGCAAGTCCTGAAGGGCTCTTCCTGGGCTCCCCACTGCCTGTGGCAGGTCAACCTGGGAGAGCAGGACAGTGGGGATTTCCCAGCAGCTGTCTAGAGCTTTTCTCAGGGAATTTCCCTGTTTCTTTCTAAAGGCATCATCCACCTGAAACACTTAGCTGGTTTTCGGGGAGCAGACAAACTCGAAGACTGGGTAGGTTGAAGTGTCATCACAATGGGAGTCCTCTATTCTTGTCACTTGGGCTTTGTGCCACTTGGACTTTGTGCCATTTGGGTCCATTTAGGACCTCTTGTGTTATCAGTGGTCAGGAGATAAGACACTGAGACTTGTTTGTGAGCATTTGTTTGGAATAATAGAATTATGTATACAAGGTTTGCTTACACGTTTCCACTTTTTATGGGGTCTTGCTATGGTTTTGGGTTTGTATTTTCATGCCACCAGGAGTTGTTCTATTCAACGCCTAAAGGTAACCCACCAGGATGAGTTTTAGCAGGGTGGCCCATGTATGACTATGATCCAATGACTAAGAAGGAATTGGTTTTTTATTATAACACTGCTTAGACTATGTATACGTTAGACTATGAGGAAAAGTGGCCCCTAAATGATTCCCTAAATTACTATGCCATCATATAGTTAGAACTGTTTGGCCAATGGTCAGGGAAATGGGATGAAATCTCTTATGTCCAGGTGCTTATGGCTTTACACAATAAGGATTCAGCCAAGAAAGGGGATGATCTAATGATGCAAAGAAAGGAATTGGCTTCCAAACCCCTCCCTGATAATAAGACACAAGAAGAAAAGGAAAACGAAATGATTTTCGTTTATGCCCTGAATCTGGGGACTCAGAATTAGCAGCAGGAGGATTTCCTCACACCCTAACCCCTCTTGCTAGATATCCCTGAGATAAGGCCCAGAGAAGCAACAACCCTGTATGATGAAGGAATGGGCTCCTCCTCAAAGACCCAACAGGACACCCAGTTTGACCAGGGAGCATCCCTACCCAGAGCAGAATGATTTACTTTGAGGCAATACCTTACAGGCAGATTAAACCAGGAAGGCCAGCTCATACCACATTTTCCACTTCAGAATTGCTGAATTAGAAGAATTCCAACCCTTCATATAGGAAGAATCCTCAGAAAATGGGCAGATCTGATCACCTCCATTTTTGCCACTCACTATCCAAATTGGGGAGAGGTACAGACTCTCCTTAATATCCTGCTGATGGCAGATGAAAGGTAGGTAGTCCCAGTGGGGCCCCCAACTCATCAGGGGCAATTCCCTTGACAGAGCCCACCTGGGACCTGAATAGTGGAAACCTAGCCTTCCTACAACATTACAAAAGGTGCATTTTGGAAGGGCTTCAGAGAGGTGCCTAAACAAAAGAGCCTGAATAGGATATGTGTTGTTCAGTAGAAACCATGTGAAGATTCTTCTGAATTTTTAGAAAGGATCTATGAAACCTATCGAAAGCACACTGATAATGACCTGCAGGCACCAGAAAATGCCCAGATAGTAAACATGACTTTTATTGGGCAAAGTTCCTCAGATATCAGAAGGAAGCTCCAATGTTTAGATGGGTCATTGGGAATGAATCCCTCCCAGATAGTGGACACAGCCTTTAAAGTTTATTATGCCCAGGAAACAAGGACATTAAAGCAGATTGCCGTGAGGGCAAACCAGGAGAGGCGGGACCTGAAAGGAAAAAGAAAGGACTTACTGGGCACCCATCAGTGCACCTATCAGAAAGAGGGAGGCCATTGGAGAAAGGACTGCTTGGAACTAAAATAAATAAATAAATAAATAAATAAATAAATAAATAAATAAATAAATAAATAAAATAAAATAAAATAAAATAAATAAAATGAAATAGAAACCCTCTCTGAGAAATGTTAGAAAGAAATGATGAATCTGATGATGATTGAGGAAGCCCAGGGGCTCCCCTAGGCATCTCTTAGCCAGTGGTCGGCAAACCGCGGCTCGCGAGCCACATGCGGCTCTTTGGCCCCTTGAGTGTGGCTCTTCCACAAAATACCACGACCTGGGCGAGTCTATTTTGAAGAAGTGGTGTTAGAAGAAGTTTAAGTTTAAAAAATTTGGCTCTCAAAATAAATTTCAATCGTTGTACTGTTGATATTTGGCTCTGTTGACTAATGAGTTTGGTGACCACTGTCCTAGCCTATTACTATTTCCCTATAGAAACCCCAGATACAATTGACAGTGGGGAAAAGCCAACTAACTTCTTCATAGATCCAGGAGCTACATACTCAATCCTAAATACAAAACCAACCAAGAAAAATTCAGCTACAATGATGGTTATTGGAGTGTCTGTACCATTACAAAAACAGCCATTCCCTCAACCTCTAGAATTCCAGTTTGGGGATCAAAAACTTACCCATGGTTTTCTCTGTATGCCAGACTGCCCCATTCCATTATTGGGCCTTTATTTATTTTGTAAATTGCACAAACAAATAACTTTTTCCACTGAGAAGCAGCAATTATATTTACAAGTCTCCCTGGAACATGCTCTTAGTTCCAGGTGCTCCTGACTTGCCCAGAACACCCTGCACCCTGAGTTGCATTCTTCCCACCAGAGATCTACAAGCAGATTGATATTGATTGAGCAAGTGGGAGCCAACAGAACCCCAGGTAGGACCATTAATATCTAGCCATAAAAATCAACCTAGAAAAAGGGGTACAGAGCCCACAGAAGAAACAGTACCCCCTTACAAAGGGAGTATCAGGGGGACTTAAACCAGTATTGCAGGAATTCTTAAAATAAGGATAAATTTGGTCATGCTAGTCTATAACACTCTCATTTGCCAGTCAAAAAGCCTCATTCTGATGAATATCTATTTCTATAGGATCTTAGGGCCATAAATGATGTTGTCCAGGGTGGTCATCCTATGGTGCTCAACCTTTATACTTTGTTGACCACAGTGCCCAGGGACAGAAATGGTTTTCAGTTCTAAACTTGAAGGATTTTTTTTCTTCTGTCTCCCAATAGATTAACAAGCTCAACTATTACTTGCCTTTGAATGGTGGGACCCATAAATGAAAGCTACACTCCAAAACTGTTGAACTATGTTGCCACAAGGATTTAAGAATTCCTTGATCATATTTGGGATATTCAATTGAAATTGGGAATTCTTTTATAATATGTAGATGACTTACAAATAGCTAGCAATACTTATGAAGACTGCTCAACACTATCACAGTCTTGAATCGTTTGGCAAAAATAGGATAAAAAGTATGACATCACAAGGCTCAGATTTGCAAACAGGAGGTGGCATACCTGGGATTTAAACTGAAATAAAGCACGAAGAGCTTGATAGCTAACCCTAAACAAACATCACTACCATAAAAATCCCAGAGAAATGGAGGCAGCTTAGTGGATTCTTATGGCTTTGCTGAATTTGGATTCCAAACTTTGGCCTTATAATGAAACTGTTGTATAATTATTTGAAAAGAGTAGACTCTGAACCTCTTAAATAGACAAGAGATTGTCAGGAAGCATTTGACACCTTAAAGGAAAAACTGGTGTTGGCTACTGCACTAGGATTTCCCAATATACAGAAACCTTTCAACTTATACATTCATGAAAGGCAAGGGATTGGACTGGGGTACTAATCCAGATCCTGGGAAGTACCCCTCAACTCATAGACTATTCCTCAAAGAAACCAGATCACTAGATCACAGTACAAAAATATGGCCACCATTCCTCTGAGCAATAGCAGCTACCTGTGAGATCTTACATTAAGCAGAGAAATTCACTTTGCGGCAACTTACTGAGGTATTGGTACCATACCAGGTCCAAACCCTATTGGAACAGAAATGAGGGTATTGACTGACAGCAGTATACATGGAAAAATTTCAGGCCATTTTATTAGCTAATCCAAATTTAACCAGCCACCCTATTCCTGGCTGCAGAGGGAAGCTCAGACTTCCAACATGATTGCTTAGAAATCATTGACAAAGTTTATTCCAGCAGACCAGATTTATTGGACCAGCCAATGACAGGACCTGACTGGGAATTATATGCAGATGGGAGCAGCTTCATGGAGAATGGTCAGTGACAAGCCGGGTACGTGCTGGTCACCATAGACAAGCTAATAGAAGCCCAAGACCTTGTCATAGAAACCTTAGCAAAAAAGGCTGAAATGATAGCCCTCACCAGAGCCTTAGAATTATCCCAGAGAAAGAATGTTAATGTCTACACTGATTCTAAATGATAGTTCATGGTAGTCTATGCCCATGGGGCAATATGGAAAGAAAGAGGGCTCTTAACCTCAGGAAATAAGGACATCAAACATGCAAAAGGGATTTTAAAAATGTTAGAGCTAGTGAATCTACAGAACCAGATTGCCATAATGCACTGCCCAGGACCCCAGAAGTATGGTTCCCAAACAAGCCAGGTAAACCAAACTGTTGTTAAAGCAGCAAGACAAGCTGCCTGAGGGATGCCACTTCTTAGGGCTTTAATTCACCACTTCCACTTGTCAGAATTTAAACCCCATTACACAGAATGAGATGAGGAATGGGCGCATGAATGGGGGTCCTCTAACACTCATCCTAATTCTATATGGAAGATTAACACTCATGAAATCATCTTCCTCCCTGAAGCTCTAGTATATCCCATCCTCAAACACCTCCATGGAGGGGACCCATTATGGAAGGGATGCTTTAATGGACCTCATTAGATCACATTTGAAGGGCCCTCATTTATAAAGGATCATTCCGAAGATTATCTAAGCCTGTCAGATATGCACCAAGAGCAATCCTAAGACACCTTGTGCCCCAACAGGAAATGGAGTACAATACAAAGGGATGTGTGCATTTGAGAACTGGCAAGTTGACTGCAGATGCCTAAAACCATAGGGAACTTTAAATTGTTAATAATTTTTGTAGACACTTTTTCTGGATGGGTAGAGGCATACCCCTCTAGAACTGAGAAGGCAACTGAGCTAGCACAACTTCCACTCAAAGAAATAATCTCTAGGTTTGGATTCCTTACAGCATTCAATGAGACAATGGGCAATTATTCATTTCGGTCATCTCCCAGAAAATAGGACAGGCACTGCAGATTCAATGGAATTACACGCATCTTGTATAGCCCAATCTACAGGGAAGACTAAGAAAATGAACCACACAATAATGAAGACCCTGGTGAAAATATCCCAGGAAACATATGTGAAATGGTACCAGGCACTCCCTGTTGCCTTGCTCCAGATTAGGGTAGTACCCCAAAGCAGGCTTAAATTAAGCCTTTTTAAAATAATTTATGGGAGACCCTTCTAAGTTTCTGCTTTAGGAATACCTCCTATAGACTTAAAACATGAATGGAAATCAAACAATATGTACAAAATCTAGGGCAAACACTAACAATTTTGTAACAAGTTTGTTAAATGAAGTTCCATCTGCCCTCCATCTGATGAATCGTGACACCTGTTTCAGCTGGGAGATCAAGTGTTAATAAGGACCTGGAAGACTCAAGGTCCTGGACAGCAGTTAGCCCAGCAATGGACCAGTCCCTATGAAATTCTGCTGACACCACACTCTTCCTAAAGCTCATGGAAATCAAGCCTTGAATACACCACATATGGCAAAAGAGGGTGCTACCTGAGGAGGACTCGGATCTTGCTGCTGTTGTTGATACTGCAAGGAACAGCTAGACCTACACTCACAAAGATTTAAAATTCCTCTTTCAGAAAGGGACAGTGCCTCCCAAAGCTAAATGACATTGTTACTTTTTATTTTATTATGCATTTCCTAGATAGTGGCTTCCTGGGCAAATGTATCCTGCTGTTGGGTGTCACCCGAAGGCCCATTCAGGATTAAATCATAGGATCCTTTAATTTGTCCAGTTTCTGATTTCATTACAATTTCACCTGCATATCCCTCACCACACACTTGATCATTTGTCTGCACAATGGGTCTTACTTTGAAAGCCCATCGGCAACACCATCTCTTGAAATATGGAGCAGTCTACCAGCTTTGCTTGTTCAGCAGTGCCATCCTCCAGACACCATGAATGCTGCCTTTTGAAGACAGCGATGCTCCTCCTTCACATAAAAGCTTCCCTTCATTTTTGACTCCACACTTGTTTTAGTAGATAGTAAGAATCTCTGGACCACCAGGATAGGTGAGACTACACCCTTTGACATCAGGAAGAAACTACAGATGAGACCTTCATCCATTTACGCTTGTAAGATTACAAGGGTCCAGAGTTTTGGAGGGGGGATTTGTTACTGTAGACAATCAGTTCCAGCACCAGGGAGTCACCCTATTGGCCAAGAGGGTAGCAGGGAAGGTTCTTGCACTGAGTGCACCAAAAGCTAGAAAGATGAATGAATGAGGTCCTGAGTGCTAAAAGCTAGAAGGATAATTGGCTAGAGATTAAAAAAAAAAAAGCCCTTCCCTCCATATCCCTATAAGAACCACAGGTTTAAGCAGGAGGAGGAGATGATCTTTGAGATTAAGGGAGATGAGATTGGTCTTTGAAACAGGAATCCATCATTCTCCCAGATCATGTGTCTCCTGAATAAAATCTCTTTCTTTTGCATCAGCATCTGCTTCAGGGCTCTGACTTTCATTGCATCAGGCAGCTGAATCTCCTTTTTTTTTTTTTTTTTTTTGGGGGGGGGGGTGGGAGTTACCAAACCAATGTAATTTTATTAACCAATATCAACCTATTAAACTCAATAAAAATAGTACAATATAAATTTCTCTACAGAGTTAATTAGATTTAGTAGAATTATTTGTGTAAGGGATTCTCCTTTTATGAAAAGCCTACTCTAGCAAAATCAGAGCAATTTAAATTATACTTTCTATTATATATGTACTAGTGGCCCAGTGCACAAAATTTGTGCATGTGGAGGGGGTGTCCCTCAGCCCGGCTTGCACTCTCTCTAATCTAGGACCCCTCGGGGGATGTCCGACTGCCAGGGGATGTCCCTGTGGGATCGAGCCTAAACCAGCAGTCAGACGTCCCTCTCACAATCCAGGACCATTGGCTCCTAACTGCTCACCTGCCTGCCTGCCCGATCGCCCCTAACCACTCTGCCTGCAGCCTGCTCACCCTCAAATGGCCCCCCTACTGTCCTGCTTGCCCCCAAATGCCCTCCCCGGCCGGCCTCATGGCCCCCAACTGCCCTCCCTGGCCAGAGGCCCATGCGCAGCCAGGCACAGAATGCTTGCCTCGTTGCCGGGGTGATGACGCAAGCATTTACCCCAACCCCCCGCCCCAGCCACTCTGTGCCTGCTGCCCAGAGGACCTCCGCGGCTGGGATGGAACACTTGCCTCATCGCCGCAGCGACGAAGCAAGCATTCCACCAGGCTGCTCACGCTGCCCACTCTCAGCGGTGGCCCCCGTGGGACTGGGGGACTCCAGCGGGGCTAAGAGGACTGGGAGCCACCATCTTGTGGCTATGGGCGCTGCCATCTTTGTGAAGTAGTGATGGTCAATTTGCATATTCCCTATTTATTAGATAGGATTTTACTTTGTTTCATTTTCTATGTATGCAATATATAAAATTTATTAAGGCTACAATGCCTGCAATATAATTCTTATGTGTTGTGAAATAGTACATAAAAATAATACACCATAATAATGATATAATAGAAATGCTATAATTTGTGTATTTGTGGAGATGAAAAAGCCACTTTTATCAAATAACATGTATAATTTATATTATATGTATAATTTAAGCTATGTCTATAACAGTTTTTAAAATATGGCAAATATATAATTCTATTTAAATTTTTTAAAAGAAAATTTAAGTTTTTTAGTAATAAACAGAAATCTTTGTGGGTGTGTGTGTTTGAGGGTCTAAACTGATGGATTTTTGAAATCAAATGTATTTCAGTGATATTGTTGATATCATAATGACAGCTCTATTTATTTAAAATAGATAGTTGTGTGTTGAAAATATCTTTATTAAATATAAATAAACAAGGATTTTGCATGTGCTATTTCATTAACTAATTTATCAAATACTTGAATGATTGCCTGTGATAGATTATAGGCAGCTTGATCTTTCACATATTTACTTCATTCTTCCTAGAGCATTCAGGTGTTGTTTGTTTGTTTGTTTGTTTGTTTTTCTTTGAAATAACACCCACATTGTATGGCAATCATATAGTTTTAATAAAATTAATCCCCTCAGATCTAATACAGACCCTCATTAGCCTATAATAAATAGTATTAATCCATAATCCTGTCACCGAGTCAGTCCAATGTTTCCCCTGGAGCACAGTGATTGGTTAGGTAAGAATGCCTGTCTTAATTTAGTCCATCACAGTGAACAGAAATTGGTGTTGTTTTTCTTCCTTCCTTTTGTTTTTTTCTTCCTTTCTTTCTTCCTTTCTTTCTTTTTCTTTCTTTCTTTCATTCTTTTCTCCTCCCTTCCTTCTTTCCTTCCTTCTTTCCTCCCTCCCTCCGCCCTTCCTTCCTTCCTTCCTTCCTTCCTTCCTTCCTTCCTTCCTTCCTTCCTTCTTTTCTTCCTTCCTTTCTTCCTTCCCTCCTTACATCCTTCCTTCCTTTCATTCTCTCTCTCTCCCCCTCCCTTTCTTTCTTTGTATCTTTCCAATTGACTGGGGAGAATCCCTCTCTCTCTCTCTCTCCTTCCCTTTTCTCCCCATCCCTCCTTTTATTCTTCAACTCTCCTTTTTTTTTTCTTCCTTCTTTCCCTCTCTCGTCCTCTTTCTCATGGATGAGCAAAGAGATAACACCACTGTGTTGGTTCGTACTTTGTGATAAAGGTCAATTATTGGATAAAACTGACATTGGCAAAGTGCAGAAAGAGCTAGTCTGGGAGGTGAAAACACTGAACCACACAGAACAATCCAGAAGTCTGGAAAGTGTTTAAAATTTTCTAGTTGAAGGCCTCAATTCTAAATGTTTCTATAACTTTTGCCATCAAATGCTCTACTTATTTAATGTAGTTTGAGTTAGATTTTACGTTACCTAAAACATAAAATTTTCATTAATGTATTCTCTTCTTGACTAAGGTATGAGGAAGTTAATTCTCTGGTTTGAACTTAAAAAACAACAAAAAACCTAAGCATTCTTATATGTCACTACAACATGTTATAACAAACAAACAAAACAAAATAAAACAAAAACAAGGATATATGAAATTATACAAGAGATATTTATTCCTAAATTGTTTCATTTTAAGAGTGTTTTCACATCATAGCAAAGTTATATTTATTCTTTTTAAAGAGAACTGCAGGGTTAAAACTATTTACTCATTGCAAATTTGTATGGACTCTCAGCAATTTTGTTATTTGCAATGATCTTAACATATTTAAATGTATGTATTAATTTATTTTAATATCAACTAATGCTCAACAAAATTATATTAGATAAATAACAAAATATACTATATTCTCATCTCTTCCAGAGAAATACAATATTAATAAGTTGGTATGAAAATAGTCAGATGTTTAAAATGTACCTACCTGTTAATGAATTTCAATGTAAAGGCCTATCATATGCAAATTATTTCAGACACTGTGGCTAGACCTGTGGCAAAATAGACTTTGTGATTCTTGTTCTAATAGAAATGATTGGCCACTGATATATCAGATTGTTTAAAATTACAACATTGTATGCAACCATATAATGTCATAGTATTCTGAAGGAAGTGATCAGTGAGCATGAAAGAACATAATTAGTTGCTTCTCTGGAGTCCATGCTTTTTCCGGAGGATATCATTTAGGCAGAGATATTTGTGATAAATAGCAGTTAGAGAGTCAATGAGTTGAAAGAGATGGGGGTACCATAAGCAAAGAGATTAACATGATAAAAGCTCTGTAGTTAATAGAGAACAAGCACTTCTCTTAATCAGAAAAAAAATGAGATAAGGAAATTAAAGAGAAAGCCTAATAAGTACTAACCAAGAGAGATCTATCAAATGAGACCTGAGAAACGAGCATAGACAGATCATATAAGGGCTCATAGCTTCCTTAATTGTTTTACACATTTATTAAAATACTTTAAACTACAGAGCACTAGCGTCAAAGGAAAACATTAAAACACGCATTAACCTGTTCGCTAAAAATTGGATTTGAAGAGAATCAGAGATGAAGCAAATAAGAAACAAAAACCTGTTAAATAGGTGTTAGTCAAGTGCTGTAGGTCAATGGAACTAAAATTAGTACTGGTGATGGAAGAGAATGTGTGTGTGTGTGTTTGTGTGTGTGTGTGTATGTGTGTGCGCGCTCACTGAAAATAGAACCACGGATATCTGGTGTTTGAGTCAGTGCGAGATGAGAGAAATACATGCCAAGATGGATTTACTCTTTCTCCAATGTAAAATTAGGCAGGTGGTATTGCTCTTTTCTGAATTGGAGAAAAATAAAGCAAGTTCTTAACTACAGAGTGTAGATCAAGCATGTCAAACTCTAAGGCTAACACGGGCCAAATAAACCAGGTTTAAGTTTATGTGGGACGCAAAAAAATAAAAGCTTCAATTTTCATAGAAATGTAGGTTTATTTTGATAGAGACATGCTGAATACAAAGGGCTGAAATAAATGAGTAACTGTTAACATAAAATAATAGAACATTTTAATAAATATTAATATTTTTTCTTGAACATTAACTTAGCAAATACCGAATAACTCCACAAATTAATAAGCATAATGCAAATAAACCTATTTTTCTTGTTCTCCGAAAGTAAAATATTTCCTGTTGTGCACACCAAACAGGTCAGTACAAGACTAATGACATGGCAATCAGCTGCTAAAATATTCACTGCTACTATAGGTGGAGAGAAATGGGGCGCCTGCATGTAAGGCGAGTAAGGGAATGAATGCAACATGATTATGGTAATCAGTCATTAGCAAATGTTGCAGTCTGTTATTAATAATTAAGTATAACAAGATATTGTAAAAATTAAGTTATGAAATTTTTTAAAAATATATTTTATTGATTTTTTACAGAGAGGAAGGGAGAGGAATAGAGAGTTAGAAACATCGATGAGAGAGAAACATCGGTCAGCTGCCTTCTGCACACCCTCTACTGGGGATGTGCCCACAACCAAGGTATATGCCCCTTGACCAGAATCGAATCTTGGACCCTTCAGTCTGCAGGTCCACGCTCTATCCACTGAGTCAAATCGGCTAGGGCTGAAATTTTTATTAAAACATTTCTTACATACTGTTATATTGGCTGGGCTGCAAAAATATTCCTTGGGCCATGAGTTTGACATGCTTGATGCAGATTGAGTGGTGGGAGTTTACATGTTTTATTTGAATAAATATGGAACACCAGATTCCCATGACCTCCAGAGATGTCAAATAGGTAATTGGCTTGAATTCAAGTATGGGACTCAGAAGAGAGTTTGTAGCTGAAATATGAACTTGGAAATTCACAGCCTTTAATTATAAAATTATACCATCACATCACAATATAATCAACAATATTATTTTACTTTTTAAATTCACATGGTAAAATTGACTTTGTTTTATGGTACACTTTTATGAGTTTTTACATATGTGTTTATATTCATGTAAATACCATATATATAAAACCCTAATATGCAAATAGACCAGACGGTGAAACAACTGAACAACCAGTGGCTATGATGAATGCTGACCACCAGGGGGCGTGCATGGAACATGGCAGGTGTTGGCAGCAGACTGCAGGGCTCAGAACATGGTGGGTGTCGGCCACAGCAGGATGGTGGAGCAGGTAAGCAGAGGGGCCAGACCAAGGCGGGGCGCCGGTCGCTGTCATCAGGGCGAGTCTCTAGTGGTTACTGAAAATTATTTGCTCCTGTATGCCTCGATCCAGCCTGGCGCTAACACCTGCTGTCTGTGCCGGCCCCGCTTACACCCGCTGCTGGTGCCCAGCGCCGCCCCAATCGCTTGGCACTGGCAACAGGTGCGAGCAGTGGCTGCCAGCCCTGATCACCCCTGAAGGCTTCTCCACTTCCCCCTGCTCCTGAGGGGCGATCGGGGCTGGCAGCTACCTCTCATACCTGCTGCCTGCGACAGCCCCCCTCGCACCCACTGCCGGAGCCAGCCCCACTCGCACCCGCAGCTGGCACCAAGCGATTGGGGTTGGCGCCAGGCACCGGCAGCAGGTACGAGCGGTGGCTGCCAGCCCCGATTGCCCCTAAGGGCTTCTCCACCTTCCCTGATCCTGAGGGGAGTTTGGGGCAGCAGCTGCCGCTCACACCCGCTGATGGTGTCGGCCCCACTTGCACCTGCTGCTGGCGCCACCTCCAATCGCTCTGCACTATCAGCAGGTGCGAGCGGGGCCAGAACCATGGCACGTGGGAGTGGTGGTGGCAGGAGCAGGGCTGCCAGCAGGCAGGGGACCGGGGGCCATGGCGTGAGGAGCCAGGCTAGGGCACAGAGGATGGGCCAAAACCTGCCCCTGTGCCCTCTGCAGCCTTGTGGCCCACATTTCCTTTCAAGGTACATGGATTCGTCAATTATAAAGATAGAAAACAGTGCCATCGCCAAGGCTTCCTCTTTAATCTCTTTGTAGTTACACATGTGTCCCACTCCTAACCCATATCAGGTATTGATCTGCTTATTATCATTATGTGTGTGCTTTTCTTTTTGAGAAAGTCATATAGTTGGAATCACACAATAAGTAACCTTTTGAGACTTATTTTACTTATATTTTAAGATTATTTCAAATTGTTGTGCACATGAGTAGAACCTGTTGTTGGCAAGACAAGTGACTTAGTGCATCTAAACAAAAATATGCCTGAGTCCCTTGTGTAGAGACAATGCAATTTTTTCATCCATTCACCATGTGAAGGATGTTTGTGATTTTTTCAGTTATTTAATTTTATAAATAGTACCTCCCTAAACACTTGCATACACGGTTTTTGCATGGCTATAACTTCACTTTTCTAAGGTAAATTTTGACACTTAAGATTACTAAATCATATGGCATACATTTTGGTAACTTTATTTAAAACACACACACACACAAAAAAAAAAAAAAAAAAACTGCCAAATTGTTTTCCAGAGTGACTGTATAACTGTTTTGCAGTGAGTACCGTTTGCTCTGCATCCTCACTAGGCTTTGATATTGTCATAATTCTTACTTTTAAAGCCTTTTCTAACAACTGTATAGTAAGTTCTAATCATTAACTTATTTCACTAAAGGGGAAGTACATTTATTTGCCATCCACATATACACATATCTTCTTTGGTTAAAGGTTTCTTCAAGTCTTTTGCCTCTATACCTCACTTTTTTTCCATTGGCTTGCTTATATTTTACTATTAATTTTTGAATGTTCTTTATTAATTCTGATGCAAAACTTTTGCCAGATATGTAAATGCAAATTATTTCTTCTAGTCTATATATAGCTTTTTCTTTCATTCTGTGAAAAGAGCCTTTCAGAAGAAAAAAGTATTTTAATATTTGGTTAAATTTGAATGATAGTTTGATAGTTTGTATATTGGCATTATGTTTATAAATTCTGCCTAACTCTAGATAATGAAAATTTCTCTTGTGTGTTTTAAAATTTTTATAGTTTTATGCTTTACTTCATGTCTATTATTTAGTTGATTATGGTAAAAATATAAGAATTCCATCAAGGTTCAGACTTACATGAATTGATGTCCACTTTTTTAATATCATTGTTTGAAAAGATGACCACCCTCAGAGTCTTTTGCTTTCATACCCTAGTCATAAATCTATTTGTCATTTTTGTGTGACACAACATTATAAATCTCTGTTATTTTGTTCATTTATGTGTCTCTCATGTCACCAAATACCACAATGTCTTGATTACTGTAACATTATATTGTTATCAATTTAAGCAGTGTTATCCTTCAGTTATATTCTTGTATTTTAAAACTGTTTTGCTTTCTAGTATTGGTGCATTTTTGTTCAAATTTTAGAATCAGCGTAGCTGTACATATAAAGTTCTATGGAGATTTTTATAAATATTGTGTTAAATCTATAAATCAATTTGGAAAACGACATTTTTTACTGTGTTGAATCATTGACCCAATAAACTCAGAATGTGTATCTGTTAATTTAAGTCTTTTTTGTTTATTTTTTTCATTACTTTATATTTATTTTTTTTTAAATTTATAATTTTTAAACTTTTAAATATAGCTCAAATGGTATTTTTAGGTTGGATTTCTAAATCATTGATAGCATATTGATATGTGATCACTTTTGTATATTGAGTTTGTTTTCTGTAAACCAGTTAAACTCACTCATTTGCTCTGGGAGTTTCTTTGTATATTTCCAGGATTTTCTTTGTAGATAACATTGTTACTTGTAAGTAGGGACAGTTTTTTCTTCCATCTCAATCGTAATGTCTTTTATTTATTTATTTTATTTCAATAACTTGAATTTTAGTATGAAGTTGAAGATAAGCAAAGAGAGTAACTGGTTTATTTTACATAAATTGTCAAATGTATGTGCATGAAGTTGTTCATAGTATTCCTTTCAATACTTTAATCTTGTGGGATCTGTAGTAGTATCCCCACTTTCATTCTTAACATTGTCTATCTTTGTGAGGTTCTTTGGAAGTCTTTCTTGCTAGAAGTTCATCAATTTTATTAAAAGAATCAGCCTTTAGTGTGTGTGTGTGTTTATATATATATAGTAGCAAATAGAAAAATCCAAATATAATAACTGTTCAAAAAAACTAACCAAGAGGCCACAGTTGGATTCCCAGTCAGGGCACATGCCTAGGTTGTGAACTCAATCTCTCGTAGGGAGTGTGCAGGAGGCAGTCGATCAATGATTCTCTCTCATCACTGATGTTTCTACCTCTCTTTCCCTCTCCTTTCCTCTCTGAAACAAATAAAAATATATTTTTTTAAAAAAAGAGTCTTACCTTTAACAACAGATGGATGTATCTAAAGAGTATTATGCTAATTGAAATGGATCTAAAGAGTATTATCCTAATTGAAATAAACCAGTCAGAGAAAGACAAATACCATGGACATTTTTAAATTGTGTGATATGTGACAATGAGTCTTATTTAATTTCTGTGGAAAATATTCATATTTTTGTTTTAGCGGGCAATCAGTTTAGCGGGCTGGATTGACTGACACGTTCTGTCCAGGCTTCTGTGAGTTTTAGTTTTATTGTTAGTTCAACTCTCAGAGACCTCGCAGAGCTTTTCTGACCTGCTGGACACGTGCAGCAGACAGCGGTCACCCTCAGGACGTGAGCAGTGGTCTCTCTCTTGGCTCAGTATTTGGGTATCTTTCTGAAAATTTAGAAAATATTTGTTCGTAATGATATATGTATCCCTATGTTCATGGCAGCATTATTTATCATGGCCAAGACATGGAGACAACCAAAGTATCTTTTGACAGATGATAGGATAAAGATGTGGTAGAAATATATAACAGACTATTACTCAACTATAAAAAAATTATGAAAAACAGCCATTTGTGACAGCATGGATGGATCTTGACTTTATCGTGCTAAGTGAAATAAGTCAATCAGAAAAAGTTAAGGACGATATGATTTCACTCATGTGTGGGATATAAAACTGAAAACAACAAATGAACAAACAAGACAAAAACTCATAGAAACAGATAACAATATGGTGGTTACTAGAGGTAGAGGGTGTGAAATATATGGTAACAAGAGGGAATTTGACTTTGGGTGGTAAACACAATGCAGTATAGATATGATGTATCATAAAATTGTATACTTGAAACCTACATAATTGTATTAATCAATGTCACCCCAATAAATTTAAGAGTGTTTGTGTAGGATTAGATTCACACACATAATCTACTGGGGTTAACCCAAGAGTTTGCTTTCTTTAGGGCTTCCCTCTATTTCATCTTCCTGGTACTATCTAGATCCCTTGTTAGATCTTTTACCTAGAAAAGTGGGATTTTTTTACATACTCTTTCCCACCAATGTGCATTTTTTTTGCTGCACCCGCATTGTAAAACAATTGGCACAAGACAGAGATAAAAACATCAAAGAGGTTTATCCTAAATATTGGTAAGGCAGCTTTTTCAACTGAAAAATAATTTTCCCATAATTCAGTGTTTTGTGCCCTACAGTTCCAGGCTGTCATTGCCTTTGCCTAAAGAATCATTTTCTGTGCCATAAGCCTGAAGTAGAGGCATCTCCAGGCGCTCTCTGACTGTGCTGATATCCAATTCTAGCACTTGGGTTGCCTTGAGACCAGAATGAGAAACAACCAAGGAAAAAACATAGAAAACTCACTGCTCTTCCATAATATTTCAAATTATGATCTTCTCAATCTGCCTGCTACTATTTACTTTTCAGAGTTCTCACGTGTGCTTTCCCATGTGCTCTGTTTGGGTTTTATAGCTGCATTCATTAGGAGAGAAATGGTGTACTTTGCTTGCTTGATCTTCACATTTTCTGAAGTAGTAACCTGCCTATTTATTTTATGTTTACACATCAGTAAGCATACTATTCTTGCATGAAACTCTGTGGCAGGGATTAAAACAAATCAGCCTTAATTATAAATTTGCAAACCCATTAATACCCTACATAAAACAAAGTCCTAAAGATAATTGAGCACAATTGTTTGTGAGAGAATGTGGCCTTAATGGATGTCTGAACAATACAGCATCCAGATTTACTCCGCTATGTCCTGGCATTATCAATTTGGAATTATTTGGAAATGCATTTTTAATAGAAGCTATTTCTAATTCTGAATATATGTATCATTTAAGGATTCAAACTGAATACAATTCCCCAAACAAATTTGAACCTTATCTTCATGCAGTTCTTAGAAAACATCGCAGCCAGGACTGAGAATTGAGGCTAACGGAATGCTGCTACTGCTCAGACTATGAAATTTCCAGCAGTTATACCAGGACTAAAGGGTTTAGAAACCATTCTAAACTGTGTGAACAGACAGAATTCTCAAATGTGAAAATTTAAAACTTAAAATATAATAATAGCAGCATGCTATACTAATAATATATTTAAAAAAGAAATGATGAGTGCTATGTATGTCATAATATAATGACACCCCTAAGGCAGTGAGAGATACCAAACTTAACCAAGTAGCTGTGATTCCCAAGAGGAGTCGTTATTATCTAACAACTATGCACTAGATTCACTTTGCTTCTATTATAAATGTCTGTATTCTGATAGAAAATTTAGCATACTTTTCTAGGGGATAAATTCAGCTTGACAGCCATCGGTTTGTTTCACATGAAATAATCCAACATGTACATTTTTTTCTAGCCAACCAGGGTACTTCTTTCAACTTTTCTCATTTATAAGTCAGCATCACTTTGGAGGAATAGAGACTTCCAGTGAGCTTAATCCATGGAGCTCTTTGGACTATTAACCCATAGTTGACAAGACACATCAATGCCTTATTACATGTATCATTTCATAAAAGGGTTATGGTACATTGTAAAGTTAGAGGAAGCAGAGCCTCAATTCGCATTTTTCTTTGGAGAAAAAAAATAGGCTTTCATTCTAAAAGTCAAACAATTTTGCTTTCATAAGAATACTGTATAAACTTTTTAAATCATTTTTTGATTATGTGAAGATTCTAAATTCTATTTTTTTAAAAAATAAAATTTGAGAGAATATGCACTTAGTTTAGGTATTTTAATCTTTAAGGGGTGTAACCTAGGAAATTAGAGTCTTAAAATAATGTCAGAATGTTGAGGTCTGATAGCTAGTGAATCCATAAGTCCTATTTAAGAAATAAAAAAAAATGCAGCTATCAATAAGAATCACTTCAGATAAGATGAGCCTGCAGCACACAGCTAGGGGGTTTGAAGAGGATGCCGGGAGCTTCCAGCAAAACCACATCTACCTTCAGCCAAAGTCAATGTGCTTGGTCACCCTGCTGCAGGGGCACACCTGGCTTCTATTTTACTTTCTAACTCTTTGCACAAGTGTCTTTTAATGGGGAAATTTAAACTGAAAGTTTTTTAAGCAAGGGAGTTTTTCAGTCCCTGTAGTGTGGGCATTAGCTTATATAGGCAGGAATTATGGTCATTATCAACAGATGATAACCTACTATTCAGCATTCCTAAATACCCTTCTATTCACAAACTTAAAAGAACAATTATACCTCATTCCTTTGCCTATAGTATTAGTTTTCTAAGGCTCCGGTAACAAAGTACCAAAAATTGAGTGGCTTCAATAACAGTCTCAGAGTTCTGGGACCAGAGTTCAAGATCAAGGTTGAGCAGGGTTGTTTCTTCTGAGAGCTGTGAGGGAGAATCTGTTCCAGGTGTAACCTTTCAGAAACTCCATTTTTTTAACACGATCCTTTCTCCTTTCTGACTTCTTAATTCAAACTGGAATTATCCAGTCTAATGGCATCATGACTCAACTTGCCTTCTTTTTTACTTTCTCTTCTACCTTTGAAGCCTTTAGGACAGTAAGTTCTGGTTGGTATCAAACTGTCTTAAGAAAAAGCCTCACATTTGCTGATTAAGAGAACAGAGGGTTTTTGTGTGTTGTTTTTGGGTTGTTTTTGTTGTTGTTGTTGTTGTTGTTGTTGTTGTTTTGTTTATTTTTACCACAACGTCAATAAAGAGAAAAAAAAAAGAGAGAACAGAGTTTTTGTCAAACTAAAGGAAGCATCTTTAGCTCAGGCCCCTGAAAACCCAGCCGCACCCTCATGAAACTAGCTGGAACTACACCATGACTGACATCAGGACCTGATACAATCAACTATTCCGTATCCGGCCCCAGCCAACCAGAAAAGCCCACGACCCAACTCCCTTCATCATCATGATTAATAAATCTTTCTCGTATATAATGAAGGCCATCTGGAAGCCAGGTTTTAGACACTAGCTCACCTGTGCCTCTGGACTAGGTGCCATTTCCTTAGATAAACCTTTATTTTCTTTGCTGCAAACTCCTAATCATATCTTTTTGAACTCTGATGCTTGCGAGCAAAGGAACCCCGTTTAGTGAGGTAACACATGCCTGTCTTATAGTCACCATATAAATAAGCTTTTACTAAGTCAACAGATGGCATGGTAATCAAAGCATTTTAGGGTACACATCTATGTCTAATCTAATTCTCTTTTTTCATTTTGATGATAGCCATCTATTGCTCCCCATAAATTTGGTATCATTTTGATTTGAACTCAATTTGAAAGGAGTTTAGAGACAGGAGAGGCAGTTTTAAGGAAGGGTCCATGGAAAAGAAATTCATACATGAGGGGCAGAGACAGCTCCAAGCTGCCAGATTGTTTACCTTACATACACAAAGGGCAGAGGACTGTTACAAGATAAAGGGAGGAAGAAGGGGGCACTGGGTGAGCTTTAAAACTTTGAAACTGATACCAACAGGGAATAAGGGGAAAGTGACCAGTTAGGAAAACACGGGGGACATAAAATAAGGAAGGGTCCAATTAGAAAGTGTCATATTCACACAAAGAAGCTTCCAGCATTTATAAACCAGTAGACAAAGAGACTCAAAGGAGTGTTCCCCCCGCCTGCCCCATTTTAGAGATAGAGAGAGATGTTTTACCCATTTGTGAACTCCTCCCCAGGGGGTTTCCATTTGTGGACCCCTCCCCTGGGGAAGTTTGTATATACTTGCAATAAACTCCCACATTTTTGCTAAAAAATCTTTTAGCCTGAGAATTTTATTCTTCAAACTTCATAGGACAAGAACCTACAATGAGAGTCCGAGCTTTGCCATCCTGGGTATCAAATCGATATTTGCTTTTGTATAGTAGGAATTAGTTCAGCCTTGGACAGGCAAAACTCATGTGGTTGAGTGCATGCAAATAACTTCATAACTGCTGCCATAGTTACAAGGTTCATGAGCTTGTTGAACATACGCTAGGTTAGTTGGAAAGAGGCCGACTGACTTTCACAGAGTAAGTCATCTTTTCCACCACATTATTAAGGACTTCGTCAGTATTGAGGAAGCATTTCATTCAAACACAAATCTCTTCAATGCTGTAACCTTTCTGGCAGACCCAGTTACATACATTTTCTAAGACCTGCACTTATAAATTTCCCCATCTTTTTCTTTCTAAGCACCAGGTCATTTAGCCAAGTTAATAGCCTCTTCAGTTCATGCAGAGTAGATCCACATATTGGACCCCTTTCTCTTTAGACAAAATGCACACCAGATGTACATATCAGGTCTGTATTTTGGGAGGGCTTCTTCTTTAATGACTTTTATATCCATTCTATATTGAGGACATTGTAGATTAGTGCATCAGTTCACTTCTAAAAGAAACATACTAGTACTGACAGATCTCAGAGGGAAGAGGAGGGGGTTGGGAGAGATTAACTAAAGAACTTATATGCATATATGCATAGCCCATGGACACAGACAATGGTGTGGTGAAGTCTTGGGATGGGGTGGGAGTTGGATGGAGGGGGCAAAAGGGAAAAAAGTGGGTGACATCTGTAATACTCTCAACAATAAAAATAAATTTTAAAAAGAAATAAAAGATGCTAACATTTTAAGCGTATTCCAGATATTTTACTCAACACCTAAAAATAGGCAGGTCATTCTAGATTTGAGGTAAAGGTGTGAATATATTCTAAGTGTATGCTTACATATTTCTCCTTTCTTTTTATGAGGTATATACTTTAAATAAATTGTTGCTATGTCATTGATGCAGAGACATTAACAACTCTTGTAACTTTATGGGCAGCAACCATAGCCTTTTGCATTATAAGGTGTTTTTTTTTTTTTGGTTTTTTTTTTTGCCTCATGTAGTAATTTTTAGTACAAATTCTACCTTGTGTGATATTAAAATTATGATCCAAACTTTTAAATTTGCGTTTTCTTCTGTGTATCTTCACATGTGTGTTTTCTGAATAACTCCATTTTAGGTGGTACTCTTCTATCAAGCATCAAAATAGGTTTTGCTTTATTATTAAGGTATTTCTTTAAAAATATGTTTAATTTCACTTGTTTTAATTACATATTTGTTTAAGTTTAGTTGTGTAAACATTTAGTTATGTTTTTATTTTAAATTTATAGTTTCTGTTTTCTTGATATTTTATTTATTTATCTACTTGTTAGTTCTAATGATATAACATGTCCTTTTGGTGTTTCTCACAGGAATCAACGTTGATTTCACATCTAAAAATAAGTAAATATAATTCTCCATATTACTAGGCTAAAAAATTTTTAAAAATGAAAACCCATGATATTTTTACATATGCCATAATAATTTTTGGTGCAATTTAACATGCATTTATCATAACAATTGGTACCACACCTGGCAGGTAAAAGACACCTTTGAAAAAATCTAAAGATAACATTATATTTAACTAGAGGCCCAGTGCACGAATTCGTGCACGGTGGTGTGTGTCCCTCAGCCCAACCTGCACCCTCTCCAATCTGGGACCCTTCGGGGGATGTCTGACTGCCAGGCCTAAACAGGCAGTCGGACATCCCTTTCACAATCCAGGACTGCTGGCTCCCAACTGCTCGCCTGCCTTCCTGATTGCCCCTAACCGCTTCTGCCTGCCAGCATGATCACCCCCTAACCACTCCCCTGCCAGCCTGGTTGATGCCTAACTGCTCCCCTGCTGGTCTGATCGTCCCCAACTGCCCTCCACTGCATATTCCCTCTTTATTAGATAGGGTTTTTTCTTTAGCATATTGGACAGCCCTAACTGGTTTGGCTCAGTGGATGGAGCATTGGCCTGCAGACTCAAGGGTCCCAGGATCGATTCCGGTCAAGGCCATGTACCTTGGTTGGGGGCACATACCCAGTGGGGAGTGTGCAGAAGGCAGCTGATTGATATTTCTCTCTCATAGATGTTTCTAGCTCTCTATCCCTTTCCCTTCCTCTCTGTAAAACATCAATCAAATATATATAAAAAAAGAAACATTTAAGATTCCTCCATATCTGCCTGGCTGGTGTGACTCAGTGGCTGAGACCCCAGGCTGGGGCTGGCACTGGATTGCTCCATGGGGCTGCAGGCCCCTCCCAGGCTGAGACCCCACGCTGGGGCTGGCACTGGATTGATCCTTGGGGCAGCGTGCCCCTCCCAGGCTGAGACCCCAGGCTGGGGCTGGCACTGGATTGCTCCATGGGGCTGCAGGCCCCTCCCAGGCTGAGACCCCAGGCTGGGGCTGGGATGGGATCGCTCCTTGGGGCCGCACGCCCCTCTCAGGCTGAGACTCCAGGCTGGGGCTGGGGCGGGATCACTCCGTGGGGCCACGCGCCCCTCCCAGGCTGAGACCCCAGGCCGGGGCTGGGATGAGATCACTCCGTGGGGCTGCGTGCCCCTCCCAGGCTGAGACCCCAGGCCGGGGCTGGGACAGGATTGCTCCGTGGGGAGTGAATTTGTTTTTGTTTTTTATAAAGGGTCAGGAGGGCCTATGGGCAGCATTCTGCCAGGCCGCTTACTCTGCTGGGACTCTGGCAGGGCTTAGAGGACTGGGCGCCGCCATCATGTGGCTATGGGGGCCGCCATTTTTGTTGCGGAGTGATGGTTAATTTGCATACTACTCTTTTATTAAATAGGATAGCAAAGACTCAATTCTTTTATCCCTAACTGGGAACGAGGCAAAGATGTCCACTCTAACTAGTTCAACATTGTAGTGGAGGGTCTAACAAGAATAAAGCAAAATACAAGGAAAGACTTCTGGATTCCAGTTTAATGTGTAAGGAGCTTGAAAGTTGCCACTTTGTTTTTACAAGTAAACACCTTAACAAACAGAAATTTTTCTAGGATCCACAAAACAGATGAGGACATGGGCAAATCACCAATAACAAGATCACAAATCAGTTAACCTTTCTGGATTTTATAACTTCAGTAAAGTTAAGTTCAAATGAAGTATAATTATAACTAACTTGATTATTCCAATGTTGGTAAAGTAAAACTGTGAAGCACTGAAACTTATAATTATCATTTGCATTATTAATATTGCAACTGTTAATATTGTTTAATAAATTCCTTATGAGATAGGTAAATATTGAAGACAAGAAAAATAGCATTTATTGCGCATCGATAGCTTCATGGTTTTAAACACTATCCATATGCTAAGACTACTAAATATGTATGCCCTGCCAGGAGGTAACAGCGTAAATATTAATAAACAGAAACCTCATTTAAATTAAAGTTCGGAAGCCAGAAGGGGAGCTCTTGTGCCCAAGTCTATAGCAGAACCCAACAAGAAGACTTTTTGTTCATAATAGCCCTCCTAACTTCATCTTATTCCCTATTAAAAAAATGTTTTTTTTCCTTTGTCTCCCAGGATTTGTGCCTGGTTCACCATTAGATTACATGTCCTGAATTACAATTTTTGTTGTTCCTAATTAAACCCAATTTTTCTGGAGAAATATCTTACTATTTGCTTAATATCAACATCAGCTTACTGTCTCCACTTAGATTTCTATTAGGTATCCAATACTAACATATCTAAAATCCCCTCAAAGTGCCTCCCCACTGTAGACTTCACCCCCATTTAAGTAAATGGCAACTCCTCTTTTATAGATGCTGGAGCTCAAATCCTTGGAGTCATTCTGGAATTTATCTCAGACCCTATAATTTATTTACCTCCAAATGTAGAACCTTACCACTTCTCACTGCTGTGTCACTATAAGCAAAGCCACTAACTGTTCCACTTGAATTATTGCAAAAACCCTGTAACTTTTCTCCCTATTGGATAGCCAGAATTATCTTTTTAATATACATTAAACTTTAGATCACAACTCTGCTCCAGTGGTCCTACCTCACTCAGATAAAAAGTCAAAGGTTTTCTGTACCCTCCACAGGCTTATACAGTCTGGCCCTCTGTTATCATTGGGGCATCATTCCTTATTTCTCTCCCTCCAGCTCACCCTGCACCACACATTTTAGTCTCCTTTTTATGGATCTAGCTCACCTATCTCTGAGCTTTTGTACTTGTCTTTTTTTTTTCTTCCCTGTAAGACCCTACATCCAAATAGCCACAGGACTTAAATCAAAAGATCCCACCACTAAACTGTTGAAAATGTCAACACTCCCTTTCTGGTGCCCTATCTCCATTCTCCTCTTTATCTTTTACTGTGGTGGGCACCACCAGACTTGCTTTGTGATTTCTTAATAAATTATGTTTTACTAAGTAAATAAATAGCTTATTTATTTATTCATTCATCCAATCATTAACATTTTGTATATTGTCTTCACTGGATTACATCCCCAGCATTAAAAGTGTGTGGCTGGTGTGGCTCAGGTGGTTGAGGATCATCCCATGTACTGGGAGGTATTGGGACACATGCCGGGTTGTAGCTCAATCCCTAGGGGATTGATGCTTCTTTCTTGTTAATGTTTCTATCTCTCTCTCCCTCTCCTGTCCTGTCTTTATAAAATCAATAAAAACATATTTTTTAAAAGTGCTTGAAAATGGAGACATATCTAATACTTTCAACAATAAAGAATTTAAATTTTAAAAAGTGCTTGCCACATAAAAGATTATTATTAATATCTGTTGACAAATTAATGAAGTCAAAGTCAATTCTATATGAATGTGCTCAAATTTTATAAAGATAGTTGAAATTCCTAAAGCCTGCATTTCTGACCAGAGATTCAGGTCATGTTTCTTTTTTTTTTTACTTTTTGAATTTTGTTCATAGTATGTTTGAATATTTGAACATAGACAAATACAATGTTTACTTTGTTTTTAAAACAAAAAATATTCAAGTAGCAATAATTTTTTAAAGTATATGTTTGATAAGACTTTAATTATTATAACAGTAATAAAATTTTTGAAATTAAATACCAAATTTATCTACCTGGACTAAGTAGTGAAGAAAAAGATACTATGAAGAGAACATTATCAACAGAAATTAAGGCATGAAGTAGAAAAATGTTGACTGGAATTGTTTAAACATATCAAGAAGATATACTAGTAAAAGAAACTCTTCTGATCATAAGATAATCAGGGTGAAATAAAACTTAGAGCTAAATGTTAAAATAATACAGAGGTATCAATAACTTTAAATTTTACTTTGCTCAGTGACCAAGATGGCTTCAACATTCCCCTCACCTAAACTAAATTAGACAGGTTTCCTCCTTATTACAGATTCCTGACCTCCCTCCCTTTTCTGAAAGCATTTACTATTGAAAACTTGCAATTGCAAATTCTTTATCTGTCCTATTGGGATGCACATCTTCTACAACTCTGGAATATCTTTCTCACGGACCTGGGAGCCATTCATTTGAAATGTATTCATCCAGAAAAATAGCAACTCTATCCAGCCTAACTTAAGCACCAATTAGCTAATATAGATGGCCTAATCACATTGAACAACCTGCCACTTAAGTCCTTTAGCTAGTAATTTTCCATTAGCTCACCCAGTACTCTAAATCTTTTCTGTCATTTGTAGTCATTTCTTTTCAATTATTTGATGAACTTTAATAAATAACAACATACTATTATTATCTGTTTGATTATGCTAGAGTTCAGATCACTTGGAAAAAGCAGAGTGAAGGCTTAACTTGTAAAATGCAGAATAAAGTCTTGACTTTCATAACAGAAAGGTGTAAACAATCCCTCCCAATTATCAACTTATGTGATTTAAAGAATATTTTAAATGAAACCAACTTTTTAAAAATATTCTTTTTTAAAAAAATTATTTTTATTGCTGAAAGTATTACAGATGTCCCTTTTATTCCCTATTGACCCTTTCTAGCCTACACCTGCCCCCTGCCCCAGGCCTTTACAAGACTATTGTCTGTGTCTATGGGTTATGCATATCTATATCCTATATAATAAAACCCTAATATGCAAATCAACTGAACAGCAGAATGACAGGTCGCTATGATGTGCACTGACCACCAGGTGGCAGATGCTCAATGAAGGAGCTGCCCCCTGGTGGTCAGTGCACTCCCCCAGGGGTAGCACTGCTCAGGCAGAAGCCGGGCTCACGGCTGGTGTGTGCAGCAGCAGTGGCGGGAGCCTCTCCCACTTCCACTGCAGGCAGGCGATAAGGAGCCAGGGGTTCTGGACTGCGAGAGCCCCAGACTGCAAGAGGGATGTCTGACTGCTGGCTTAGACCCAATCCCCGCAGGGTTCCTGGACTGCAAGAGGGTGAAGGCCGGGCTGAGGGACCCCCCAATGCACCTACCAGTCAGAGCGTCTGCCCCCTGGTGATCAGTGCTTGTTACAGTGAATGGTTGATCAGTTGACTATCTGCCCCCTAGTGGTCAATGCATGTCATAGCGAGCAACTGAGCAGCCTTAGCATATCATTAGCATATTATGCTTTGATTGGTTGAATGGAAGACCGGATGACCTAACACTTAGCATATTAGTCATCATTTATTATATAGGATTGCCAGTGTGCGTCATATGTACTGGCCAATCAGTGGTTGGACGGTTGGATGGATGGATGGTCAGTCACATAGCCTTTTATATATATATATATATATATATATATATATATATATATATATATATATAGTAGAGGCTCTACTATATTAGAATAAGTTTAATCAATTTATCAGTCATTGTATCAATGTTGTTTTTATATCATGTTTTCATGGTTTTTATATCATGTCTGTTGTTATTGTTTATTTATTAATCAATTTATGTATTATTTTCATGTACATTTTACTGATTTTCTTTCATCTCTGACACTTCTATTATAGAGAAAGGATGAATAGCGATATTAAAATATTTCTTCTAATCAATTCCCTTTCAATGTGCATGGATCCATGCCCTAGGCCACTAGTATGCATATAAATTCTTTGGTTAATCCCTTCCCAGGCAACCCCTACCACTGCCTTGCCTCTGAGAATCCACAGTCTGTTCCATGTCTCTGAATCCATTTTGTTTATCAGCTTATTTTGTTCTTTAGATTCTACATATGAGTGAGATCATGTGATACTTGGCTTTCTCTGACTGGCTTATTTTGCTTAGCACAGTGGTCGGCAAACTGCGGCTCATGAGCCACATGCAGCTCTTTGCCCCTTAAGTGTGGCTCTTCCACAAAATACCATGGCCTGGGCGAGTCTATTTTGAAGTAGTGGTGTTAGAAGAAGTTTAAGTTTAAAAAAAATTGGCTCTCAAAAGAAATTTCAATTGTTGTACTGTTGATATTTGGCTCTGTTGACTAAAGAGTTTGCCGACCACTGGCTTAGCATAATACTCTCCAGGTCCTTCCATACTGTCTCAAAGAGTAAGTAATTTTTTTTTTTTTTTTTTGCTATTGCATAGTATTCCACTGGTTAAATGTACCACAGCATTTATATCTACACATCTTTTGATGGGCACTTGGGGTACCCATCAAATTGCACTGCAATGAACATAGATAGGGGTTCATATATTCTCTGATTGGTGTTTCAGGTTTCTTGGAATATATGCCTAAGAGTAGAACCACTGGGTCAAATGGAAGTTCCACATTATATTTTTTGAGGAAACCCCATACTGTTTTCCATACTGGCTGCACCAGTCTGCATTCCCACCAGCAGTGTTCTAGGGTTCCCTTTTCTCCACATCCTCACCAGTACCTGTCATTTGTTAATGTGCTGATGGTAACCATTCTGACAGGTGTGACAGCAAACATCCCTATCTTGTTCTTGTTCTTAGGGGAAATGGTTTTAGTTTTTGCCCACTCAGTATGATGTTGGCTGTAGGTTTGTAATATATGGCCTTTATTATGTTGAGATGAGATCTCTCTATTCCAATTATGCTGAGAGTTTTTATCAAATTGGGTGCTGGATTTTGTTGAATGCTTTTTCTGTGTCTATTGATATGAACATGCGATTTTTGTCTTTCAATTTTTGTATGTGTTATATCCAGTTTAACATCCCTGGAATAAATCCCACTTGGTCATGGTGTATGATCTTTTTAATATATTGCTGGATCTGATTTGCTAATATTTTGTTGAGGATTTTAGCATCTATGGTCATCAGGAATATTGGCCTATAATTCTCTTTTTTTGGATGTATTTATTTGGTTTTAAAATTAGCATAACAATAGCTTCATAAAAAGAGGTTGGAATTGTTCCTTCCTCTTAGAATTTTTGGTAGAGTTTGAGGAAAATAGGTGTTAATTCTTCTTTGAATGTTTGGTAAAACTCCCCTGTGTAGCCGTCTGACCAAGGCTTTTGTTTGCTGAAAGTTTTATTATTATTATTATTATTATTATTATTATTATTATTGCTTCAATTTTATCAGTTATTATTGGCCTATTCAGGTTTTCTGATTCTTCCTGATTCAGTTTTGGTAAAATGTGTTTTTCTACTTTTTTTTATTTTATTTTATTTTGTCCACATTGTCCAGCTTGTTGTCATATAGTTGTACATAGTATTACCTTACAAACCTTTATGTATATGTGGTGTCTGTTGTTACTTCACTGCTTTTGTTTAGGATTCTACATACTTGGATCCTCTCCCTTTGTTTCTTGATGAGTTTGGCTAAAGGTTTATCAATATTGTTTATCTTTTCAAAGAACCAGCTCTTGGTTTTATTGATCTTTTGTGTTGTTTTTTTAGTCTCTATATAATTTATTTCAGTTCTGATCTTTATTATTTCATTCCTTCTGCTTACTCTGGGCTTTTCTTGTTGTTTTCTTTCTAACTATTTAAGTTGTAAGGTTAGATAGTTTATTAAAAATTTTTCTTGTTTCTTGAGGCAGCCTGTAGTGCTATGAACTTCCCTCTCAGGAGTGCTTTAACTGTGTCCCATAGATTCTGGGTTGTTGTGTGTTCATTTTCATTTGTTTCCAGGAAGTTTTTTATTTCTTTCCTGATCTCATTAGTAATCCATTTGTTGCTTAATAACATGCTATATAGCTTCCACTTTTTTGAGTGTTTTTACTGAGTGTTTTCTAATTTCATGCCATTGTGATCTGAGAAGATGCTTGATATGATTTCAATCATCTTGAACCTGTAGAGACTTGTTTTGAGTCCTAACATGTGGTCTATCTTTGAGAATGACCCATGTGTGCGTATGAAAAATGTATATCTGCAACTTCGCAGTGAAATGTTCTGTAAATATTAATTAGATTCATCTTATCTAGTGTGTCATTTAGAGTTACTGTTTCTTTGTTGATTTTTTCCTTGAAGAGCTATCCTGTGAAGTCAGTGTGGTGTTACAGTACCCTGCTATCACTGCACTGCTATTGATCTCTCCCTTTAAGTCTTCCAGTCTTTTTTTATATATTTCACTGCTGCAATATTGGGTACATATATGCTTACCAGGGTTATATCCTCTTGTTGGATCGATTCCTTTAGTATTATTTAGTAGTCTTTATTTTCTCTTGTTATGGCCTTCATTTTGATGTCTATTTAGTCAAATACAAGTATTGCCACTCCAGCTTTTTTTTTCATTTCCATTTGCATGAAAACTTTTTCTATCCCTTCACTCTCACCTGGCTTGGGTCTTTTGTTCTGAGGTGGGTCTCTTGTAGATAGTATATATTTCTTATCCATTCAGCTACCCTATGTCTTTTTTAAAATATGTTTTTATTGATTTCAGAGAAGAAGGGAGAAGGAGAGAGAGATATAATAACATCAATGATGAGAGCAAGTCATTGACTGGCTGCCTTCTGCACATCCCACAGTGGAGATGGAGCTCATAATCTAGGAATGTGCCCTGATGACCAGGAATCAAATCGTGACTCCTGGTTCACAGATCAGTGCTCAGCCACTGAGTTACAGTGTATTTTGATTGGAGTATTTAATCCATTTACATTTAAGGTAATTATCGATAGGTACTTATTGATTGCCAGTTTATTTCTTTATACCTATGTTTCTTTCTCTCTATATTTCTTATTATTACAGCAGTCCCTTTAGCATTTCTTGCAATGCTAGTTTGGTGGTGATAAACTCCTTTACCCTTTTTTTCTGTCTGGGAAGCCCTTTATTTCACCATCTATTTTGAAGGATAGCCTTGTTGGATATAGTAGTCTTGGATTCATATCCTTGCTTTTCGTTACCTTGAATAATGCATGTCCTTGACAGCCTTATGGGAGCTCCTTTGTAGATAACAAATTACTTTTGTTGCCTTTAAGATTCTCTCTTTGTCTTTAATTATGATGTGTCTGGGCATAGACTCTTTGAATTCATACTTTCTGTACTTCTTGAACTTATGTGACTTTTCCTTCACCAGGTTAGGGAAGTTTTCTGCCATTATTTCTTCAAATAGGTTCTCTATCCCTTGACCACATTCTTCACCTTCTGGTACTCCTATGATGAGAATATTGTTATATTTCATGTTGTCCCACAGCTCTCTTAAGCTGTCCTCTTGTTTTATCTTTTTGATTCTCTGATTGAGTGCTTTCATTTTTCCCCTGTCTTTTATTTGTTGTTGTTGTTAATCCTTACCAGAGGATATTATCCTATTGATTTTTAGAGAGAGTAGAAGGGAGGGGAGTGACAAAGTGAGAGAAACTTTGATGAGAGACACATCTATTGATTGCCTTCCGCATGAGACCCAACCAGGACCAGAGATCTAGCCTGAAACCAAGGTATGTGCTCTTGACCGGAATCAAAGCTGGGATCCTTCAGTCTGCAGACCGATGCTCTGTCCACTGAGCCAAACTGGCTATGGTTCTATCCTGTCTTCTAATTCACTTATCTGATTCTCGACTTCAACTAATCTGCTTTGTATTCCTTCTGATGTCTTCTTTATTACCATGTTATTCTTTTCCAACTGTTCTTTTTTCATAGTTTCTATATATTTTTTTTTGCATTCTGTTCAGTATCCATGTAATCATTATTCTGAACTCTCTACCTGATAAATTTATCTTCATTTCATTTAGCTCTTCTGTAGAATTATCTTGTTCTTTCATTTGGGGCTTATTTTTTCTCTTCATTTTGTCTGCCTGTTAGGGTTTGTTTTCATGTATTAGATAGATCTGCTCCAACTCCCAGTCTTTTGGAGGATCTCTTGTTCAGGACAATGTCAGACACTGTTTATGACTGACCCTGAGTACACTATTTGAAGCTATCAGCAACCCACACCTTGTGACTTCCTCTGCTGGGGCTGGGTGCCTTTGGAAAGGACCAAGATGTGCACCAAGGTCTTTCCTAGTCCGAGTCCAGAAGCAGATCAGGCAAAGTCTCAAAGCCCCCAGACATCCACCTCTGCCTGCCATCTGATTGTTATTCTCAGTCTCTTAATGAGCTTCCGACCACAGCAAGATGTATACTCCATAGGGTGGGGCCAGAGGTTTTTCCAACAGGGTGGCACAATTGTCCTCCTTCCTGGCAAAAGCTGCCTGCCTGTGAAAGATGTCCTCTGCAGTATGGAGTAATGACTCAGCACAGGAAACTGGTGCAGCTGGCTTCAAACTTCTAACCCCAGAGCACCAAAAACTGGATTCTCCTTACACAACTCTGGTCCATTCTTCCCTCTCTATGCCGGAGCCCAAAGTGAGTGGCTGCACACAAAATTTTGTGCATTGGCCCTTTAAAAGTTTGCCTGCATTTCCACCCATTTCTCCCTGGCAGATAAAAACCCCTGTGCTTTTCACAACCAGATGTTATGTGGGCAGCTTTCTTAGTCCTGGTGCTCTGGACTGGGGAAAAAATCTTGGGGTTTAGACCCCACTGCTCTCAGTGGGAAGCCCCCACACCTAAGATATCCCTCTAGAACTTCAGCTACAGCCTATGGGAGCCTAGCCATCCCTCTTGTGCTTCCATATTTCCTACCTGTCTTTATGTGGTATCCACTTTATGAGCTTGGTTACAAGGGTTCTCTTCAGCTAGTCTTCAGTTGACTAAAGATTTTTTTTCTATATTTTAGTTGTAATTCCAGTTTGGTCCTGAGAGAGTATCAGTGTAGCTTCCATTTAATCTACCACCATTTGCATCTCCCCTAAAATATATTTTATTGATTTTTTTCCTTTTTTAAGAAAGAGAGGAAGGGTGATGGAGAGATAAAAACATCAATGAGGAGAAAGATTGATTGGCTGCTTCCAGCATGCCCTATACCTGGGGGATCGAGCCTACAACCCAGGCATGTGCCTTGACTGGGAAATGAACCATGATTACTTCCTGGTGCACAGGATAGCACTCTACCCACTGAGTCACACCAGCTGGCTGAAACCAATTTTTCATAAAGTTTCTTGTTTTGTGATTATAAGAGATAATTATAAAGTTTTCCCCCCTCTAATATTATAGAGAGATTCAGTTATATTGTCTGTTATAAATTTACAACATTTTGAAAATTAGTATATCTTTTCCATTTGGAAATTATAATTTCTAAGAAGGTTACTTTTTAAAAAAAATATGATTCTATAGTTGTCCCAAAACCACTTAATAAAAAGTTTACCTTTCCTTCTCTCACCTCAGTCAATTTTTAAATAAATATTATAAATAGCTGTTCTAGCTTCGTAATAATAATACCTAATGGTATTTTTATTTTTACTGCACTTGATTTATAAATTAACACAGAAAAAAGTGGCATATTTAAGATATTGAATTTTAATGCAAGATTATATTGTGCCTAATCAATTATTCAGGTCTAATCCAATATCATTGATTAGTATTTTATACTTTTATCACTTGCATTTTGGAGTTTTTCAATTGGGCTTAATATTCAATATGTTATTCTCCATTTGCTCTAATATATCAAGTTTTCTCTTCAATAGCATTCACTGTATTTATTTATTTATTTATTTTTAATTTATTTGTATGATGGCTCTTAATTTTTATAAGCAAAATCTATTACCTATTATGTTACTAAATTAACTAGTTATTGTAATAATTTTATAAGTACTTCTTTGGCCCTAGATACATAGTCATACAAAATGAAAATAGTGTTTTAATTATGCTTTGGTTTTCCTTGTTTATGATTCAATGGTATCCCATTTATATTATACTAGAAGCCCGGTGCACAAAATTTGTGCACGGTGGGGGGGGGGGGGGGGCCTCAGCCCAGACTGTACTCTTTCCAATCCAGGACCCCTTGGGGGATGTCCGACTATTGGTTTAGGCCCAATCCTTCAGGGCATTCCTCAGTTGAACATCTATCTCGCAATCCAGGACCACTGGCTCCTAACCACTCACCTGCCTGCCTGTTAGATAGCCCCTAACCACCTCTGCCTGCCAGCCTGATGTCCCTAACTGCTCCCCTGCCAGCCTGATCACCCCAAACCACCTCTGCCTGCCAACCTGATTGCCTCCTAACTGCCCTCCCCTGCCAGCCTGATTGCCCCCTAACTGCTTCCCCCTGACAGCTTGATTGCCCCTAACTGTTCCCCCCTGATGGCCTGATCACCCCTAACCACCTCTGCCTTGGCCCCTGCTACTGTGGCTTTGTCCGGAAGGATGTCCAAAAAATGTCTGGAAAATGTCAGGTCTAATTAGCATATTACCCTTTTATTAGTATAGATACTATATAATTTTGTCCTATTTAGAGGTTATTTACTTATGCTGATTACATGTAATGTTATAATCAGAATCTGTATCTTATTTTATCAAATGATTTTTCTACATCTTTGGAGAGATTAAGTTATTTCTTTTTAAATCTATTAATATCATTGGCATTTTAAATTGTCTCTTAATATTAAATCACCTGGGTATTAGAAAAATTCCTGTTTTTTCATAACATATTAATTTTAATGACATATTGGATTTTAGTTGCTAATATTGCATTTAAAGTTTTTTGCATTGATATCACTAACATATTACTATTAGACAAAAAAAGCTATTTCTTTAAAATATTACTGTGGATTACTTAAAATAGAAGCAACTTATTTCAATTATTTTCTACTGTAAATACTGTTATGAGACACTTTTGATAGATATTGCATTTATATTCTTAAAATGTCTTCATTCTTCAGTTTCCATATTATGAAACTGAATACTTATACAGTTGAATTAATGTATATCATATTTTAGTTTAACTTTTCTTTCAAATACATAGGCTGAAAAAAAAGGTAATGTCAATAATATTTCCTTGAATAACAAGCAAAACTGTTTATTATATGTACTTACTTTTCTGTCCCTTTTGTAATTTTTCTCCCTTTTATATGTATGTATGTGAAAAATTAAATATTTCTAGATAAATATATATATAATCTGAATCATATGTGTTTTTTATAAAATAAATTATTAATTTTAAGTCTGAAGACAATTTGGATTAGATTTTATATATATCTTTAGGTAATGATATAGATATATTACCTTAAACTGGTATATACACAGATATGAATTGCAGATGCAGGCAAGTATGTTATTTACTCATAGATAGTGTGGGGAAGCACGGAATTTGTCTGGAATAGTCAAGGCAGGGTCTGCCACCTTCAGCAAGGTCCCCTTATAGGCCCCTGACTTTTTGGAGAATTCTCCTTACAGACTTTCCAACCAAGTCCCATGCTTCCCCACAAGTAGGCATAAAATAATGGAGAATTCTATTGGTAGGGAAGAAAAACACTTTCTTTTCTTTATCATTATAACTAGAGGCCTGATGCTCAAAATTCATGCAAGTAGCTCTGCCCTCACAGACCCAGGCTGCCTTGTCCCTTGCAGCCCTGGCTGCCTCATGGCCCAGTGGCCCAACCCACTGGTTGTTCCAGAAGATCATTCCGGAAGGTCGTTCCACTGTCTGGTCTAATTAGTATAATAACTCTTTATTATATAGGATTTGAATTAAGAAGAAAAAGGAATGAGTAGCAAACAGTAAAGGGAGAAAATATCTCATCTAGAAAAAAGTCTTTGTCTCAATAGTTCAAGCAGATATTCTGAAACTGAATTATCATCCACACCTGGCTCTTTGTTTGTAGTATTTGTATTTGTCATCTTAGTACACCAGATGAAAGAATTGGCATTTACCACAGATCACAAAAATAACTACTATGTGAATCCAGGAAAAATAATTCCTTACAGGTTTTCAAACAGCATCTTCTTTCTATAATAATAAAAGCATAATATGCTAATTAGACCAGACAGCCGAACGACCTTTCAGACATCATTCGGACATCCTTCCACATGAAGCCGTGGTGGCAGGGGCTGAGGCAGAGACAGTTAGGGGTGATCAGGCAGGTAGGCAAGTGGTTAGGGGCAATGAGGCAGGCAGGCAGAGGGGTTAGAGGTGATCAGGTAGGCAGGCAGGCAAGCCGTTAGGAGCCAGCAGTCCCAAATTGTGACAGGGATATCCAACTGCCAGTTTAGGCCCTATTCACACAGGGAATCGGGCCTAAACTGGCAGTCAGACATCCTCTGAGGGTTCCCGGATTGGAGAGGGTGCAGGCCGGGTTGAGGGTTCCACCCCCTCCCCATGCAAGAATTTTGTGCACCAGGCCTCTAGTTTAGAAATAATTTAAAGAGGCTAAAATTTAAGCATAGCCTATAGAGGTAAATTTAGATAAATATTTTAGTGGTATTTTGGCATAATTACATAAAGATGGGTATGCTTAGAGAAATACAATATAACATAATACAAGTTAATGGATTTTTTAAAATGGCTAATAGCTGTATAATAATGTTTCCAGTGATCTTACTAATTTCATTAAATTATAGATATTTTTAAATATTTGTATTTTCTTAAGTATTAATTATGAGTAATAGGTTAAGGTGGCAGAAACAGATTTTGTTTTATACCAGCTGTGCAGAAAACCAAGAGAAGAGAGCTATGAAAACAAATCAGATTTCCCAAAAGTATACCAATAATGAATCTTTTTGTTAAGAACGTCAAGTTTAATTTAACATTGCTGTTGCAGTGGGCTACTATTCAATGTGTATTTATTTGTAGTCTTGTGCCAGCTCTCTGGAGTCACTCCAATGCCTACTGAGCTAAATTCTGGCTTGCCTAAGGAATAATTCCTATGTACTCAAATTTGACATGCAACATACACATTCTTCTAAACAGAGTTAAATTGTTGAGAGTTATTTGAATGATGAACTTTGGTTCAATTTCTAAGAAGTAATCATGTGCGTTATTTAGAACCTAACATACTATTTACAGTTTCCCCTTCCTCTTCATTGAATATTACCTTTATTCACTTTATAGAAATGACAAAAATATGCTTGAAGCATCTGGAGCTGTACTACCTGATAAAGTACCCAGCATTGGCCTGGCCAGCGTGGCTCAGTGTCTGAGTGTAGACCTATGAGCCAGGAGGTCACAGTTCGATTCCCAGTCAGGTTACATGCCCGGGTTGTGGGCTCCATCCCCAGTAGGGGTCATGCAGGAGGCAGCCGATCAATGATTCTCTCTTATCATTAATGTTTCTATCTCTCTCTCCTTCTTCCTTCCTCTCTGAAATCAATAAAAAAAAATATTTAAAAAAAGTACCTAGCATTGTCACAAGTTTACTTCCTTTGTGTATATTTGACACTGCCTTTTTTCATACAACTAAAAAGAAAAAAGTTTTCAGTTTCAATACAAGTAATATCATGTTATAAACTAATTAACTAAAGCAATTCCTCACAATAGCTGGGGAAATTATAGGTCTAGTATACTATCACAGTGTAAATACAAATAAATAATAAATGATCAATAATCTTAACATTCAGCCTTAATGTTCTTTGTTTTTAAATATATTTTATTGATTTTTTACAGAGAGGAAGGAAGAGGGGTAGATAGTCAGAAACATCGATGAGAGAGAAACATCGATCAGTTGCCTCTTGCACACCTCCTACTGGGGATGTGCCCGCAACCAAGTTACATGCCCTTGACCGGAATCGAACCTGGGACCTTTCAGTCCGCAGGCTGACGCTCTATCCACTGAGCCAAACCGGTTTTGGCAAGCCTTAATGTTCTTAACATTCAGCCTGATTCTAAAACTTTTATGTTTTAAATGATTTGAGGCTATTTTGAAAAAGAAAATGGGACTTGTTGCAGGATATACTATTTAAAATCATACATTAATCTATAAATGATGTGACAATAACCCTCTCAAAAACAAACAAGCCTTTTCTAAAATCTTGAAATCTAGATTCACTATGTTCCATTTTAGTCAGAAAAATATAGATTGTGAGAAATATGTGATATTTTTGCAATGTATTTTCACTTCTGTTTTGACTTTGTCTCATAGTTTTGTTTTGTTTTTAAGTTTTGTAGTTTTTTTTTTGTTGTTGTTGTTTTTTAAATATATTTTATTGATATTTCACAGAGAGGAAGGGAGAGGGATAGAGAGCTAGAAACATCGATGAGAGAGAAACATCGATCAGCTGCCTCCTGCACACCTCCCACTGGGGATGTGCCTGCAACCAAGGTACATGCCCTTGACCGGAATCGAACCCGGGACCTTTCAGTCCACAGGCCGACGCCCTATCCACTGAGCCAAACCGGTTTCGGCTGTCTCATAGTTTTAATGAGTCCCACTTCTGGCTTAGTGTAATGTTAGTCACAGAGTTCTCAAGATTCACAAACATTGTAAACTCCAGGTTACTCCAAAGCCTTCTCACATTATGAAAAATTTCAGGACATCCTTTTTAGGAAAGACACTGAAATCCAGTCTAATATTTGAGCAGCAAGCTGTTATTCACCCAGCTTCATTTCAGAATTTTTTAAAAAAAGAGATTTTAAGAGATGATTCTTTGACTTAAAATATAGTCATAATCATTATACCTACCACTCAAAATATTAGAATCCTCAAAATTTAATAATCATACATTGAGTTTTACAAATTAGGACATACATTGTAAGTAATACGGGAAACTGCTCAATGTCAACTATTTTATTCATTTTATTGAAATTGTACCAAAAATGAGATACTTTATTAAACATTCATATAAGTGCTTTCTTAGTTCAGTTTTAGTAAGTGTCAGATAGACTAGAGATTACAACAGCACTGGATGCTGAAGGACAGAAAAGATGTGTAAAAATAAGCAATAGAACCATTAAATGTAAACTATTGAAAACATATTTTTACTTCTTTATGATTTGCACTAGACTGACCTACATTCAAATAATAGATATTGTCAAGACATATGTGTTTAAAAAAGGGTATATTCATGCTGATATATACTTTACAGCATAGTGTACAAAAACACTGAATCAACTATCTTAAACCACGGTATTATGAGAAAATAATAGTTCAGTATTTTGCCTGGTAAAATTATGTTACAATAAACACACATTTGGTGTCCTGGATTCTGAAATAACTATTTCTTGCTGTGCAATTCAGAAGATGTGGTTGATGATATCACGTTTCGGGCTCACATTTTATATTGACTTGTCAGAATGAGAAGCAGTAACTACAGGCCTGGGAGACCATGCTGCTCTGACCTTCTGGCTTTAAATAAGCCCATGATGAGGAGGAACTGGTAATATGAGAAAGCAGAGCACTCAAAGATTAATACACAGAACATTTGCTAGATCTTCTCTAGTCTAAAACACATTACTGTCTTTGGAATATTTAAGAATAAATAACAGATATGTAAATGAATTTGAGTTTATTGAATGTATTTTTCAACATTAGATACAGTATTCTAACACTAGTAATGAAAGTCTATAACAAACAAAACCTTTTTCTCTGCTCTGCCTCATGCCTTGAGAAATGTAATTTCTTGAACAAGTAATCTTAATCTAATGAAGACTTAATTTAGCCCTTTTTACTTTATAAATGTAATTAACTTACTTAAAATGTTGCTGGATTTAAATAGCAAGGGATGCATCAAAGATGTATTAAATGTCTTAAGTAAGTCTATTTTCTTGATGATGCATTATAAAACATTTTTCCAGTCATAAACTAATCTATATATTCTATACTGCTTTACATATTAAGATAATAGATCCTTCAATATCTATTGCACTATCTTACTGACTTCAATAAATCAATAACATGCCCCAAAATGTTTCCCTCCCTCTGAGAAATATTGCAATACACATTGTAAAATTTATTTCTCTTAATTTGTAAAAATCTATTATGTCTTATATACTTTTGCAAATAAAGTTTATCTGTGGAATCAATAACAGTGATTATCAAGGAGGATTTTTAAACAACAACAAATCATGGATGGGAAAATCTTACATATAAAAGTATTGAATAAAGGTTCCTGATGTAATTGATTTCTGCTTCCAAAGAAGTGTTCCTTGAACTTTAGTGAAAGATCAGGAAAAGGACCAAAATGGAAATGTTGTAATTCACTACACACTGACAGAGCATCTGCTGAGATATACAGCGGCCAGGCCGAGAGGCTGTACCTAGCACACATTAGATATGATGCATTGTCAGAGGTTGGTTACCACAGAATTGTGCCCTTTGTTGATGATCTTGTATTGAAACAGACATATCCTGAGGCTTCCATAAGTGAACAATGTAGAGAATGCTGTAATTTGTTACCAGTTGTACAATATATTTCTCCAGATGGTTAATAAGACCCTTATTTTGGACTTTTGATGAATTTTCAATTAAAAAAAAACAGTATTAATTAACTTTTATTGATATGTAGGAAACCAAAGCTGTTCATGTTTAACCTCCATTAATGAATATATTGACACAAATGCACAATCAAAGTAATTAGTAAACGTGTGCTAAATAACCTTAATAGAACCATAAATTGCCATAAGTTTATCTTAACCAGCAAGAGACTTGAACATCTGCACTTAACTCATTTCTACTTCAGGATGTTAAGTCCTGCTTATCTAGAGGGAAAATAGCAAACAAAGCAAACCAAAACAAACACTCTTCTCCCTAATGATGGGACTATTATTTGTTACAGAAGTGGACTAGAAAAAAAGAACAGTAAATCAGCTAAGTCTTTAAAGTTAATGCCATAAAGAGTTCTCATTCTGAGTGAAAGATCTAAGCACCCCATTTCCAACTCTGGCTTCTTTCACTCTCAAAAAACAAATCATATTTTGAAATTTAGATATCAACTCCTCAAAAAAAGCCTATATTAACCACAGTCACTGGTCATTCTAGAATACTGTCTGCCTCTGTGAGCTCAGAACAATGTGTGTGCCACTGAGATGCCACTTATCAGCTTCAATTGTCAGTGGGGATTTGCTTGATATCATACTATGAATTTCCTTGGTGTTGAACAGTCTGCTTTCTACCATCTGGTAACCTAGCCCCTTGGTTCTCCCTGAATGTTTATTAAATGAAGTAATTATTAGCTAGTCTGTCCATGTATTATTTTAGTCAAGGTTGTCTTATTTTTCTTTCTTTTTGTTTTTCTTTCTTCAAAGCAGAATAATACATTTTCCCCTTGAGTTATTATGCTGCTATTTTTATTTTAAAATATGATCATTTTTGTGTATATGGAGGCAATTTTAAATTGATGATATTTTACCATGTAAGTTTTCTGAAGGCATATAGCAAAGTCAAGGTGATCACATTAGACTTACATTTTACTATTAAGAGATAATTTTGTAAGATGCTCTATAAAACCAAAGAAATGTATTTTTCATAGATATATGCTCTACAGTGTGTTTCTTTTTTGAAAAAAACAGAAAGAAAATAATTCATCCAATATGTGCAATATTTTCCAGAATAAAAGAAGTCATCACTGGGTTATAGCAAAATTGTTTGAAATAAATTCATAAGATGGTAAATCATTAAGAACCAGAATAGTGATGTAAGTACAAAATTCAGCAAGCTTCTCAAAAGAAAAAATAATCATAACTAATATTTTCATCTTACCTAATAATAGACAAACATGTAAATTGACCATATCTCCACTACGCCCACAGCCAATCAGAGTGAGTATGCAAATTATAAGGCCAAACATGGCAGCCGCCCAGCTGCTCCAGTTGCGGAGTGGCCAGGTGGGGCAGGATGCCTGCTATGAGAGGGAGGGCGTGGGGAAGGGATCTACAGGAGCAGAGTGCCGCAGCGAAGACAAGACTGCAGACTCCGGAGTCTACAGTGAAGACGAAGATGGCAGACTCCAGCCTGAGTCTGCAGAAAAGACGAGGAAGGCAGACTCTGGCCAGAGCAAAGGCCTGGGTCCTGCGTGCTGGAGAAAAACCAATGCTGGAAGCCAAGGGAAGGAAGGCCTATTGCACGAATCTCTTCATGCAACGGGCCTCTAGTATAAATATAAAAAATAATAATGTCATCAATTTTCTTACTAGGGAAAGTTGAAGATAAAAGAAATTTGACTATTCCTCCCATAATTCTGAAGGAAAAATTTTTCCATACAACTTTTTATACATAGCCTTACTATTAATTTAATATAAGAGCAAAATAAATTTACTTTCTAGTTTGATGAAGTTTTACCTGTTTATTTTTTTCTTTTGTTTCCCTTGCCTGAGGCAACATATCAGAAAATATTGCTACAAAAAACACCCAAGATTTTACTATCTATGTTTTCTTCTAGGATTTTTATAGGTTTGAGTCTAATATTTAAGTCTTTAATTCATTTTAAGTTTATTCTTATGTAAAATGTTAGAAGGTGGTCTAGTTTAATACTGAAAGCAGCCCAAGTGTCCATCAATAGTTGGGTGAATAAAAAAAACCTGTGGTTTATTTACAAAACAGAATACTACTTGGCAGTGAAAAAGAAAATTTTATCTTTTGTGACAGCATGGGTGCACCTGGAGAGTATTATGCTAATTCAAATAAGCTAGTCAGAGAAAGGCAAGTTCCATGTGATTTCACTTGTGTGGAATCTAACGAACAAAATAAACAAAGTGGAGACAGACTCATGGATACAGAGAACAGACTGACAACTGTCAGAAGGGAGAGGGTTGGAGGCTGGGTGAAATGAGTGAAGGAATTAAACAAAATAAAAAAGACTCATGAACACAGACAACAGTATTGTGATTGTTAGAGGGAAAGAGGAGTGGGAGGCAGTAGAAGAGGTTAAAGTTGGGTTAATGGTAATAGTAGGAGACTTGACTTAGGATAATAAACATACAATGCAATATACAGGTAATGTATTTTAGAATTGTATACCTGAAACCTATATGATTTTATTAACCAATGTCACCCCAGTAAATTCAATAAAAATATATTTTGAAAGAGTAAATGCACTTTTAAACATTTGAAGTCTTGAAATTTACTGTACCACCCTGTTTTATTTTGCTTACGTTGCCAAAAATAAATACCATAGAATTGTTGAATTAAACAATGGGCATTTACTTCACACTAGAGGCCTGGTGCATGAAATTCATGCCTGGGGGGGGGGGGTGTCCCTCAACCCAGCCTGCACTCTCTCCAATCTGGGACACCTCGAGGGATGTAAGACTGCCCGTTTAGGACCAATCTCGGTAGGATCAGGCCTAAATGGGCAGTCGGACATCCCTCTCACAATCCAAGACTGCTGGCTCCCAACCACTCACCTGCCTGCCTGCCTGAATGCCCCTAACCACTTCTGCCTGCCAGCCTGATCACCCCCTAATCACTCCCCTGCCAGCCTGATCGATGCCTAACTGCTCCCCTGCTGGCCCAATTGCCCCTAACTGCCCTTCCCTGCCAGCCTGGTTGCCCCTAAATGTCCTCCCCTGCAGGCCTGGTCACTCCTAACTGCCCTCCCTTGCCAGCCTGGTCGCCACTAACTGCCCTCCCCTGCCAGCCTGGTCAACCCTAACTGCCCTCCCCTGCTGGCTTGGTCCCCCCAACTGCCCTCCCCTGTAGGCCTGGTTCCCCCCAACTGCCCTTCCCTGCAGGCCTGGTCACCCCCAACTGTTCTCCACTGCAGGCCTGGTCACCCCCAACTGCCCTCCCCTGACGGCCTGGTCACCCCTAACTGTTCTCCCCTGCTGGCCTGGTTCCCCCAAACTGTCCTCTCCTGTAGACCTGGTCTGCCTCAACTGCCCTCCTCTGCTGGCCCAGTCACCCTTAACTGCCCTTCCCTGTAGGCCTGATTGCCCCCGACTGCCCTCCCTTTCAGTCCTGGTCCCTCCCAACTGCCATCCCCTGCTGGCCTGATCACCCACAACTGCCATCTTGTGGCAGCCATCTTGTGTCCACATGGGGGCAGCCATCTTTGACCATATGCGGGTGGCTATCTTGTTTGTTGGAGTGATATTAAATTTGCATATTACTCTTTTATTAGATAGGATAGTTCAGGAAGACCTTGGCAGTCCAAGAGCAATCTTTGAGCAGCGTCACTTTTTGGTGAAAACTCTCTCCTTGAGTTGTAGGTGGCAGCCTTCTTGCTGCATTCTCTCACACAGCCTTTCTCTGTGCTTTTCTGGAGAAATAAATATATCTCTTCCTCTTTTTCTTCTCTTTCTCTCTCTCTCTCTCTCTCTCTCTCTCTCTCTCTCTTTGGCATTTAAAAAATTAAATTTATTTGGGTGATATTGGTTTATGATTATATAGGTTTCAAGTGTACATTTCTTTGATGCATGATCTATATTGCATTGTGTGCCCATCACTAAAAGTCAAATCATTTCTGTCACTATATATTTGGGTCTATTTGGCTCCTTTTACTCTTTACTACACCTGCCTACCCTCTTCTATCTGGTAACCACCATACTGTTGTCTGTGTCTATAAGTTTTAGTTTTATATCTCATACGAGTTAAATCATATGGATCTTAGGTTTTTATGACTGACTTATTTCACTTAGCATGATATTCTCAAGGTTTATCAATATTGCTGTAATGGCAGTAAGTACTTTTTTCTTATGGCTGAGTAGTATCCCATTGTATATATGTACCATATCTTCTTTATCCAATTATTTATTGAAGGACACTTGGGTTGTTTCCATGTCTTGGCCAATGATGCAGTGAACATAGGTGTGCATTTATCTTTGTGAATAAATGTTTGTGAATTTTCAGGTAGATACCAAGAAGAGGGGTTTCTGGGTCATATGATAATTATATTCTTAATTTTTTGAGGAACCTCAAAACTGGAAAAGAAAGCCTCTTCAATAAATGGTGCTAGGAAAATGAGAAAGCTACATTCAAAGTAATGAAACTAACCTTTTCTTATTAAAAAAAAAAAAAAAGGCCACTAATCCCATCATGAGAGCTCCACATTTATGGCCTAATTCAACCCTAATTATTTCCTAATGGTACCTTCTCCAAATGCCATCATATTGGAGGTTGGGCCTCAATATATTAATTAATGGTGTGAGAGACACAAACATTCAGTCCTTAGCACACTACTCCTTTATTTTGAGTAGGTAATTAGAAAATTCATTGTAACTGGATTTTTTCACTTATTTGTTATTTCAGTTATCACTAGAACATTTATTATGTCTGATATATTACTACATCCTATACATAATATGTTTATTCCTGAAAGTTGCTTGAAAATAGTTAGGCCATTGGAGAATAGAATGGAACCTCGGTTCTCCAACTTAATTCTTTCCAGAAGGCTGTTCAAAAACCAAATCATTTTTAACCATTAGAAGTAAGATAAATTGAATTAACCCATTCCATACCCCCAAAAGCAAATAAACATGAAAATATTCACCACACGATTTCCTGAGATGTTAGCTGTAAACTGACTCATACTTGAGCATTTCTTTTGTCACCAGAGAGACACATGACTGATCATAAAGGCATGAGCATGAAATGGTTGTCAGGTAAAAACGACGTTTTATTGGACAATCAAGGTATTTTTTCCATGAACAACTTGGTCAAGAACCAAATTGTTTGAGATGGGATGTTCAAAAACAGAGGTTTGACTGTAATTGATTTTATGTTATTTGGGATGTGTTTGTTAGGTTCCATGTTATAATATTTGTTCATTAATTATTTTTATCTTTGTTAACATTTTATTTATAGGATCTTCTTGGTTCTATATGTAGCAAATGGTATTCTCCTACATGTCTTCACAGTTTAAAAATCCATGTAGTATGATTTCACTAACATATGGAATCTAAAGAACAAAACAAATGAAGAAACAAAATTGAAACAGACTCAGAGATACAGATTGATGGTTTCCAGAGGGGCTGGGGGCCAAGGGATTAGATGAAAGAGATGAAAAGATTAAAAAGTACAAATTGTAGTTACAAAATAGTCCATTATGTAAAGTACAGCATAGGAAATATAGTCAATAATCTATAATAATAAAAGGGTAATATGCTAATTAGACCAGACGACTTCCGGACTTCATTCCGGACATCATTCCTGATGAAGCAGGGGCCAGAGGGAAACCAGCCCGGGTCCTGGGTGCCTGCAGGTGGCCCCAGGGAAGCCAGCTCAGGTCCTGGGTGCCTGCCAGCAGCTGGAGGAGGGAAGCTGGTGCCAGCAGCTGGGAGAAGGAAGGCCTACTCTTGCATGAATTTTCATGCATCTGGCCTCTAGTATTGTAATAACTATGTATGTTGCTAGGTGTGTATATGAAAAATCAGAGAGAGACACTTTGTCAAGTGTATGATTATCTAAATACTATGATGTACACCTGAAACTAATATAAAATAATATTGAATGTGAACTGTTATTTAAAAATAAAATTTAAGAAATCATATGTAAGGTAGAAGATACAATTTTCCACCTCTTGCTCTTTTCCAATGTACTGATATTAAGAAGAAAGGATAATTGTTTTAATACATGGAACAATATACTTACACTAGAGGCCCGGTGCATGAAATTCGTGCACGGGGGTGTGTGTCCCTCAGCCCAGCCTGCACCCTATCCAATCTGGGAACCCTCGAGGGATGTCCGACTGCCCGTTTAGGCCCAATACCGGTAGGATTGGACCTAAACAGGCAGTCGTATATCCCTCTCACAATCCAGGACTGCTGGCTCCCAACTGCTCGCCTGCCTGCCTTCCTGATTGCCCCTAACCGCTCCTGCCTGCCAGCCTGATCGCCCCTAACCACTCCCCTGCCAGCCTGATTGATATCTAACTGCTCCCCTGCCAGCCTGTTTGCCCCTAACTGCCCTCCCCTGCAGACCTGGTCACCCCTAACTGCCCTCCCCTGCAGGCCTGGTCACCCCTAACTGCCCTCCCCTGCAGGCTTGATTGCCCCCAACTGCCCTCCCTGCAGGCCTGGTCCCTCCCAACTGCCCTCCAATGCTGGCTATCTTGTGGTGGCCATCTTGTGTCCACATGGGGGCAGCCATCTTTCACCCCATGGGGGCAGCCATCTTGTGTGTTGGAGTGATGGTCGATTTGCATATTACTCTTTTTTATTAGATAGGATTTTCTTATTAAATCAAAGTCAGACTATGGATAAAGACACTTCTCTCAAAGAGGGTAGATGAAAATAGAACTGTGATTCCTTCCAATTCTCTTATTTAATAACTAGAGGCCTGATGCATGAAATTCATGGAGGGGGGGGGTCCCCTGAGCCTGACCTGCACCCTCTGGCAGTCCGGGACCCCTTGGGGCAAGTCCGACTGCCAGCAGTCAGACATCCCTCTTGCAGTCCGTGATCCCTTGCTCCTTACCGCTTGGTTCACTGCTCATTAACACTATTGCGGAGTCAGGAGAGGCTCCCACCACCGCCGCTGCACTAGCCAGCCATAGGCCCTGCTTCTAGCTGAGCGGCGCTTCCTGTGAAGTGAACTGATCACCAGGGGGCAGCTCCTGCATTGATCTTCCCCCTGGTGGTCAGTGTGCATCATAGTGACCGGTCATTCTGGTCGTTCCACCATAACAGTGGCTTAGGCTTTTATTACATAGATTTTCATTTTCTTTTGTCCTATATGCTTCCAGTTATGTGTTATGTAACTATACACATGCAAATTTGATTGATAAAAGAGAGTAATGAAACATGTTCTCTGCTTAAAGAATAGTGTGATAACAAGTTATTTAGATATTTTAGATATTTTCATTTAAATCAGTATTGTTGCTTATTCTGAACAGGCCAATTTGTTAGGCATACAAGACTATTACATAGGTTCAAACCCCAGCTATACCACTTGACAACTATGGCAGTCAAGTTATTTAAACTCCATGAGCCATGACTTCTTCACCTGTACAAAGTAATAATACTAGCTATTATAATATATTTTTAAATATACTTTTATTGATTTTAGACAGAAAGGGAGAGGGAGAGAGAGATAGAAACATCAATGAAGAGAGAGAAACATTGATGAGCTGCCTCCTGCACACTCTCCACTGGGGGATAGAGCCCGCAACCAGAGCATGTGCCCTGACCAGGAACCAAACCATGACCTCCAGGTTCATAGGTCCATGCTCAACCACTGAGCCACACTGCCTAGGCACTAGCTATTATTTAATAGGGAAGTGTGCAGAGCAGTTTATTACAGTGCCTGATCCATAGAAAGCATTCAAAAGTTAATTTATTAAACTTTAATTTCTGCACTGACCAAAATAGTATTTACATAAATAAGATATAGTAGAATAGATATATAATACTTATAAAATAATTTAGAATAGAACATATTATATTTAATGGTATAATTTTGTTATTTCCAACAATAGATTTTCCTTGGAAATGGCAGCTATATTTAGCTTTGTGAGTTTTTTATTGTTGTTGTTGTTGTTTAAAGCAAACAAAAAATGACTTTATTTTCCTTTCTTCTTAATGAATGTACCTTACATTTTCTTTTTAAAATCCATATCCAAACCTATTTTATTAAGATTTCTGAACATAAATGACAAAGAGGAAATTCTAAATGCAATGAGAGTAAAATCATAATTCTAAATGCAATGAGAGTAAAATCATAAAAGGAATGCATATTATAGAAACATTTTTCTTTAGTTTTTCAATTATAGTTGAAATTCAATATTACATTAGTTTCAGGTGTATAACATAGTGGTTAGGCACTTGTATAACTTACAAAGTGATCCCTCTGATAAGTCTAGTACCCAACTGGTACCTTACATTTTCTTATGCTATTTTGTGTTATCGTGTTCCATATATATATATATATATATATATATATATATATATATATATATACATACTTTATTGTTCTGAAAGTACAATATAAAGCTTAAGCAGAAAATCTTTTAAAGCTTGTTAGGCAACATTTCAACTGCCATTTAAAGATCCTCTTATAGGTAAAACCAATAGGACAAGTGATTCTTTTGCATATTTCCAAGTGGTAATGTAGTTTTGGAATATAAAAACTTTCCCGCTCTACAATGTTACCACAGATAATGGTGCAAATATGAGCAAATGGAGATATGCTCTTGACCATGGTGAGCTGCTGGCATACTGAAATACATGCAGAGCTCCCTAATCAAACTCGTTTTATCTTTAATGTGAACAGAGATTAGTATCTTGAGTTACCTTGATCTTCTGTCATGTCACTAAAAACTTGAAAAGATTTGTGGATAGGGATACTATTGAAATTGAGCCTTAATTGGAACTTAATCTCCATAATTATGCATAATTGCCCGTGTTTATTACTCCTATGATGAGGACTCATTTTTCTTTAGCTCCAGGAAACATGTGTTAAAGCATAACAAACAGCATTAGATAATATGATTGTATACACTTCACTGACTTTATTTGGTTATACAGTATTATTATTCAGAAAGACACAAAGAACTTACAGTAAAACACCCTCTAACTATGCTAAGTAATTTCAAAAAAGATATAACTTGAAAAATACTAGACTTTAAATATATTGATAGAATGAACAGAATTAAATTATATTAAAACTGTATGAAATATGTTGGCTAGTTCTATAAGTTTCAGGTCTGAAATAATCAGTAAGGTGCTTTGGGAATAAGAGATCAAGTAAGACTTAATTACATTTTTACCAAATCAAATAAAATTATTTAGGATATTAATTTTCCTGGAATATCTAGAGCACAACAGAATGAATGATTAATTGTGAAAATGCTGACAATATATGATGACAGTTATGTCTCATCACTGAGATAACAATTGAAAATGATCAATAGGTGTTTATATACCTTTTTCTTTTATACCAGTCAGTCTTTCTTTTTATGATTTCAAATCCTTTTATCAGTAGTTAGGATGTATTAAATGTCCTAGAATGCCTTAGAACTAGGGTTATGTCTAAACATATTAGAAAAAAAAATTAAATGAAAGAATGTTAAGAAGAGTTTCTAAATAACTGTGAATAGGCAACTCAAAGATTATTAAAGTCCCAAATGAGCAAAGAAATAATTGCATGTCTTTATTTGGCATTTTATCAAATAACAGGAGTAGGACAGACTTATTTTCTGTCTCAATTTTTTAAAATAAATAGCATGTATAAATCTGAAATATAATTTTCTAAAGTATCATTCCTTAAAATTACAAATGAATTTGGGGATATTTATTAAGTATTTAATACTAGAGGCCTGTTGCACAAAATTCCTGCAAGAAAGAGTAGGCCTTCCTTCCCGGCTTCCCTCTGGCACCCAGGACCAGGGCTTCCCTCTGGCTGCCGGCAGGCACCTGGGACCCGGGCTTCCCTCGCAGCCCCTGCTTCATCCGGAAGGTCATCCGGAAGGATGTCCGATCTAATTAGCATGTTATACTTTTATTATTTTTGATTAATTACTTGTTTATTTATGGGACATTTTATTAAGAAAAAGCCTAGTTTTGTAAATATGTACTTTAGCTAGTCCTGATATATTGAATTATGGTATAAATTCAAAAGACTCTCTCTCTTTCTCCTTTGTGTATTCTCCCAACTCATCCACTATATCAATAGTTCTTAGCTCTGACCTCAATAAATAAAATCTTCCTGGAAACTTTTTTAAGAATAACAAAATACTGATGACACATTTTTTAATATAAATTTTTGATTTGATCAATCAGATGTGAGAATTACTTTTCAGGTAATCTAAATATGCACCTATGGTTAAGAATCACTTTAACAGACTATGTGCTATTATGAGCAGAAACTCTTATTTGTCCAGATGGGCACCAAAACATAGACCAGAGAGAGTAACAATAAATGTATTTTATTATATATATGGACTTTTAAGTTCTGAAAAAAATATCTGTTGGTAAATAGCTTTTTGAGGAAGTCAGCCTATCTGTGGTGAATTCCACATTTACAAAGAACACTACTTGACCTTCAGTTGTAAAAAATTGAAAATGCTGTTATTTTACTAGATGCTTATAGAGAAGTCACTTTTGTTTCTGGTGACTTTGGAAGGAGGTAGAATTTAAAGTATCTGGAGTACTTTGACTTTTTTCACAGGCATTAAAGATAATTCACTTTTATCATTTCCAATTTTTTTTTGAAAAATCATCAGTGATCTTTGAAATAAAAATGTATTGAAAGTTAAAATGCATTGCATGCTAGGTAATATATTACTCAAATTTTATCTAATTTAATCCTGTCAAAAAGTGTGAAAAATCAGGCAATTTTATTTAAAAATATATTAAATCTCTATATGTGCTATAAATTTTCTAAGCTTGCATATTGTCAAGTGACAGAATTTAAATTCAAAACAGGAACAGTCTGAGCTCTTAACAGTAATAACACATTTCCTAGTGTACTTGCTGATACATTCATGAGACTTTTCTCTAATAACTAAGATAATCATGTTCTGTGAACCTCTGTAAATTGTCGTATATTTAGAAAAATAGCTAGAAGCAATTTTTTTCCGAGTAGAACAAATTGTACTAAGACCTTTGTCTGAGATGCTTGTGAAAGCCGCTGGATGTTTCCAGCTGCCCACAAAGGCCTAACTGTTCCGTCCGCTAAACTGAACTTTAGAAGAACGGCTTCTTCTCAACTCTCAGCTGCTGAGCTCCCATGTTTTAGAGAATTTATTTTAGAAAACGTGTATATTCTTCCTCAGGGCCTCTAGCATGTAAATCTTAAAAATGTCCTTGCCAGTTCCTAACCCAAGAATATTTTTATCAATCCCTTTGAAATGTAATCATCAAGGAAGATGTGCCCTTATCTCCGTTTTTGTGAAGGGCAGAAGCCTATCATTGGCAGGTGACTTGCTTCAAGTTTTAAAATGACTTCCTGTCATGAATTTATAGAAAGTTCACTCTTTTTTGGGGGGGATGGACAACAAAAACTTTTGAGTAGTGCTTGTATTCATTCTAGTGGCCTGTCATACTTTGATTTGCATTCCAGTAAAATTAGTTACATAAGGTATCACCTGAATTATGATTAACAGTAACAATAACCACAATAATAATAGGGTTCTTAGACTTAAATTTCAATTTACAAAATCAAATTTTATTTTTATCTTGCTAAACTTAGAGTTAGCAACTAGAATGATGTTTTAGCTTTGACAATATTATAAGCTTCATTTCATCTTACTACCTTAATAAAACTTTGGAATTTGTGCAGAGTTTTGCATTTATTTTAGACATAGGACCTAAAAGTAATTTCCATTTATCAAATGTGTGCAATGTTAAGACTTACTGCTAAGAATTAAGTGCAATAAAATACAGATGATACACAATCTACTAAGACATAGAGATTCCAAATGCAACCATTTCTACTTTTCTTTCATTAGATCTACACCAGTGGTCAGCAAAATCATTAGTCAACAGAGCCACAGTTTGCCGACCACTGTTCTACACTAACAAAATTATGATTAGGTGCATGCTTATATAGAAATAGCATCATGCTGCTTCTCTTCTGTTTTTTTTTTTTAATATATTTTATTTATTTTTTACAAAGAGGAAGGGAGAGGGATAGAGAGTTAGAAATATCGATGAAAGAGAAACATCAATCTACTGCCTCCTGCACACTCCCTACCGGGGATGTGCCCGCAACCAAGGTACATGCCCTTGAACGGAATCAAACCTGGGACCCTTGAGTCTGCAGGCCGATGCTCTATCTACTGAGCTAAACCAGTCAGGGCTCTTCTCAAGTTTTTGAAGTAAATATAACTCAAAATTGCACCACTGTCCTCTTATACATTTTTGTACACTTTGGTTAAAACTGTTGTAAACAAGTAGGATGAGTTTTCTCTTCATATGCCTAAAGTTTAAAAAGTACCTCAGCTTTATCCATTTCTAGTCCTCTCTTCAATATGGCATGTGTTATCAAATATCAAGTGACTGGTTAGGAAGAGAATTGCTAACAGGTCCTACCTACTTCCTCTCAGATTGAAGTACATGACGGAAAAGACAGGTGCTTCTTTCTGTAATCTCAGTATAGGCTTAATTGCACACCAATGGTTCTTAGTATTTGAGGCAGGTTGTATGACACTCTAAATGCCTAGATGTAAGTCCTAGTCAACGGGTACATAACTAATATCACAAACATCAACTGTGATTTGAGTAGATATAGTTGCCAAAAGAAAAGTTATGGGTATTTATCCAAAACAAGATTAATTTTCTTAATAATTATTTGAATAAAGAGTGCTTAACAAAGAGGATTAATAAATGAGTTAGACAGTTAATTGAGTGAAAAAGTAAGCTGTAGAATAATAGTTGCATTATAGTGCCTCACATTTGAAAAATACTTCAGTGTATGGATGAAGTATGGGTGGGGGTATATTTTTACTACAATGAGCATAGTGTTTTTATCTATGAGCTTGTCAGGAAATTTTGGGTGATGGTCAATAGAGGCTTTAAGTTTACTTTAATTTTAGGAATCAGTTTACTTAAATCATTCATTTTATATCTTAATGTAGCTCATTAAAATAGCAATTAAAAGTATAGATTTATTTTTAAAATGTGCCAAGTTACCCCGCTGGCCTGGCTCAGTGTTTGAACATCGACTAGGACAGTGGTCGGCAAACAGTGGCTCGCAAGCCACGGTTTGCCACTCTGTTGACTCATGAGTTTGCCAACCACTGACCTAGACTCTCGATTCCAATAATTACAGGCTGTTGTTGTTCCTTGTGATTAAGCCCCTATCCAGTGGTCAGCAAACTCATCAGTCAAGAGAGCGGCAAACCACGGCTCACGAGCCACATGTGGCTCGCGAGCCACGGTTTGCCGACCACTGGACTAGGAGGTCATGGTTTGATTCCTGGTCAGGGCACATGCCAGGGGTTGTGGGCTCGATTCCCAGAATGGGGCATGCAGAAGGCAGCTGATCAATGATTCTCTCTCATCACTGATGTTTCTATCTCACTATATCTCTCTTTACCTTCCTCTCTGAAATTAATAAAAATATATTTAGAAAATAAAAATAAACGTGCCAGAATATATTTTAGAATATTATGACATTTTTACTAGAATATACAAAAGAAGACATGAAACAGGGTTGTTTTGAATGAGTCAGTATTATAACATTGATATTTCTCTCTAAATTTGTTTATAAATTCCATCACTTTCTGTTGAAATTCTGTTATTTAAGTTATTTCATTTTTTTCTTTCTTGAAGAAAGATTAAGAAACTGATCTAATTTTGATATGGGGAAAGAGAGGAGGAGAGAAAGAAAAAGAAGGAGATTGGGGAAGGATGAATGACTTGCACATTTAGGTATTAAGATTCATTATGGTTAAAGTAATTAAAACTGTACATGAATGACATGTCAATAAATGATCAATAGAATGAAATCAAGAATGCAGAAATAGACCCACATATAGATGAGATTTTATATTTGATAAAAGATACTTTTGCCCTGACTAGTGTTGGTTAGAGCATCATCCTATACACCAAAATGTGGTGGGTTAGATTCCTGATCAAGCAACAGACCTAGGTCGTAGGTTCAATCATTGGTTCAGACATGTGTGGGAGACAATTGATAGATGTTTCTTTTTCCCTTGTTTCCTTTGTCTAAACCTCAATTTTAAAACATTTTAAAAAAGAGATTTTAAAAAGATTTTAAATCTTTGGTAAATGATGGATAATTTAAACTAATGGGTTAATAAAATTGAAAGTTTGTTAAAATATACACATAACTTTAGAATTCTCTTAAACTGTATAAAAATTCAAATAAAAATATGAAAAGAATATTTGGCATATTGTGTGATCATTATGCACAAATTATTCTTCAAAGTTTCCTCCATATATTTGCTGATTTATTTTTAATAATTTATAAAATTGTTATTATCCTCCTTTTTCAGACAAGAACAATGAGGAATAGAGAGGTTAAGCAACTTGAATGAGACCATAGGACGAGTAAGCAGTGGAACTCATACTCAGACTCAGGAAATCTAACACCAATGTCTGTCTTCAGATTTTACATACAACAGTGATACTTGAAAATGCATACAAAATTGTATTTGTTTTGTTTTTAAAGTTGGCTGTGGGGAACTAGTTTCCATGAAATGAAATGTAAATCCCAATTTAGGACTCTAAAATGTTTTAAGGTCTTAAAATAATTTTTAAAATTGTATGGCAAAATAAATATCATAAAAAAAGTTATAATGTTGAAAAGGAAGAAAGTATTTGCAACATAAATGAGAGGAAATGTGTAATATCCACCACATATTTATAATACTTCAAAATAAAATAAAACACTTTTGAGCAATTAAAATATTCCACCAAAGATTACATAATATAGCATTGACTTATTTTTTTTTTTAACAAAATATCTTTTAAGGGGCTGCTATTTGGATGCAATGATTAGGAAGAGAATGCATAAGATTTAATTATTGGAAATATTGTAGTCTACTGATTTGTTACAAAGAAGCACAGCAGTGAACACACATTTGGCCAAAGTAGACAGGTAGCTCTTGTGAATGTATTCTTGTACATTTTCTAAATGATTTTAAAATATGATTCACATCATAAAAGCATTTAATATAAGAATATACATATAGGTTACCTCTTCTAAATTACTACAACTTTTTTCATTTAATACATTATTTTCAAACAGAATCATTATTTTTGTTTTTTGCTTCATTAAGAATAGGATAGCATAGAAAAAGTAAGAGAGACAGGACTTCCACTTACACAACCCCAAAGACTTGTGGGCTTGAAGAGTCATGAGATTAAAATATATAGAGAGAGAAACCAAGGTGGCGGCATAGGTAAACACCTAAACTGCTGCCTCGCAAAACAATTTCAAAACTACAACTAAAAGACAAAATGGACATCATCCAGAACCACAGGAAGGCTGGCTGAGTGGAAATTCTACAACTAGAAGGAAAGAGAAAAGCACACTGAGACTCAGAGGAGCTGCAGGAGGCAGAGGTACTGAGACGCACGCACAGAGAGGACTGGCAACTGAGTGCGCAGCTGGCTTTTCAAGTGTGAGGTGAGACAAAAGTTCCCGACTGCACTGAACTCCAGTTCCAGGCGAGACTCTGGGGACCCAGACTCATATGGGCTGAAACTGGACTTTCAGGAAAGAGAAAAGTACACTGAGACTCAGTGAAACTGCAGAAGGCAGAGGTACTGATGCACGCACGAGGAGAGGGCTGGCAACTGAGTGCGCGGCTGGCTTTCTCAAGAAGAAGGGAGACAAAAGCGCCCGACTGCACTGAACTCCAGTTCTGGGCGAGACTCTGGGGACCCAGACCCATTTGGGGAGGAACTGGACTGTCTGGAAGTGGGCAGAACTCGAGGGCGGCTTTCTCTCAGAGGTGCTTGCAGCAATTACCACGGGTCACTGAGACAGAGGGGCCTATTAGGGCAGGGCTGACGGGAAACCAATGCTGTCTGCTTTGCCCTGAGACTCTGCCCCATCCAAGCTGAGCACAGAGGCTTTTGCAAGTCTTGCCCCATAAGGGTGTCTCCAGCACAGAAGTTCTCCCAGTGAAGACACAGCTGATCCTCACAGCCAATTGGCCTGGAGGTCAATTCCTCCCAGTGATACCAACAGCAATCAAGGCTTAACTACAACAAGACTGTGTGCACAGTCCACAAAGGGATGCACCAAGAGTGTCCACCTCAGGTAACTGGGAAGGCTGAGCCACTGGGCCCTATAGGACACTTACCACACAGAGCCACTCTATCAACTCAGGGAAGCAGCCAAAATGTGGAGACAAAGAAACAGATCACAAATGAAAGAAATGGAGGAAAGCAAATGACTGGATATAGAGTTCAAAACCACGGTTATAAGGTTTTTCAAGAATTTCCTAGAAAAGGCCAATAAATTTAGCGAGACCTTCAAGGATATGAAAAAGGACCAACTAGAAATTAAGCATACACTGACTGAAATAAAAAATATTATACAGAGATCTAATAGCAGACTAGAGGATCGCAAGAATCAAGTCAAAGATTTGAAATACAAAGAAGCAAAAAACACTCAACTGGAAAAGCAAAAAGAAAAAAGAATCCAAAAATTTGAAGATAGTGTAAAGAGCCTCTGGGACAACTTCAAGCATACCAACATCAGAATTATGGGGGTGCCAGAAGAAGAGAGAGAGCAAGATAATGAAAAACTATTTGAAGAAATAATGACTGAAAACTTCCCCCACCAGGTGAAAGAAATAGACTTACAAGTACAGGAAGCGCACAGAACCCCAAACAAAAGGAATCCAAAGAGGACCACACCAAGACACATCGTAATTAAAATGCCAAGAGCAAAAGACAAAGAGAGAATATTAAAAGCAGCAAGAGAAAAACAGTTAGTTACCTACAAGGGAACACCCATACTACTGTCAGCTGATTTCTCAACAGAAACTATGCAGGTCAGATGGGAGTGGCAAGAAATATTCAAAGGGATGAATAGCAATAACCTACAACCAAGATTACTCTACCCAGAAAAGCTATCATTCAGAATTGACAGGCAGACAAAGAGCTTCACAGATAAGAAAAAGTTAAAGGAATTCATCTCCACCAAACCAGTATTATATGAAATGCTGAAAGGTATTCTTTAAGAAGAGGAAGAAGAAGAAAAAGGTAAAAATAAAAATTATGAACAACAAATACGTATCTATCAACAAGTGAATTTAAAAATCAAGTGAATAAAAAAATCTGATGAACAGAATAAACTGGTGAATATAATAGAATCAGGGATATAGAAAGGGAGTGGACTGACAATTCTTGGGGGAAAAAGGGTGTGGGGGGTGCGGGAAGAGACTGGACAAAAATCGTACACCTATGGATGAGGACAGTGCACGGGAGAGTAAGGGCAGAGGGTGGGGTGGGAACTGGGTAGAGGGGATCTATGGGGGAAGAAAGAGGAAGACTTGTAATAATCTGAACAATAAAGATTTATTAAATTTTAAAAAGTAATAATAAAATAAAATAAAAAAGTAGAATTTTTTTCTTCCAATAAACTCTTCTCTTATACCTCATGTTATTCTGGGCACAGACATTCTCAAATTAAGAAGAATGAGGACAATTAGAAAACAAAAACAAAACCTTTTGAAGAAAATCTAATACCCCCTACCAAGTTAAAGAATTATTCAGTTATCTTCAAGTTTAATGGGGTGCTGAATTGTAGAGGAAAGAAAATGGATCTCAATGTTATTAGACATGCTTCAGAATGTTTGTCCTTGACATTATTACATAAAATAACAATGCAGAAATCTAAAGTACATTTATGATCAGCAAATAAAAAATGTTGCCAAGGATTGAAATGCCCTGGAAGAGGACTGTTTGACCTTCTCTTATAAGTGAAGCATATCGGTAAACAGCAATGATAAATTAATACAAACAGTATCATAAATGAAAGTAAGGTATGCGAATTTAAATGTACCTCTTTCCAATGAAGTCTCATAATACAATTAAATGCTATCGTTGCTGGAAAATAATTATTATTTCAATGAGTTTTCAAAATTATCTGGCTATTTATGTCTTACTGACTGTGTGACAGCAGGATTTCTTCTATTTTATAACATGTCTCCTGACATTTTCCATTAACCCAGCATAGGTACAATGATCAGGATATTACTTTCACTCAAGAATATTGTTTTCTTATGTTTTGGGAATCCAGATCTTATAATGCTCATACTTATTGCAAAATATAAACAATATTTTAAAAAGATCTCTATGCAACTGAGTTACTAAATATTTTGTTTCAAAAATACAGGATTATATTTCATATTATTTATTTCTTTGATGGTGACACATTTCCAGGAAATAGAAGCATGTCTTTTATACCTGCTTTACATTTGTCATAATGTTAGCTAATATGTCAGATTGTTACATTTTTGTTTTCATAAAAGTTACTCCATAAAATGCTATGGAAGTTAAATGATGAAAAATGAGATCTTTAAAAAAGTTGGATACCCACCAGTGTGGCTCAGTGGTTCAACATCAACCTATGAAGCAAGAAATCAAAGGTTTGATTCCCCAGGGCAGATGCACTGGTTGCAGGCTTGATCCCTAGTAAGGGCATGCAAGAGGCAACAGACTGGTGTTTCTCTCTCATTGATGTTTCTATCTCTCCATCCTTCTCCCTTCCTCTCTGTCAAAAATCAATAAAAACATATTTTTAAAACATTTGGATAAGGGCATTGTGTGACCCTTTAAGAGAGAAAAAAGGGAGTACATTAGTGGAATTACTGGTAAAATCTAAATTAAGTGTGGAATTCAGATCATAGTAAATGTTGGTTTCTTAATGTTTTAAATATACCATGGTACTCAGGATGCAAACAATTAGAGAAAACTGGGTATGAGGTATACAGGAACTGTTTATTCTTTTAGCAATTTTTCTATAAATGTAAAATAATTCAAAATAAAAGTTTTATTTTCATAAGGTGGAGAAAATAATTTGTATTTAAAAATTAAATGTTAAATGACACAGCATGCACAGAATACATTTTAACATAACTTCCAAAAAACAAATTATTGAAAAGTACACTGTAGATATTTAGTTTAATGAGATAATGTATAAAATATGTCAACACAATCTGTTTCTCTGGAGTGCCGATGAGCAATGTTCTGGGTAATAGGGAAAAGGCATAAGCCTCAAGAAAGTAAACATAGTCTTTCAAAAGGATATTGTGAGTTGGAAGCTCTCTAGTTTTTATCTAAAATCTGTAAGGGTGAAAAATTAATTGTGATTATACACAAAGTTGCCATATATTAGTACTGATTTAAATAAGCCATCTGGATGAAGTGGGGGAAATTGAATCATAGAGAAAAGCAAATGAAAATATATTCCATACATACCAAGGGCCAGAAATTAAAATTTTTATGGCTTGGATTCTCATCTTTTTACTATAAAAAACATCTTCATAGAAAAATAGGTAAAATATTTTCCCCCTGGAATTGCTGCATTATTTTTTCTACCATTTTTTTAAAAAACTTACACCTCTTTTCTTCTTTGACTTGAACTATAGTTTTTAAGAACAATACACTGAAAAAGACTATCCAGCTAATAAGATAAATTTTCCTAAGAAAACAAATATTCATCAGAATGAAGGATAAAAGCAGACTCAGGAAACACTGCTCTGATCTACCCATGACCAGAAGACACTTAAAGAAAGTACATGGAGGATCTGAAATAAAGATTTCTTATCCCTTCACTCAACGAATTCACCTGTATATTCAAATGATGTATGAAATGTCACTCCTCTGGTGGCATCAGAAACTTAAACGCAACTGCTGTGGATGGCTTAATTCTCAATTAATTTACATAAATGTCTAAGCTTCTGTTTTGAGAGGCACAGTGAAGTCAAGAATAATGGTAACAGTTAGTCTGGGGTTGAGGGAGGAGGCAAATTTGCCAAAAGATGGTATCCAAATTGGCTAATCAAAAAAGGAACAAGTCGCACTACCTAATATTTATTGAGTGCTTATTATGTAATAGTTATTGGCTTAAGAAATGTGTTAGTGCTGAGACACATTTACACTTATAGTAATGAATCCAGCACTATTTTTACCTTTCATTTATAGATGAGGTAACTGAATCTTAGACACATTAAATAAATAACTTATATATTGATTATGTAACACTATAGTTACAGTTTTAACCTAGGAGACATATCATGGGATAAATTTCTAACCATGATTATAAAGGTGCCTTAAAATTTAAATTAAAAGGGGAAATAAGGAAAGCAAGTAAATGAGACAAAAATGAATTCAATTTTTATACATTTAAAATGAAAATTGGATTCTGTAAATGGTATGACCTAATGGGTACCTGAGCAAGAAAGGAAGAGAGAGACAAACACACATATTTTATTCAATAATAATATGACCAATGCTTCCAGCCGGGAGTGACGGAGTACAGTATGGGGATTCCCAAGAAGAAATATCTAGCCCAGCTAGTGATTTCATGTGTGACTTCAGAGAATGGGACTCACAATAAGGAGGAAGTGATGCCAAAATGGTTGTTTTATTAAATCTCCATAGAACACTGTGGGCATAATAAACTCTTTCTTTTAAACTATGCAGTAAAAGCAGGTGAAGAAAAAAGGTATCTTTACTTTTAGAAGTACTCTGGGAGTGAGGACATTGGATTAGGAACATCACCTATTTTATGAGCATAGGCTACAACTGAAGCATTGAAGAAAGCATTGAAAGGCATCATGCTTTGGTGGTTTTATGGCAACATTTCAGCAGCTGATAGGTGAATTTATTATACTGTGGCAAGATCGGAGGTTTTAGCACAGAATTTGTTAGTTGAGTCATCTCGACAGAGGACAGCAGAAGAAGACAAAAATTAAGAATCACCTTAAACTAGCTGAGAAGGTAAGTTCATGAGAATATAGGAACAATTCTTATAGATATCATGAATTATTTAGGAATTAATAAGTGAGGTAGAGCCCATGCAATATGAGTGGTAGTGAAATTATTAAAATATTTATTTTTTTTCTACCATTATGGTGACTCAATCTATACTCAGGCTCCTGTACTCTGGAAAAATTTGGTATAATTGTAATGATAATAGAAATGTTGTAAAAGAGATGATACTATCCTATCTAATAAAGAGGGAATATGCTAATTGACCATCACACCCTCACAAAGATGGCGGTGCCCACAGCCAATAAGGAGAGAATATGATAATTGATTGCCACGCCCACAAAGATGGCGGCACCCACAGCCACAAGATGGTGGCACCCAGTCCCCTCAGCCCCGCCGGAGCGGGAGGCGCGGCACAGCTGGGCCTGCCCCCAAGTTGGTCTGGCCACTCCGCGCACCTGCCTCCAGAGTCCCCTAGTCCGCTCAGCCCCCCAGCCACCCAGGGCTGGCCCGAGGTGCAGGCAAGTCTCAGATGGCGGCTGCCCAGCCTCCCAGGGCTGCCCAAGGCTCAGGTAACCAGGGCCGGCCAAGGCTTGCGCTGCCAGCAGTGGCAGCAGCAGAGGTGTGGTGGGAGGTTCACCTTCCCCTAATCGCCTGGTCGCCTCCCACCCCTGAGGGCTCCCGAACTCTGAGAGGGGGCAGGTGGGGCTGAGGAACTCTAGTATTCTATAAGGTAGGAAAGAAACAGAAGAAAAAGAAAAATAGTAAGTCAAAAGTAAAATGTTATTAACACAAAAAATTGTAAACAATGGTCATGAAAATATAGAAATCATGGGATTATAATAACTTCAATTTTTTTAAAATTCTCACCTGAAGGTATTTTCCATTGCTTTTAGAGTAGAAAGGAGGGGGAAGAGTGAGAGAGGGAGAGGGAGAGAAAAAAAACACAAACATTGATGTGAGAGAGACACATTGATTGGTTGCCTCCTGCAGATGCCCCTACTAGACCAGGGATTAAGCTGGTAACTGAGGTGTGTGCCCTTCACTGGGAATTGAACCTGTGACCCTTTGGTGCATGGGTTGATGCTGTACTGAGCAAAACAAGCCAGGGCTATAATAACTTTTTGAACATTTGGGTGGTAACATATGAATATATCAATTGGTGGCTTTTATTAAAGTGAGTTTATCAATGCAGATACATGGCACACTTCCCCCAAAATAATGAATCTCAAAGACACCATTACTTCAGTGCTGCCATATTAAGGGTGAACTATTAGTATCTAAAGGTGAAAGATATAGCGGACAAGAGAACTGATTGTCAAAGGCTAAATTTTGTCCTTCCCAAATACATATTTTGAAGTCCTATCTCTAAGTGCATCAAAATGTGACTGTATACAGAAGCAGCCCTTACAGAGGTAATTAAGGATAAATGAGGCCTGGCCAGCATGGCTCAGTGGTTGAGCATGGACCTATGAACCAGGAGGTCTCAGTTCTATTTCTGGGTGCCTGAGTTTCGGGCTCGATTCCCAGTGTGGGGCATGCAGGAGGCAGCCACAATGATTCTCTCTCATCATTGATGTTTCTGCCTTTCTCTCCCTCTCCCTTCCTCTCTGAAATCAATAAAAAACATTTTTTTTAAAAAAAAAAAAGGATAAATGAGGTTATTAAGGTGGTCCCTAACTGATAAGACTGATGTCCTTATAAGAAAAGGGTTGGATAAATACAAGCAGAGAAAAGACTATTTAAAGGCACAGGGAGAAAATAGCCATCTAAAAGTCATGGAGAAAGGCCTCAAAAGAAATAAAACTTGCGGATACCTTATTTTGGACTTCAGGCCTCCAGAACTGTGAGGAAATACATTTCTGTTGTTTAGGCCACCCAGTCTGTAGTACTTTGTTATCGTAATCCCAGCAAACTGATGAAGTAATATTACATCTTTCTAGAAGCGGTTGTATAAAGAAACTCAAAACATTCACATCAATGACAGAATTTCACATCCTTTCTGTTTTATATTTAACAAAACAGTGGGTCACCTGCCTAACTTATTAAAAATAAAGTAGATGAGAGTTCCCCAATAATATGATTTTAAATTCGCTGTTTGAACACATAGATAAATAATTTTCATACTTATTTATCAAATTTCATTCATTTTGACTATTAAAATTTCTATAAGACAGATTGTTACATTACTGTGCTAAACCTGAACTCAATATGGATTCTTTACATTTTTTAGAATACTATATTCATTCTCAATTTCCTAAACTCATCTATATTTTTCAAAATTATTTCAGGTGAACCAAAATACAATGTTCTATCTGAGAGACTGAGTAGAAAAAAAAATATTATTTGTACATTGGCTTAAAATGCCACCAGCCAGCTGAAAGTACATGCATCTCATTAACAAATTTAAATGTTATAGCAACTATTTCCACTTGGAAATTTTCCAAACATAAATATAAATTCTGCTGAATATATGTGTTATGTTTTATGTTAAAATTCACAAAGTAAATGCAATAGGAATTATTCAACTTCATGTTGCTGAATCATTTGCACCATTTGCACAGGAAATGTTTTAGCAAGTCATAGAGTGTCTTATAAACAATTGAAAATAATTTATAACTTATTAATTATCCCACACAAATTTGCTTATTACACTAATAGCATAAAGTTTAGATGATAATCAGGTTGATAGTGATAATGAGTACAAAAGAAGAAATTAATAAACCTATATGCCAAGTATATTGCTAAGCAGTAATTAATTTTACAGTAACCCTCCAAGTTAAGTATTGTCATTACTATTTGGTGCATGAAAACAAAAACTAGTCTAATGAGAGAAGAGATGCTTTTTCAAGATCAGCTAGTACCTGAATTTAAGACTCTGTTTTGTCTACCTCTTAACCTGTGCTCTTTCTATCATGTGATAATACATCTCTTCATCTAAAGATATTTGAGTGATTGTTATGTTCCAATCACTTCTCTAGTTATTGGGTTATAAATGATTGAACAAAAGAGACAAAAGTCACTGTCTTCATATTATTGAAAGATAGATATAAAATATATACAGATGAAATATATAGAGTAAGCTTGTAATAACTGATAGAAAAATCAAAACAGAAAAATAGAATAGGAAATGGTGTCAGTAAAGAGCTCAATTTTTACTGCAGTGGTTAGAGAAAAACTCACCAAGAAGGAGACTTTAGAACAGACTGAAATTAGTACATTACAATTAGAAAAAATTTTGGATATAAAATCCAGAGTGTGCCTGGAGTGTTTGAGGAACACAGTGGAAGGAATCACTGTGGATAAGAGGAGTGGTAGTATTGTGTTCAGAGAGGAACGTGGATCTTTGACCTTTTAGTGGTCCCTTGGCAAAAACAAGTGAATGTAATTATTTATGGAATTTATGCAATTATACAAAAGTAAAAGCAGTAAGCACATATAGTACCTATAATCCATTCTTATTTCACCCATACAAAAATTTATTCATGTTATGCATGTAAATAGGTGAGTAGGTAGGTAGGTATGTTTGTATGGGTGTAGGTATATATTTATTGCTTCGACCAAGTAATTTAAAGCAGATCTAAGCTATCAGTTCACACACCCATATATTCTCTATGATGTAATGTTCAAATTTAAAAAATCCTACAGTTTTTGTATAACTGTAATGTCATTAAAGCCTCTAATAAATATAACAGTAATTTCAAAATATTATCTATGCCCATAATTAAATTTTTCTAATTATCTTACAACTGTCATTTTACTAAACAAGAGCCATGATTTTGTCCCCAATTTTTAGTCTCTTAATTTATAATTACCCCACCCCCACAACAAACAAACAAACACATATTTTTCTTCAGATAATTTTTGTTATTTTGAAAAAGCTTCAATATATCCCCTACTTTTTTTCACTATATCCTGAAAAATGATACATGTAGAGGTTTGAAAAAGTTTATAATCAACTTTAACACACCAGGAAAGATTGGATATCACAATAAGAGTTACAAATATATGGTTGTTTCACTATAAAGGATAACAAAATGATCAGTGCATTCAGTTATCTCTTTTACAAATGGTCTAATAAATGTTTCAGGTAGTAGTTTTATCATCAATCGGTGGTCATTGCTTAGATAAATTACTTCATGAAGATTTTTAAAATGGTAATATTTTAAGTCTATCATTCCATCATAATTTTCTCTAAAATTATTCAGTTAATCACAAATATAGCTTGAGCAATAAGGGCAGAATTAATGATGTTCAATAAGTATTTTTAAATATGATACAAACTAGTATATATCTACATATTTAAATGTATTTCAATCAAATTAGCTCATTATTATTTGACACATTGTTTTATTACTCAATAGTGGGAATCTTTGACCTTCAGTAATTTTTTGACATCATATCAAGAGTCAAGCAACACTGGTTGGGCAGAAGTCTTTAATTATTTACTTGTTTTCTTTATCAATAAAATATTCCAGGCTCATTCTGGATCAGACTTGCATCAACTATTGGGAAATAATATTTAAAGTTCAAGGTATGGGTTATGGGGTATGTATTTGTAGGTTTTCATTATTCTTGTGCTTTTTCCACTGGCCAGAGCAAAGAAAAAGTAGTTTTTAATGAAAATGTAAGTGGCTCTAGGAACTCTCCAATTCAACGTTAAGATAATGATTTAAACTTTAACTATTTGATTAATGCATCTTGTTTCTCTTGAAGAAAACTTTGTTTTTTTAAGTTATTAACATAATCATGTGTATGCATAATCCTGCAATATGCATATACTGGTTTAAAATAATAATATAATATTATTGCTATGCTATTAAACCCAGTCCAATGTTCCCTTGGTTACTTTGTCATTAAGTGAGTTACTTACATTTTTATAAAGAGTTTGATATGTGGAGAATAAAATCAGATAGTCGTGTTAGCTATATCCCTTAATGGCTCTCTCCTCCACTGTGACTCAACATTTATTACTAAGAGACAAATAAACAATCAAATAAATAACTGGATTGTCTATCAAGCCACATTTGTAGTAATCTGTGTAACCCATATCCTATAGATTACTTCTCCAGTAGTATTTTTAAATCCATGTCCCTTGTTTTTAACTCCAGGGTCTCCATTAGGCTCACTTTGGATCTATTCACCCACTTGCCTCAAATTTTGGCATGTTTGTTTTGATAGATTTTTCTCAACAGCTATTGAAATCTTGATAACTCAAACTGCACTAGTACCTTATGATTTTCTTATAATCCCTTAGTCTAACTTTGAGGACATTGTTATTATTATTTAACTAGAGGCCCAGTGCACAAATTCGTGCATGGGTGGGGTCCGGCTGACCCTGCCCCAATAGGCAGATGGAGGCTGTGCCTGTCAGGGGGAGGAGATGGCAGGAGGTTGGCTGGCCAGCTTGCCCCAATCAGGGCCCTATCAGGGCCAGGCTGGTTGGGGGGGAGGGGCTGTGGGCAGTTGGCCAGCAGGTCCTGCCCTCAATTGGGGTGGGGGGGGCTTTGGGTGGTGGGATATCTGGCCCCACCCCCAAATGGGGGGCCAATAGGGGGCTGGCAACCTGGGGAGGGGCCATGGTTCCAACAGCCGGCCCAGCCCCTGATCAGAGTGGGGGAGCCGATCAGGGGTGGAGCTGGCTGGAAGGAGGGGTTGTGGGTCGACTGAGGTGGTGGGGGGCCATAAGGAGTGGGGCTGGCTGGGGAGAGGGGCTGCAGGAGGTTGGCAGGCAGGCCCCACCCCCAGACCGGGCTGGTTTGCTGGCCACAGTGGGGCATCATAGCGACTGGTCATTCTGGTCATTACGGCATTCTGGTCGCTGGCTTTATATATATATAGATATTGTTATTATTCACTTATGCTTTATAACTAACACTTGTTGTGAAGTGCTTTTTAGTGATCCTCAATCCTGTTTGCCAAAAAGCACTTTTGTTTTGAGAAGTCTTCACATTTGCTAGTTCCTAAACTAGCAAAGCAATCAAGAAAATTTGGCATGAGCCTAGGCAACCTTATTTAGTGTCCTCTGTCTGTACAATAATTTTTATGTTTGAAGACTGTAGTAAATAAGAGCAACATCTTAAATTTTAACAAATGATGCAGATACAAAATTCTACCATGAATCTTTTTAAAAGATCTAAAAACACAATATTCAATAGTCATAGAAGACAATGTGAAAAAAATATAATTTCCCTCTAAAAACAATAGTGAAGATTCTAAGACTATTATCTTTCTCACTAATGAGTTTATGATAGTTTGGGAAGATTTCCAATTTTTCTGGACAAACATGCTATTATAGAACTTAATATGCTGTTAAAGACATCGTCATTCTAAAATGAGCTCATTTATACTTATATATATTAGAATACAATATGATCAGCCTGCTTATAGAATCCCTATTTCTTTAGTCAGATGTTTATTTTCTAATAACATTACAATTTTATAGAGTTCATGTTTTACGTCAACTTTTTATTATAGTATAACATACATATAACAATATGCACAAGTCTTAAGTGTACAGCTCAATTTATACAGTGATCCAAAACTGTGTGAATATGGTAATTGTCTTTCTCTGAGTGGCTTATTTCATTTAGCATGATGATCTCCAGGTCTATCCATGCTTTCACAATGGGTAACATTTTCTTCCTTTATATGGCAGAGTAGTATTCCACAGCTTTGTTATCTACTCATCCACTGATGGACACTTGGGATGCTTCCAAATCTTGACTATTGTAAATACTACTGCAATGAGCATAGGGGTACATATATTCTTTTGAATTAGTGTTTCAGGTTTCTTCAGATAAATTCCCAGAAGTGGAATTTCTGGGTCATAAGGCAGTTCCATGTGATTTCCCTCATATGTGGAATTTAATGAACAAACTGAACAACCAAGCAAAATAGAGACAGACTCATAGATAGCAAGAAGACATAGAAGAAATGTTGGGGGAGTGTGAAGGAATGAAGCATAAAAGAAAAAAAAGAGAGAGAACTCATGGACATGTACAACAATGTGGTATTGGGGGATTAAGGGGATGGGTAGAGGTGGAAGATGATATAGAGGGGATAAATAGTGATGGAAAGAATAAAATACATAGGAGAAAAATAAAAACTGTGCATAGCATCCAGATCAAGAAAAGAGAAAAGAAAATGTCAGGACCCTAAAAGACTTCTAATGCTCACAGAGCAACTATTATCCTGATGTATGGTAGAATAGATTAGTTTTATATTGGTTTTGCCTTTTATATTATACTAGAGGCCCGGTAAATGAATTCATGTACACGTGGGGTCATTCAGCCTCACTGGTGATCGGGGCTGATCAGGGTGTGGCAGGAGGTTGGCTGGCCAGGGGGAGGAACCGCAGGAGGTTGGCCACCCCAATAGGAGCTATCGGGCTGGCCAGGGGGTGGAGGGGCCATGGGAGGTTGGCCAGGAGGAGGGGCTGTGGGAGGTTGGACGGTGGGCCAGGGGGAGGGGTCATGGAAGGTTGGCTGTGGGAGCACACTGACTACCAGGGGGAAACTCCTGCATTGAGTGTTTGCCCCTGGTGGTCAATGCAGGTCATAGTGACTGGTCGAACAATTGTTCAGTTGTTTGGGTGTTCAGTCATTTGGTCACTTAGGCTTTTATATATATAGACTACAGGCCTAGTGCATGAATTCATGCACAGGGGGGTGAGGGACTGTGGGAGGTTGGCCTGAAGGCCCCGGTCAGGTGATTGGGGACTGCTGGTAGCGGGGAGGAACCATGGAAGGCTGGCCACTGGCCCCAAGGAGGGAGCTGGCCCTCAGGGCCCCTGAGAAAGGGGCTCTGTCCCCCCCATCCACCCCCAGTTCCCCATCCCAGTCCGGGCCCAAAGGCCCTGGCAGAGTCGGGAGAGGAGGAGATAGTTACTGGGCTGGGTACAGAAGGAATGGACACTGGTGTCACCCTGTCACCATGTGGTTCCCTGCCTCCCTCCCACCTCCTTCACTCATCACCATGCCACCATCGCAGCACGTGGATGGCCCCTGGGGAAGGGAAAGGATGGGAATGACACAAACCCTTGTGCTGAGGGCTGACTTTCAATAGATCTCAGTGAGGGAGCCGCTCTACTACATATGAAAACCCGACCTAGAAGAAGGTCTCTACAAATGGTTTAGCACCAGGAACCGATGGGGGCTTGCCATCCAGGGAGATGGGCCATGGGAGGTTGGCTGTGGGAGTGCACTGACCACCAGGGCGCAGCTCCTGCATTGAGCATCTGCCCCCTGGTGGTCAGTGCATGTCATAGGAACTGGTCATTCAGGTCGTTCCAGTCATTCGGTCATAATGGTCACTTAGGCTTTTATATATATACTAGAGGCCCGGTGAGGAATGGGGGAGGGGGGTGTCCCTCAGCCCAGCCTGAACCCTCTCCAATCCGGGACCCCTCGAAAATGTCCAATTGCCCGTTTAAGCCCGATCCCGGTGGGCAGTCAGCCATCCCTCTCACAATCCAGGACTGCTGGCTCCCAAATGCTCACCTGCCTGCCTTCCTGATTGCCCCTAACTGCTACTACCTGCCAGCCTGATTGATGCCTAACTGTTCCCCTGCCAGCCTGTTTGCCCCTAACTGCCCTCCCCTGCAGGCCTGGTCACCCCTAACTGCCCTCCCCTGCAGGCCTGGGTCCCTCCCAACTGCCTTTCCCTGCAGGCCTGGTCGCCCCCAACTTCCCTCCTCTGCCGGCTTGGTCACCCTTAACTGCCCTCCCCTGCAGGCTTGATCACCCCCAACTGCCCTCCCTTGCAGGCCTGGTCCCTCCCAACTGCCCTCCCTTGCTGGCCATCTTGTGGTGGCCATCTTGTGTCCACATGGGGTCGGTCATCTTTGACCAATGGGGGCAGCCATCTTGTGTGTTGGAGTGATGGTCAATCTGCATATTACTCTTTTATTAGATAGGATAGAGGCCTGGTGCATGGGTGGGGGCTAGCTGGTTTGCCCTGAAGGGTGTCCCGGATCAGGGTGGGGGTTCCCTTGGGGCGTGGGGCTGCCTGAGCGAGGGGCCTGTGGTGGTTTGCAGGCCGGCCACGCCCCCTGGCGACCCAAGTGGAGGCCTTGGTATCTGGGGTTTATTAATCTTCTACAATTGAAACTTTGTAGCCTGGAGTGGAGCCAAGCCTTCTGCTTGCTCCGTGGTGGCAGCCATTTTTGGGGGGATTCATGTATCTTCTATAATTGAAACTTTGTAGCCTTAAGCAGAGGCCTTGGCCAGGGTGTGCAGAAAGCTTGGCTTCCTCCATCACCAGAGGCAACCCTAGCCTCCTTCTCTTTCCAGCTCCATGGCTGCTGCCATTTCTGTTTGGATTTATGTATCTTCTATCATTGAAACTTTGTAGCCTTGAGTGGAGGCCTAGGCCGGCAAGGGCAGGCGGAAAGCTTGGCTTCCTCCATTGCCAGGGAAACCCAAGCCTCCCTCCTGCTCTCTGTTGCTGTAGCCATCTTGGTTGGGTTTATTTGCATATTCGCTCCTGATTGGCTGGTGGGCATGGCTTGTGGGCATGGCTTTGTGGGTGTAGCGGAGTGATGGTTAATTTGCATATTACTCTTTTATTATATGGGACTAGAGGCCTGATGCATGAAATTAGTGCATGGGTGGGGTGTCCCTCAGCCTCACCTGCACCCTCTCCAATCCAGGAGCCCTCAGGGGATGTCCTACTGATGGCTTAGGCCCGAGTGGGCCTAAGCCACAGTCTGGCCTCCCTCTACAGGAGATGACCAGGATGATAAGGGGAAGGCATCACCCCGCCGCTGCTGCCACTGTCAGCCACTGCAGCCACCAAGGTGTTTTCATCAACACGAACCCCAGTCCCTTCATCAAAAAAAATGACAACTTTCTTTAGCCATTTTCAAGATGTCTCTTTCATAGGATATGACATTTCTTTCTTTTTTTTATCCTCACCTGAGGATATTTTTCCATTGATTTTTAGAGAGTGTGGAAGAGAGAGGGAAAGACAGAGAGAAACATTAATGTGAGAGGGACACTTCAATTGGTTGCCTCCTACATGGGCCCTGACCTGGACTCTGGCCAGGGAGGAACCTGTAACCTAGGTACATGCCCTTGACCAGAATTGAACCTGGACCATGCAGTTGACAGGCAGAGGCTCTCTCCACTGAGCCAAACCGGCTAGGGCAGGATATGACATTTCTTAGCCCCTCCAGCAGCGGACCTTCATTTTTCCCTCCAGATGAGAAGTGGAAAAACCTTAGATCACCTTCTTGGATTCTTATTACCCAAGTTACCAAGAACACTATGAGTGGTGTAAGGGGAGCTTAGCCAATGAGCAGTCAGAAAAGCTTTTTCCTCTGTAGCTCACGCCCAGAGGCGGGACTGCCAGCGCAGTGCGGCTGGCAGGCCCTGTTGTCTGTCTGTGAGCCCCGGCACCTGGCAGCCAGGCCCTGCTGTCTGTCTGCGGCCTGCTTGCTTGCTTGCCCCAGCACCTGGCAGCCAGACCCTGCTCTCTGAGCCTCCCTTGCCCCGCCCACCGGGTCGCCAGCCTTGCTGTGATAGGATCCTATGGGATGTGGGGGCAGGACCCAGAGGCACTCCATGCCCTTTCTGGTGATGGGTTTTCTGTCTGGTCATGACGACCCTAGGCTACTATTAGTATAGATAGATAAAAATGGTTTATTTTTATATTAATGGGATCATTCATTACATACTCATTTATGTCTAGTTTTTTTACTAAACATAATGAGTTTGAAGTTCAATTACATGTTTGCTTATAGTTTTAATTCCTCATTTAATTGTCATGTGGTTTAATAGTGAATGAATATGCCATAGTTTGTTTATTTCTTATAATTTTGATAGATTAGGTTTTGAAATAGGCATAATAAAATAAATAAGAATCATCTATTATATCATATACAATGAGAATTTATAAAATGTACCTTAATTGATTAAAATTTTACAAAGTTCAGGTAAAAAGGAAGGCCAGTATAAAACCTTAGGAATCATTTACCAAACAAAATTTATTTATTTTTTAATATATTTTTATTGATTTCAGAGAGGAAGGGAGAGGGAAAGATAGAAACATCAATGATGAGAGATAATCATTGATTGGCTGCCTCCTGCACACCCCCACTGGGGATTGATCCTGAAACTCTGGCATGTGCCCTTACTGGGAATCAAACTGTGACCTCTTGGTTCATAGGTCAATGCTCAAACACTGAGCCATGCCCAAGTCCAATTTCTTTATTAATTCTCTCCTCATGGAAAATTAAGACCCTGTGTTAGTATCCAGGGTAATTATGATACACACATCATATTCTCTGAATTATACAAGCTCCTAATAAATAGAATAGGCACATTGACATCCATTTAATTGTACACATATGGTATTTCAACATAAGCACACTTACATGCAAATCATTTTTTATCAAATCTTATTCTGTAACAGAAATCTGAATTCTGCCATCTATCATAAGAAAGCCAAACTCATGAGACAGGTTCTGGTAAAAGGAAAAAAGTTTATTCAAGTGCCAGTATCTCAAGAAGATGGGGGATTTCTCTCAGTCTTCAAAAACCCATGTTAAGCTCTCAGTGCAGGTGGAAGTTTTTATAAGGATGTAAAGGAAAAGCAGAACAAAGAAACCAGGGGGAAGGGTGGGGGAATCCATCTTTCTCTGGAATAAAGGGAAGGGGGGTTGAAGGATAGTCATTTCCCAAGGTTTTCTCTCCCAGTTTTGACATTTTCTCTCTTTCTTCAAACAGGAATTTGTAGTTTTATTGTGGACACCTGTGAATTTTCAGAGCTGTTGCTAAGTGGGAATTCCCTTCTCCCCAGCAACAGCAGTAAAAAAGAGGCTAGATAAGAAAGAATAACGGGTTTTATTTACATTCTTTTAAGATATCAGAAGGTCTGGCTGCAGCCTTAAAACAAATGGAATGGGTAGCCTTTTTATGGCTTAATTCAAATGTTAATTTGTGGTTATGATATAGGTGGACTGATTTTTCCTGGTCTTTCCTTAATTCAAATGTTAATTTGTGGTTATAATATAGATGGACTGAATTTTCCTGGTTGACCACCTCAGTACTAGCTGTGGTAACATCACCTTTGGGTATTTCCTCTATCTTCCTTGCCGTCTATTGAGAAACCCTAGCTAAATCTATATTTTAAATGGCTTGTTGTTGAGAATTTAGCTGAACTACTCCCTAATACCGCTGCCTTGGCATCCATTTTGTGTGGCTAAGAAGCCTGTAGGGGCCTTGAACTGATCCTAGCACCTTCTGCCAGGACATGCCCTCCATAACAGTCACAAGTCAATGTGAATTCCTGATTCTACTCCCTTAGCCCTGTGGCAAGCAGTTTGCCTTAAGTCTCAGTGAAGCAGGAATTTTAGGGGGATATAGGCAGGCTTAGGGATTTTTTAGAATTGGGGTCCATGGAAAGCACAGGGCTGCAGACTGGGAGAAGGTACATTTCCATAACACAAGGAAGCCAGGTGCAGTTACATTTCCATAAGACAAGGAGGCAGCAACAGGTATATTTCCATAAGACAAGGGAACTGGAAGTAGCCAAGACAGGTCACATTTACAAAATAAAGAGAAGGAAGCCCTTCATTCAGAAGGAAGGAGCGGGGGAGAACCTCACATGTCCCAGGTGAGGTTCAACCTTTGAGCCCAGGAGTTTCTATAGTAACCAGTCTAAGGGAATAGTGACCAATCAGAGGGGATATCAAGGCTCCAGGATTTTCAGCCTTTATAAGTCATTGGAAAGAGGAACCCAGTGGGACTTTTCCCCCTCTCCACGTGGGAGTCAGTTCAGGGACCCTTTTCCTCCTCCCTACTTGGGAGTCCATTCTGTGGGACTCATCCCTCTCCCCACGTGGGAGTCTGTACTTGTTCTTTAGTAAATCTCCACCTTTGCTATACCACTTTCTGTCCATGATTCATTCTTTGATTCTGGCAGACAAAGAATCCGGGGTCCAGTCCAAAAATTCGGTATCATCAGGGCCTTCCTCTTTTGTGCCTTTTAGATAAGGCCCCTGCAAAGCTTACAAAAATTCCATTCTATTTCATTTGATTTGATCAATCCAGCCTTTAGTCTGGAAACCCCAAAGCATATGCTGACCCTAAAAAGGTGTGTGCCTAGGTCCTGCCATGCTCTCTGCATGTACCCTACATTGCCTTCATAATGTTGCTCCTGGAGGCATGCCTTATATCTCCTCCAGGACTTGTGAATGATTAACTTCTCTATTTTACTTTACCTAGAGGTCTTTTGTTGAACCATAGTTCACCATTGGACATCAGAGATTTACTTAACAAAGATAATTTATTCAACAAAGTCACAACCCTGGTGAATCTTTTTTTTTTTCCTTTTCCACTTATGCTGCCAAATTTAGTACATTATTTTCTCCCATCCGATATTTTTACATTTTTTAATACATTTTATTGATTTTTTATAGAGAGGAAGGGCGAGGGATAGTGAGTTAGAAACATCGATGAGAGAGAAACATCAATCAGCTGCCTCCTGCACACTCCCCACTGGGGATGAGCCCGCAACCAAGGTACATGCCCTTGACCGGAATCGAACCTGGGACCCTTCATTCTGCAGGCCGACGCTCTATCCACTGAGCCAAACCGGTTAGGGCTGATATTTTTACATTTTTATTGGCAATATAAACCTATTGAAGTATGTTAGCAACCATACTTGGGTAAAAATTGCTGTTTAATATTTTAACCTTGCTGTTTTGGGTTCTGTACTCATTTAAAAGTTATTTTGATTCTCTGAACTTATGTATGATTGAAAATTCCATTGATGGCGGTTTGAATATCCCATTGATTGTGATCTCACTGGTCATCGAAGCACATTCCTCTGGGACCCAGGACAGATAGTGATCCTAAATTGTCTCAGTAGCTACAGATAACTGAATTTCGGTTGACTCAGTGGTCCCAGAATCTGGACAGCACAATTATTCTAAATTGTCCAGGTGGTCCCAGATAATGGGCTTCTGTTGATTCAGTGATTCGTAAATACTTTAGATAACTAAGTTGCTCAAATTCTGCTTCTGTAAAAATGCTTTTTCACGAAATAGGTTCCTCATTCCAGACCCAACGATGTAATCAATACCTTTGTGATATTCTGTCAATATAAGCCAGATGTGGCAAACTGTTCGGGGCTGCGAGGTCTGGAGCACTTTTGCTCCCTCGTATGCCACCGGCTTTTAATAAATGACTCCATAATTCGACTTTTTGAGGCGTCCTTTGTAAGATGGGGGTTACACTACAACACTATGACAGAAGCACATAAACTAAGTTAAAATATGGGGTGTATAAAAAATAAATAGATATTGTGCTAAAGCACTAAGTTCAGAGGTTGCATTTGTTATCTATCATAACTAACCTGAGGCCTATCCCTTAGCCCATTTTCTCTCCCCTTTCTGCAGAACAAAGGACAATATAAATTCCATCACACTTAACTCCTTGGTACTCCATACACAGGCATCATAGCACATTGCTTTATATTGTTAAACTTTTCAAAGTATGTTTTTATTGATTTTAGAGTGACAGGAATGGAGAGGCAGAAAGAAAAAGAGAGAGAGAGTCATCGATTGGTTTCCAATATGGACCCTGACCAGGAATAGAACCAGCAACCTTTTGTTGCATGGGACAACACTCAAGCAATTAAGCCACATGGGCCAGGGCTGTTAAACAATTTTTTTTTAATAGCCTCATCCAAAGATATTTTTTTCCATTGATTTGTAGAGTGGAGGGAAGGAGGAAGGAAGGAAGGAAGGAAGGAAGGAAGGAAGGAAGGAAGGAAGGAAGGAAGGAAGGAAGGGGAGGGGAGGGGAGGGGAGGGGAGGGGAGGGGAGGGGAGGGGAGGGGAGGGGAGGGGAGGGGAGGGGAGGGGAGGGAGAGAGGGAGGGAGAAGTGTTTGAGTGGTTGCCTCCCACAGGTGACCAAAAAGGAACATGGATGGAATCTATACCTGCAACCCTTGATTGGGAATAGAACTCATGACCCTTTGGTTCCTGGGTCCGTGCTCTATCCACTTAGCCACACAGGCCCAGGTGGGCTGTGAATCTTTTTATCATATTAGTTCCTTATTCCATAAAGGCAATGGGCAATGACTTGTTGGAGGGTGGGGTGGACCAATTTTAACAAGGATTATCATGTAAAATTTGAAAAATAGAGACCCTTTGTTTTCAACCTTTATTTTAAGGGGATGTAGATATATGATATTGCCTGTTTGTTTTATTTTTTTAGAGAACCCTGACTAATGCAATATGAAGATAAAAGTGGAATAATAGAGAGAAGAAGTAAGTCATTACTGGATTATCTCCAAAAGTAGACCAGTGTAAAAAAAGAAGTAAATAAATATATGCTAGTAGAGGCCCGGTGCACAAAATTCATGCACGGGGGGGGGGGGGGGGGGGGAGGGGGATGGTGTCCCCTCAGCCCTGCCTGCACCCTCTCCAATCTGGAACCCCTCAGGGGATGTCCAACTGCCCTCTCACAATCCTGGACTGCTGGCTCCTAATCGCTTACCTGCCTGCCTGCCTGGTCGACCCCAACTGCCCCCCCTCTGCCAGCCTGGTTGCTCCTAATTGCCCTACCTGCTGGCCTGGTCATCCCCAACTGCCCCCCCCTGCTAGCCTAGTCACCCCTCACTGCCCTCCCTGCCAGCCTAATCGCCCCCAACTGCCCCCCTGCCAGTCTGGTCGCCCCCAACTGCACACCCCCACCGGCCTACTCACCCCAAACTTCTCCTCTTGTTGGTCTAGTCTCCCTCAACTGCTCCTCTTGCTGGCCTAGTCACCCCTCATGCCCCCCCCCCCCACGCCGGCCTGGTTGCCCCACACAGCATGCTGTTCAGTCATTTGGTCATCACTCACTAACCCCCCTGCTGGCCTGGTCATAGGCAACCATCTTGTGAGGCCGTGAGGGTCAATTTGCATATTACCTCATTATTATATAGGATTCTTAATTTAGAACATACACTAGGAACAGAAGGTGATTATGTTGCTAATAATATCATTTTAAACTATTAAATTCCATTAGTTTTAATCTGTTGTCATTAACAACATCAAAAATAAATTAAGATCTATGAGGAACAATCAGTTGATTTTATTTATGGTAATGTACAAATGTTTGTTTTTATTTGTTATTTCAATAACATTTAATATACCTTGCTAAATTTGTGATTTCTAATAATAAAGTAGGTTAAAACATTTTGAATTAATAAATTTTGGCATTATTCCAATATTAAGGAATCAGAATTTTAGACATATTAACTAATTGAGATAGAGTCTGTCATATACCATTTTAAGATCAGAAAACTGGCATAGGGTGCTTATGAAACTTGGCCAAGTACACAGAACTTGCAAATGATAAAGTCAAGATTTAAGCCAACCATTAAACACTTATGCTCTCATAGATGGCAATAGGTAGTATGTACATTTTAGCAAAAATCTTTGAAAATTTCTATATATTTTGAAGTGTAAATAGAAACATATTTTATCTGTCAGCTTTCAGTAGATCCTATCCATGGGTTACTATTTTTTTAGGCTTAGGATCACTTCATTTATTTCACATTTAACCTTTTTTTTTTTTTTTAAGCAATATTGCTTGGTATGTGATACTTAATGGAATGCTCTTTTAAAAATCCAAAATATGACTGAACAATTATCATACTAAATGCAAAATTATATTTGAAAAGAAAAGAGAGATAATGTTGCTCTTTTTCAGGAATGTGCTTTTGATTGAATAAACAATGAATCTCCCTTTTCTTCCCCTCCAGAAATTTTACTTTCAAGAAATTAAATCTAAAAGCTAAATAATGTATATATTTCATTGATCAATTTGTTATATGTGAAAATTGGAAATGATTTTGCCAATTTCTGCAAGAAGATTATTCAATTTTTAACAAAAAAAAGGACTATTTCTCCACAAATGGATCGCATCTATCATATAGCTACCTAGCTCAAGAAACTAGACAGAGAAATTGAAAATAAATGAAAAATGTTTATTTTTTTTCTCCTTACTTTATACTGGTCAGTGTATGCCAATTATTTGCATTCTAACACATATGAACTGTTGGGAGAGTCTCCATTCCAGAGGCTAATTGTGATTTTATGGTTATCATAGCTGAGCTATTGATAGAAGATCACCCCATGAAAACATATGTTTACCAGGAACAGATTCTGTGCACTTTTGTTAATTTCCTAAGGCGAACTTAAAATATACCAGACTGGGAGGCTTAAACCAGCAGGAATGCATTGCCTCACTTTTCTGGAGTCAAGAAGTCCAAAGTAAAGATGTTGGCAGCGTCAGTGCCTTGTTAGGGGTTCAGAGATAGAATCTTTCCATACCTCTTTCCTAGCCCTTGGTAATTGCTGCCTATCCTTAGTGTTCCTTGGCTTGTGGACGCATAACTCTAATCTCTGCCTTTGTCTCATGGCATTCTCCCTCTTTCTACATGTACTAGAGGTCGGATGCATGAAATTCATGCAAGGGGCTCGGCCCTTGCAGCCCCGGCTTGGCCCAGAAGGTCGTCTGGAAGGACGTTCAGCTGTACAGTCTAATTAGCATATTATAATTTTATTATTATAGATTTTCTTCTTTTCTTATGAGGACACCAATGTATTGGATTAGGGTCCACCTTACTTCAGAATGACCTCACCTTAATATTATTACATCTGCAACAACCCTATTTTCAAATAAGATCACATTCACATGTAATGGAGTATAGCTCTTCACATGTTTGGGAGGAAACAAATCCATAATAGTCTGTTCTTTTGCTATCCAAATTCCATTCCTTTTCTACATGCAAAATACATTCAACCCATCCCAGTATCCCCCAAAGTCTTAACCCATTAGTGCATCAACTCAGTCCAAAATCTCATGCAAATATAATTAACTCAAAAAGTCACAAATCTCATTTTCAAAATTATCTAAATCAGGGAGAGATTGTGTATATTCCATCCTGGGGCAAATTCCTCCCCATCTGTGGCCTATGCAAATTAGAAAACAAGTTAACTGCTTCCAAAGTACAATGGTGAGGTAGGCATTAAGCATTCATTAGGCATTCCCATTGCAAAATGGAAAAAATTCAAAGGAAAAAAGAGATTACAGGTCCAAAGCAAATTGAAACTCAGTGGGGTAAATTCCATTAGATTTAAAATTCTGACAATAAGCTCTTTGGCTCAATGCTCTGTTCTAGCCAACTGAACAGCAGTGCCACCTCTTCAGTCCTCGGGTGGTAACCTGCCTAATAGGCCTGTGGTTGCAGCAGCAACTGATGGCCTTTAGACCACCTTCAAAGTCATTCTTTCATTTTCTTGAAAGACAATGCATCTTCACAGTTGAGTAACTCTATTGGACCATTTTGAATTTGTAGAATCCCAGAAGTCTGACATGCTTCCTGTCCCATTTCTGCACCTTTCAGTCCACGCTGGCAATATTTCTGTCAGGGTAGTTAATTGAATCCCTGAGTCACATGCTTCATCTCTCTTTCAAAAGTTTATCCAGCCGATATACCCTTGGGGTTCTCTCCAGAACATGCTTTAGTTTTTTGTTTGTTTGTTTGTTTGTTTTTTGTTTGTTTCTTTAATTTGAATAGGCTTAGAATTTTTAAATCATCAAGTTCTCTTCTCTCTGTCTCTCTTTTTTTTCTTTTTAAAAACAGTTCCTTCCTCAATTTATCTCTTTTCTCTTGCATTTTATGATATGCAGTAAGGGGAAACCAGAGGACACCTTCAACACTGCTTAGAAATATTCTCAACTAACAATCCAAGTACATCACTTACAAGTTTTACTTTTAAGTAGAACACAATTCATCAGTGTTCTGACACTTTATAACAAGGATCAACTTACTTCAAGTTTTCAATAACAAGTTCTTATTTCCTCTTGAGATCTCACCAGAAACACCTTTAACATTCATATTTCTAGCAAGATGCTGATCATGATAATATATGTGTTACAGAAAACCGAAGAAGAACAAAGCAATACTTAGAGAGATGGAGTTACGTTTATTACGCATGGGTCCAGAGGAAAATGTCTCTCAAATACTGGGCCCCAACATGCAGGAATTTTCCCTATTTATATGTTTTTACCTTCTTTGTCTCCCAAATATGGGGTGTTTCCAGCCCCTTTTGCAAGTTCTTAAAGAGCCCGTATGTGCTGGGGCCTTGAGACCTCAACCAGAGGCCTGGCCTGGCACCAGCACTGATAACCTTGTCTGGGGAAGGTTTAATGGCCTCTCTGAAGTGGTAGTAGTCTTAGCAAGCAAGAATTTACAGAAGCCAAATAGCAGGGCTAAAATTTCAAACAGCAGTATTTATATAAGATGGATGCTTCATATGCACTCTAAAAATATAAAAATTTGTCTGCCATCCTCTTCACTTAGTTCAGATCCATCAGCAGAATTGAATTTAACACTCTTCTGTCTACCAACCACCATCCCTTCAGAGTAATCTATAATTTTTCTATTGAGTCAAAATTATCCTAGCATCTACCCATTAGCCAATTCCAAAACTACCTCTGATGCCACTGTATTTAGCTAGTTATTAGTAATAGGGGAAAAAAAACAAAACAAAGGGAAAGCCAGGCATTAGAGGCATGTCATTTGATCAGCTTCACTCGGAAGCTGCAAGTTTGTTCTCCCCAGGGAACCACCAGCTCATTCCATGCAAAAACTGGGGGAAGGGATCTGACAAAGAGAAGAGTGACACATGTCCAGTAAAGTTGGGGTGACATAGGGGAGGTACTTGCTTGTCAGTTACAGCTGGAAGGAGATCATTGGCCAAACCGGGTGTGGCCACTGCAAGCATTTGAAAAATTGGGAATACGTAATCTCCTGAACAAAGGAGTTCTCTCTCTCTGTGCTCCTGGTTTGCTCTAGGCTTCCTTGCATTTGGCTGTGTTTCCTCCATAGCCATGTGGACCTGCAGACCCCACATGCAATGGACTGATGGACTGTAGGAGGGAAACACAAATTAAGCTAGCCTGATACTATATTGGACTGTGCAGGCATGGAAAGCAAATTCTGGACAATTCTCTGGTTTCAGCCCTGCTAAAGGAGAAATGGGAATTCTTCCTTGGTTGGGCTGAGGGAAATGAAACCTTTGAAACTCCGGGGTTTGATTCCATAGAAATAAAGTTTCCTGCAATATTGCATCCTCTCATGTGAGTCTTAGAAAATGATTTCTTGGGATATTGCAAGAAATCCACCCCCACTAGCAAGCAGGGGAGATGAGGACTTCTCCACACCATTAACACCTCCATATTTTTTTGCTATTTTTTTACAGCGACACCCCACTTCCCAGTACAAAAATCTGTTATTAGTTTCCTAGGGCTGCTGTGAGAAAGTACCATAAATTGGGTGGCTTAATAAATATATTATTATAGATATTTAATTATTCACAATTCTGGAATCAAAAATATGAAACTAAGGTCCTGGCAAGTTCCTTTCTAGGGACACAGAGAGTAAATCAGTCTTATGCCTCTCTGGCAGTGATGGCCATCCTTTGCATTACTTTGCTAATGGCAACAAAACTCCAGTCTCTGTTAACACGTGCATCACATTTCTTTTCTTGTCTGTGTTGCTTTTCCTCTTCCTGTCAGGATTTTGGTTATACTGGATTAGGGACTATACTAACCCAGTGTGACCTTCTAACTTGACTATATCAGCAAAGGCTCTATTTCAAAATAAAGCCATACTTGCAAATTCCAGCGTTAGGGGTTCAACATAAATTTTGAGGGACACAATTCAACACATAACGAGACGTTATCATATTTTAGGGGAAATCCACATGCTTGTGCTATTTGATTTTGAGAGAAAAGATGTGGAGCAAATGTCAAAATGTAGGTATTTTTATGGTTTACTCCTATAGCACTACTAAGCTCCTATTTAAGCTTTCTTTAAGCAATGCTCCTAGCTCAGTTCAGAGGTTGATGTCCCTCTTTGTAGTTCTCTATTCCAGATTAACCCCATCACAAGTCTAAATTCTACACAAAGAAATAGTGGGAAATTGGAAAACCAACCCTTACTACTATATATTACCAGTCTCTGAGTTTAAACCATGTTAAATATCAAAGAATGAAAATATGTGAATTATGAACAACGCTTAATTTTTTTCTAGCATATGGATAATTGGACAGAAAGCAATTACAACATTGGTAAGAATGATCTGTCACTATAATATACTGTATGTTTACATTTTATTTAAATTTAATCTCTTATGTATAGGTTGATTACCCCAAAACATGTGATTGTAATTATTTTCTAGAAACTTCTTAAAAGTGCCACATTTGGTATACAATATTTGTGTAAATATTTCTACATAGTTTAATTTATAAAATAATACAATGTGCCACTGAGTCAATTATAGCAACTTATATTTTTCATAGTAATCCAAATAAACTTATATTTTTGAGAGTACATGTCATTTAATAGTGTACTTGCCATTTGAGTCTCACTATAAAATTAGTGCAGAAAAGAAAATGATTTTTAATGTAACCTTGATGTTACCTCATGTACTGTACATTCCAAAAACTCTAAACTTTTTAATGATTATAGATGCATTATTAAACTTATCCCCTTAAAATTGTATAAAGTTGACCTTCATACACGTTTTAAAAATATCCTATCTAATAAAAGAGTAATATGCAAATTAACCATCACTCCACTACACCCACAAGCCACGCCCACCAGCCACACCCTCCAGCCAATCAGGAGTGAATATGCAAATAAACCCAACCAAGATGGCTACAGCCACAGAGAGCAGGAGGGAGGCTTGGGTTTCCCCGGCAATGGAGGAAGCCAAGCTTTCCACCTGCCCTTGCTGGCCTAGGCCTCCACCCAAGGCTACAAAGTTTCAATGATAGAAGATACATAAACCCAAACAGAAATGGTGGCAGCCACGGAGCTGGAAAGAGCAGGAAGCAAGGGTTGCCCCCAGTGATGGAGGAAGCCAAGCTTTCTGCACACCCTGGCCGGCCCAGGCCTCTGCTTAAGGCTACAAAGTTTTAATTATAGAAGATACATAAACCCCCACAGAAATGGCTGCTGCCATGGCTTGGCTCCACTCCAGGCTACAAAGTTTCAATTGTAGAAGATAAATAAAGCCCAGATACCAGGGCCTCCACTTGGGTCACCGGGGGGCATGGCTGGCCTGCAAACCACCACAGGCCCCTCGCCCAGGCCACCCCATGCCCCAAGGGAACCCCCACCCTGATCCGGGACACCCTTCAGGGAAAACCAGCTGGCCCCCACCCATGCACCAGGCCTCTTTCCTGTCTAATAAAAGAGTAATATGCAAATTGACCATCACTCCAACACACAAGATGGCTGCCCCCATGTGGTCAAAGATCCTGCCCCCATGTGGACACAAGATGGCCACCACAAGATGGCCAGCAAGGGAGGGCAGTTGGGAGGGACCAGGCCTGCAAGGGAGGTCAGTTGGGGGCGATCAAGCCTGCAGGGAGAGCAGTTAGGGGTGACCAAGCTGGCAGAGGAGGGAAGTTGGGGGCGACCAGGCCTGCAGGGAAAGGCAGTTGGGAGTGACCCAGGCCTGCAGGGGAGAGCAGTTGGGGGGACCAGTCCTGCAGGGGAGGGCAGTTAAGGGTGACCAGGCCTGTAGGGGAGGGCAGTTGCAGGGGACCCAGGCCTGGAGGGGAGAGCAGTTGGGGGGGACCAGGCCTGCAGGGGAGGGCAGTTAGGGGTGACCAGGCCTGCAGGGAAGGGCAGTTAGGAGAAAACAGGCTGGCAGGGGAGCAGTTAGGCATCAATCAGGCTGGCATGGAGTGGTTAGGGTATGATCAGGCTGGCAGGCAGAAGCGGTTAGGGGCAATCAGGAAGGCAGGCAGACAAGCAGTTGGGAGCCACCAGTCTGGATTGTGAGAGGGATGTCCGACTGCCCCTTGGGAGATTGGAGAGGGTTCAGGCTGGGCTGAGGGACACCCCCCCCCCCGTGCACAAATTTCGTGCACTGGGCCTCTAATATAATCTCATAAAAATACATAGACTATGTTGCAAAAGTATATTTAAATATCAGTGGAAAATAAAATTGGTATTACTATTATTAAAAAATATTTTTTTATTGATTTCAGAGAGAGGAAGGGAGATAGAAACATCAATGATAAAAGAGAGTCATTAATCGGCTGTCCTCTGCACTCCCCCTACTGGGGTCTGAGCTAACCCCCAGGCATGTGCCCTGACCAGGAATTGAACCATGATCCTTAGTTTGTGGGTTGATGATCAACCACTGAGCCACATCAACCAGGCTGTATTACTATTTTTTTAAAAAAATAAAATTTTTGCATTATGCAATTTATATTTACCAGCAGATGAAACAAAAATACTAGCAATTGATTCAGACCACACCCTGACTGTCTCACTCAGTTAAATTGAAATATTTTAGGTTTAACAGTTAGTATACAATATAAATTAAGATATCATGCAAAATACATTTAAAAAAAGTCACAAATATTAAGCCACAAACGCTTGTAACTAAGATTACAAGCTAGTAAATGTCTAGTATAAGCATATTTACAGATGGTTGATTAGGCATTCTCCTTTTATATTCTTATATATTTAATTGGTAATATAACATAATTTGCATTTGAATTTTGCTGAGTTAGTAAAAGATGTTCAAGATAATGATAGATGATAGGTAGATAGATAATAGATTTATTTCTGTTTTTTCTTTATCCTCTTGCTATTATTGAAAGCAATAAGGATATGTTTTTATTGATTACTAGAAGCCCGGTGCACGAATTTGTGCACCAATGGGGTCCCTCGGCCTGGCCTGAGGGATCAGGCCGAAACCAGCTATCTGACATCCCCCAAGGGGTCCCAGAGTGCCAGAGGGTGCAGGCCAGGCCGAGGGACCCTACCAGTGCACGATCAGGATCGGGGAGGAACACGGGAGGCTGACCAGCAAGGGAGGGAACATGGGAGGGCTCCAGAGTATCCATCCTGTCTAGCTCAGTCCTGATTGGCTGGGCCCCAGCAGCAAGATAACTCACCAGTCGGAGCATCTTCCTCCTAGGCAGTGCACATCATAGCAAGCGACTGAGCAGCCTTAACATATAATTAGCATATTATGCTTTCATTGGTAATAGCTGACCAGACGACCTGACACTTAGCATTTTAGGTTTTATTATATAGGATTTTTCAGAAGGGAGAGAGAGAAACACCAATGTGAGAAACATCTACCAGTTCTCTCCTATAAATGCCCCAACTTGGGATTGAGCCTATGACTGTTTTGGTGTACTGGATGATGCTCCAACCAATTGAGCCACCCAGCCAGGGCTCTGTTCTATTTTTTAACTACAAATGAACTATATCTTAATGTGAATTTTCTTTTCTTTTTTAAAATATATTTTATTGATTTCAGAGAGGAAAGGAGAGAGAGAGATAGAAACATCAATGATGAGAGAAAATCATTGATAGGCTGCCTCCTGCATGCCCCCTACTAAGGATTTAGCAACCTGGGCATGTGCCCTTGACTGGAATCAAACCTGGAAACCTTCAATTCACAGGCCAATGCACTATCCATTGAGCCAAACCAGCTAGGGCAGTGTGAATTTTCTTGATGTCTGATTCAAAATAAATGTCTCTGTTTCTATTTAGATTTCAGTAACAACATTTTAAGGTATGATTGTTAACAATAAAAGTTTTAATATAACTTAAGTTACAAAATTTTAAATTACAAAAATTTTTGTGATTATATATATTCCATTATTGGACAAAAGAAAACTTTGAATGGTCATAGATTGTTAAGACTTGCATAGTTATCATATTCAGTGTTTGCTAAGTGTCAAGAATTAAGCTAAATAATTTACATGCTTTAATTTATTTGATCCATTCAACAACACTGTGTGGGAGGTACTATTAATCTTCTGACTTTAGAAATAAAGTAAAGAAGCACAGGACATAATGTATCTTAACCAAGATTATAAGCCAGTAAATGTCTAAACTGAAATTTTCATATAGGAAGCCAAGCCTCATAATGCATATTTTCATCAACCAACTATACTGTTTTCTATTAAAATGCAATGTACAGTTAACATCTACTTTAATTCTAAATTTTGTCTAATTGTTTTTTCTTTATCCCCTCTTCATTTTACACCAAAACACTTTGGAATGGGGGAATTAGAATGTATGCTACTTGAAAGCAAACCATCATTCTTTTTTATGTTTTAACTGTTGAATCCTCGGTAACAGAAACAATACCTCGTTCATTACAGGTTCTATAACTATTTGAAGAAATGAATGAATGAATAAGTGATTTTAATCTCCCTGATATTCCATTGTTATGCTTTGTAATCCTCACGTTATACTAATTCCTTTGTTATATCTGTGGTATACAAAATGAAATGAAAATTTAGAACATATTTTACAAAAGCAATTTTGGCCAGTGATCTAATAAGTTTTCAATGTATTAGGATCTAAAGTGGGTAGTAGCAAAGTATGACCCACTGACCAATCCTGCTCACAGCCTACTTTAAAAAAAAAATTAATTTGCATTGGAACACAGCCACATAGTTTTATGTATTGTCTGTGGCTGTTTTCCTCATGACAGGGTTGTGTATTATGACAGAGATGACATGGCCTGCAAAGTTCTAAATATTTACTGTCTTGCCTTTTATTAAATTTAAAATACAGGTGAAACTCTAAAGCACAATTCCAGAATGCAGTTGAGAAACTTTTATTCCTCTTTTGGTACCTCAGATCTTGTCAAATAAATGGAGAGAAGTTATCCCCTTGATGCAAAACAAACAAACAAACAAACAAACAAACAAACAACTGATAAGTCAGACAGGGCCATATCTTTGGAAATAAACCCTTAATGTAAATGATTGCTTCCAAGAGAAAAAAAAGTGAAAAAATCATAATACAATATAATTGTTTATCAAAATAGATTGAATTATGATGTTAGAAAAACATAAGCTTTAAAATGAGAAAAAACAAAACATGGAAATGCCATACTATAGAGGTTGAAGTTACCATTTTACTTTTTGTAGAAATGGATGTTGAATATAAAATACTTCACATGATTAAAAACTAACACTATTATATGTTTAAGAGGTAGTGAAATGAGAAGGCCTTCCTATGGCCAGGTGATTACACTAGAGCATACACTATAAAGTAGTAATAATAATTCAGGATAAGTTGCATAGCAATCATTAGGAAGGTAAAGAGCAATGTTGAGAATATGCTCAGTATGATAACAGACAACCAACAGGCCTAGAAGGAGTTCTTTTTCTTTATTTTAAAACTAGAGGCCCGGTGCATGAATTTCGTGCACGGGGGTGTGTGTCCCTCAGCCCAGCCTGCACCCTCTCCAATCTGGGAACACTCGAGGGATGTCCCACTGCCCGTTTAGGGCAGTCGGACATCCCTCTCACAATCCAGGACTGCTGGCTCCCAACAGCTCGCCTGCCTGCCTTCCTGATTGCCCCTAACCGCTTCTGCCTGCCAGCCTGATCACCCCCTAACCACTTCCCTGCCAGACTGATTGATGCCTAACTGCTCCTCTGCCAGCCTGTTTGCACCTAACTGCCCTCCCCTGCAGGCCTGGTCACCCCCAACTGCTCTCCCCTGCAGGCCTGGGTCCCTCCCAACTGCCTTTCCCTACAGACCTGCTTGCCCCCAACTTCCCTCCTCTGCCGGCTTGGTCACCCCTAACAGCCCTCCCCTGCAGGCTTGATCACCCCCAACTGCCCTCCCTTACAGGCCTGGTCCCTCCCAACTGCCCTCCCCTGCTGGCCATCTTGTGGTGGCCATCTGGTGTCCACATGGGGGCAGCCATCTTGTGTGTTGGAGTGATGGTCAATCTGTATATTACTCTTTTATTAGATAGGATAGAGGCCTGGTGCATGGGTGGGGGCCAGCTGGTTTGCCCTGAAGGGTGTCCTGGATCAGGTGGGGGTTCCCTTGGGGAGTGGGGCGGCCTGAGCGAGGAGCCTGTGGTGGTTTGCAGGCCGGCCACGCCCCCTGGTGACCCAAGTGGAGGCCCTGGTATCTGGGGTTTATTTATCTTCTACAATTGAAACTTTGTAGCCTGGAGCAGAGCCAAGCCTTCTGCTTGCTCCGTGGTGGCAGCCATTTCTATTGGGATTTATGTATCTTCTATCATTGAAACTTTGTAGCCTTGAGTGGAGGCCTAGGCCAGCAAGGGCAGGCGGAAAGCTTGGCTTCCTCCATCGCCGGGGAAACCCAAGCCTCCCTCCTGCTCTCTGTGGCCATAGCCATCTTGGTTGGGTTTATTTGCATATTTGCTCCTGATTGGCTGGAGGGTGTGGCTGGTGAGTGTGGCTTGTGGGTATAGTGGAGTGATGGTTAATTTGCATATTACTCTTTTATTAGATAGGATATACTTTTATTGATTTCACAGAGAAAGAAACATCAATGATGAGAATCATTTATTGGCTGCCTCCTGCACACTACCAACTGGGGATCAAGCCTGCAACCCAGGCATATGCCCTGAATGGGAATCGAACTCAGACCTCCTGGCTCATAGGTCAACACTCAACCACTTTGCCATGCCGGCTGGGCTAGAAGCAGTTCTTTTTATAAAGGTGATGCTGTAGCCAGCTCCAAGTCATCCCACAGTGAGCTTTTCTCACGCTTTTCACATCCTTAGGTTCTCAGTTCTGCCTCACATTGGGCCAGGGTTCTCTGAGGGTCACTAAAATACAGTATAAGAAATTTTATGCTACACAGTAAGAAACTGAGGTATAGGGAAGTTGAGTGACTTACCATAGGTCTATACAATAAGTGGAAGATCAATCTGTGAATTTTTCTCCAGAAATTAAGCCCTAAACCACTATAATATTAACTTAAAACAAAATCATTAATATTATGTACAATGTTGAATATACTGACTTCAATAATTTAACTAACACCTGACATCACAATTGTTAAAAGTTCTTGCTGTGGTCATTGCAACCTTATAAATAGTTAATTTCACTACCCACATATCTGTGAAACTACAGAAAAATAAATGTAGAAGTAAATAGATCAACTTTCTTGCTCATTTCTTTTAACATAGTCCATTAACTATAAATTGCTATAGTAACTTTGTGTTAAACTTGAGGGCATAATTATAAAAATTAATGTCAATATGTGCATGTTTTTGGACAATTCAGAATAAATATAAATAAATGTATTTCTAACAAACTGGTAATATTCAGAGACTAGTTCACACAATTTACCATTTCTCTCATAATCATCCTGGCCATCATAATTGGGCTTCAAGTTTGACTTGCTACAGTAATGGTTATATTAAAGATATCGCCTTATTCCTTTGGAAAAGTAGAGACAAATTTATTAACTAGAAACATTTCAACAACAAAAAATGTTGGTATGAACATTGGGAGAAAACGGGAAAGTAAAAATAATTTTTAAGAAATTCTATCTAGAAAATGAAAGTCATAACAAACATGGGAACAGAGTGCTAATCTTCAGCAAGTAATTTACATAAACATGATTATAGTTGTAAATTGCTAAAGTATTTAAAGTTTGTAACATCAGTTTTCCAAAAAATATGAATCTAATTTTGCATGAAGCAGTTCACAGAATACGTGAATAGGAAGAGTATGTCTTGGTGACTTGAGGTTTATAAGAATGCATACACAAGTAAAGTATTGATACAGATTTATTATGAAACAAATTACTGTTACTACAGAACTAAATCTAGCTTAGTGTAAAGGCATCTTTACTATAATGTCATACTTTGACCGAAAGGTCATGTCATAAATTAAAACTAAAATTAGTCCAACAGGTCCCATTATTTTTTCTCAGCATGAAACTTTAATAATATGACTTTGAATGACCTATTTCACTATTGTTTCAAGATATCTTGTTAATATTCCTCTTTTGCCTTATCACTTTCTTTACAACATATACTTTTTCCTCTAAAAATATATTTTAGCTTCAACTGCACCTTATTCAGCTTGCTATCTGTGGAACATTTGAATTCAGCTATAAATGCTGTTGTGTCTGTTCTGCAGGGATATTATATCAAATGACCATTCTTGCTCCTCATTGTCATTTCTAAGGTCATTGTCACATGCTAGTGCTGGAACTTTTGAGAAAATAAATTTACAATATTCATAAAATAATGATTTCAGTAAACAAATAACTTGTGATAATTAAAACTATTTATTAAATATTGCCATGCACAAAATATGTGTTGAAATATATGGTTGTGGTTTTTAGCTATTTTAACTAAACCCAGAAATATAATATTCAGAATCATATTAATAAAATTCCTTAAAACATGTTTAGCTGCAGGACACCTAAACTTGAGGAATTATTTTCATGCATAAAATGCTTAGCTTCACTGCTGGCTATCAAAAGACACTTACATAAGTGTTTTATTTTTGAGTAATTATACTAGCATATATACTTTAGTGGAGGTTAAAAAATGTACGTTCTAATTAATGTTTGAAAAATGCCCACTGTTATGAATATTTAATTAATACAAATGTCTTTTAAGAGACAATTTCACACTACTTACCAAAAGGAAGATTAAACAACCTAACCAAAAAATGGGCAAAGGACCGAAATAGACACTTTTTGAAAGAGGACATAAAGAAGGACAAGAGACATATGAAAACATGCTCAAAGTCACTAATCATCTGAGAGATGCAAATCAAAACAACAATATGGTACCATCTCACACCTGTCAGAATGGCTATCATCACCAAACCAACAAATGACAAGTGCTGGCGAGGATGCGGAGAAAAAGGGATCCTCATGCACTGCTGGTGGGAATGCAGACTGATGCAGCCATTTTGGAGAACAGTAGCCAATGGCAGGGGTGCAGCCATTATGACCCAGTGATTCCACTTCTAGGAATATATCCCAAGAAACTAGAAACACCAATCAGAAAGGATATATGCACCCCTGTGTTCATAGCAGCACAATAAACCATAGATACGATTGGAAACAGCCTAAGTGCCCATCAGCAGATGAATGGATTAGAAAACTGTGGTACATCCACACAATGGAATACTATGCTGCAGTAAAAAAGGAGTTCTTACCATTTGCAACAGCATGGATGGACCTGGAGAGCATCATGCTAAGCAAAATAAGCCAGTCAGAGAAAGATAAATATCATATGATCTCATTCATTTGAATATAATGAACAACATAAACTGATGAACAGAAATAGAGCCAGAGAGGGGAAAATATTCTAGACTATAATAGAAGCAATCCTGTTATTTGCAGATTTTTAATATTTCCTAAAACTTTTGTGATATCATACTATGTTAGTACAGTTTTGGTAATATTATTATACTTAAAATCCTTTTATTCTTGAAATATTAATGTTTATCGCATGTAATATTATTATATGTATGATTATTTTTCTTGAATAATTGGTGTTTATTGTATGTGACATTATCATATTTAAAATCGTTTTTCTTGAGATATTAATATTTATTGCATGTAACATTATTATTTTTAAGATAATCTTTCTTAAAATATTAAGGTTTACTACATGTAACATTATTATATTTAAAATAATTTTTCATGAAATAAAAAAATGAAAATACAAAAAAACAAAAGAGACAATTATGTATTTTGTTTGTATTTATTCAGAAAAATAATTTGAAATTTTATTTACTTCTACAAAAAGTGAAATTTATATGTAAATAGATATTACTGTAAAAATACTTGAGTCATTAAAATGATTTCATTCATAGTTCATAAATTCTTAAATAATTAAAACAGTGCAGTTGCATTAATATTATTCTCCTATATACATCCAGTATACTTGTTTGGTGATGCAAATATTCGATTGTTGATAAAAAAATATTTGCTGTGAAATGGAAAGGTTTTAGTTTACATGCCATCCTTTCCTAAATATATGTAAGTCTGCATATAATCAATTTACTAAATTATATTTTTTCAACCTTCATTGTGCAGAAAAACATAGGAGCCTTTTAAAATTTTAGTTTTAATTTTAATAGCCCCTACACCCAGGTGCTCCCTCTGCGTTTTGTTCTTTGCCCTGCCTGTGCTGCACTACTAATGATGTTCATGGAGACAAAGCATGGGTCAGAGGTGGATTTCATCAACTTTAGAGGCCAAAGGAATTCTTGTGAAAAGGGCCTTTACATAACATTTGTGATAATAAATTATTTTATTTCAAAATAGAAATAAATTACTTATAGACGCATAGAGACTATAAATATTGAGGATTTGTTTTTTCATTTTCGTAAGCATACTCCATCCACTAAGGGAAAACTTATTTACAGCACAATTAGTACTGAGGCATTCTGAATTCAAAAATTATCCTGTAAATAACATTTTTACCTTTTCCCTCCACAAAAATAAAACTCTCTATGACACTTATGAGTTGCCTCTGTTGCACTTTTGGAATTTAGTGGACATAAATGGTTGACTTAAACAGGAAATCAGCTGTCCAAATGAGTTCTTTGCTGCTCACAGCATCAATTAAAAAGTCAGAGAAGTGATGGAATTAGCTATTAAATGCTGACAACACATCACTTAAAAGCTGGAAGTTAAAGGTGAATTTCTAAAATCTATGAAATTGAGAACATTAGGGACAATGAAAATTGAAATGAATTACAAGGGACAAATACACTGAGTGGCCAGATTATTATTTTCTCTGAATGCATAATAATCTGGCCACTCAGTGTATATCCCTATATAATAAAAGGCTAATATGCAAATTGTCCCCTTGACCAGGAGTTTGACCAGCAGGCAGGCCGGCCAACCGCCCATGTCCCCTCCCCCTGGCCAAGCTGTCCGGACCCCACCCATGCAAGAATTCATGAACTGGGCCTCTAATAGATATACATAGTTTAAAGATGAAACTGAAAACCTATGAACATGGGACAGACCAGTTGTTAATCATATTAGAGGATATTGAACTCACATTTTTTTTTTCCTCACCTGAGGATATTTTTTGCTATTTATTTTTACAGAGAGTGGAATGAAGGGATGGAGGTTAAGGAGGGAGAGAGAGAAAGAGAGAGAGAGAAAAAAACATTAATGTAAAAGAGACCCATTGATTGGTTTGAACCCCAAACTCCTACATGTGCCCCACATGCCCCAACTGGTGTGGCATCAAACCTGCAACCCAGGTAGGTGCCCTTGACTGGGAATTGAACTCGGGATCCATTAGTGCACAGGTCAATGATATAATTATTTAGATACACTGGCCAGGGCAGAACGCATATCTTTAATAGAGATAAGAGGTTGAGAAATAAAATGTACTTTCCTAGTATCAAAAATTCTTCCACCCATATGATTCCACAAATTTTTATATGTCAAATATTGAGTTATGGACATGAGGGTAGAAACATGTACTCTTCTTTGCATGGCAAATGAAAATGCAAACACATGAACAGAAATAAAATTTATGAGCAGATTGTCCATCAGGTAGAATATTTTCCTTCTTTTTTCATTATACTATACTAGAGGGCCGGTGCATGAAATTTGTGCATGGGGGGGTGTCCCTCAGCCCAGCCTGCACTCTCTTCAATCTGGGACCCCTTGAGGGATGTCCGACTGCCCGTTTAGGCCCGATCCAGGTAGGATCGGGCCTAAACGGGCAGTCGGACATCCCTCTCACAATCCAGGACTGCTGGCTCCCAACTGCTTGCCTGCCTGCCTTCCTGATTGCCCCTAACTGCTTCCACCTGCCAGCCTGATCACCCCCTAACCACTCCCCTGAAGGCCTGGTCCCCCCCAACTGCCCTTCCCTGCAGGCCCGGTTGCCCCCAACTTCCCTCCTCTGCCAGCCTGGTCACCCCTTACTGCCCTCCCCTGCAGGCTTGATTGCCCCCAACTGCCCTCCCTGCAGGCCTGGTCCCTCCCAACTGCCCTCCCCTGCTGGCCATCATGTGGCGGCCATCTTGTGTCCACATGGGGGCGGTCATCTTTGATCACATGGGGACAGCCATCTTGTGTGCTGGGGTGATGGTCAATTTGCATATTATTCTTTTATTTGATAGGATAATATCAATCTACATTGAATTTTATTTAAACATTGGAAAAAATATAAATATTTTTGTTTCTAACTGGAATGAATTATCCAAAGCAAAAACAATATATATACATATATATATATATATACATATATATATAAAATTCAGAAAAATTTGATTTTTTGTTTATTTTTTTAAGTGCAAGTGATCAAGAATAATCAAAATAGTCATGAACTTGTTTTTGTATACAACACCTACAATGCAACTTCTAACTTAGAATAACTAAATTATACTAATAAAAATTAAATACATACTTGCTGAGAAAACAAACAACATTTATAAAGTTTCACTGACAAGGATTTAAATAGAAGAAAACTAAGCAAACATTTTTTGATAGAGAGATTTTGTGTTTATAATGTTTTTAAATATTAATCACATGATTAATATTGACTGAAACCTTATATAGTCAACCACTTGGTCTTAGATGATCAATCTATTTTATTTATATACTTTCCAAAAATATGTAGTGTTAGCTACTATTTCTAAGAAATTAAGAAAACCAAATAGACTAATTTCTTTAGAAAAAATGTATTATTTTGATAAGACAGATTCTTAGGTAACTAATTGGAATTTAACTCTTTTATAGGACTTTACCTTTTCATAAACTCAAAGTGACAATAAAAATAGCAAACAATGTAATTGGTTTTCATTTAACAGAGAAAAAATAGAATAATTATGCTTATTGCATTTAAATAAGAATATAAAAATGGAATACTTTTTATAAAAAGCCCATCATACATTTTATAGAGTAAAATATATTCACTGGACACAGATATTTTTACAATATGTTAGATATGACCTAGAGCTAAACATACATTTCAATTTATTTAAGCAAAAAATATATATACATAAAAGCAATTTTGAGCTAGATACATTTTTATGATAATGGAGCTTCAATATTTTCTCATTTCTTAAATACAGACTGACTTTCAAATGTTATTTAAAAAATAGTTGAGAATCTTTCTACATAAGATCCTGTCTAGCACATCTATATATATAAAAGGCTAATAAGCTAAGTATCCAACCATCTGACTGGTTGCTATGACATGCATTGACCACCGGGGGCAGACGCTCAATGCAGGAGCTGCTGTGATGCACACTGACCATTTACAGAGAAATGGCACTGCGGACCTGGTGCCAACAAAGCAACACTCAGCTTCCCCCAAGTGGGACACAGGCCCTGCCACCACCCTGGAGTGACACCCCACCAAATTGCAGCTGACACTGCTGAGACCCTATGGCACAAAATGCAGCTCACAGCCCAGCCAAGCCTGGAAACAGTGGCTGTGGGTACTGGATAATGATATCATGTAGCAATACCTGGACTCAAAGACAGAGACAATTTAGAGGCCCAAAGAACCCTCCCCCTTGTCTCAGGACAATTGTTTTTAGAAAAATTTTGAAAGGCCATTCATTAGAGATATCCCTGTTGGAGCAATATCTTCTTGCACATCTTTCTTTTCTGTTCCCCAAGGGTGCTCTCAAGATATGCTCCAATAAATTACAGCAAACAGATCTTAGAGATTCACATTGCATTTATCAGGAAACCTGACTATAATTACACATTAGTCATTCAGTATATGAAAGTCTATCGGTCTCTGTGTATAATACACACATATGTATATGTGTGTACATGTACATATATATGTGTACATACATATGTATAATGTATATATACATATGTATATCCTCATCTATACATTTATATGTGTGTATGCATATGAAATGTCCTTGCTGAATGCCACTCGCATATTTTTGATTGCCATTATTCTTATGAAAAACATTCAGCAGGGACATTTCACAATAAACACGCAATCATTTAGCACTTTGCCAAATTTTTAATCTTAGTGGGAGCTGAATATAATTTTAACAATATGCAAAATATCCTATTTAAATAAAACTCAGGTAATGTCTCCTTTTGGGCTGATTATTGCTTATCTGAAATATTCCACCAACTGCTTGGATATTTTGTTATTGCATTAATCTGAATTTGTTTTCTGGAAGGCTTAATCCATAAGGCTATAAATTTTAGTAAACTAATATAATTTATAAAATTTAACATTACATCTTATAAGATGTATGTGCTTGTTAAATGTCACAATTTGGTACCTTTGGCTTGGCAAAGAATTTCCCCAAATCTTGCAAAACAGTATTCTTAAAAGATATTCATGATTTTGCCTGCAAAATTGTAAATATTCAGAATCATGAATGGTACCTAAGACACTTACATATGTGTTGTATAAATAAGGTAAAAAAATATGAATATTTCCTATTACTAGGTTTTCAAAGTTATCAAACTTTAATTTTATAACATGTAATCTGCTATTATTTTCATACATTGCATTTTTCTCTGACCTTATATTTTGCTTTTATAGATATACTAGAGGCCTGTTGCACGAAGATTCGTGCAAGAATAGCCCTTCCTTCCCCTGGCTTCGCTCCCAGCAGCCTGGGAGCCTGCAAGTCCTCGCTCCTGGCTGGAACGCTGCTCCTGTAGCTCCCTCCGTCCCCCGCCAGGCTGCTCCGCCCCTGCATATGGAAATTAACCCACCATCTTTGTTGGGTTAATTTGCATACTCACTCCTGATTGGCTTGTGGGTGTCATGGATTTATGGTCAATTTCCATATGTCTCTTTTATTAGTGTAGATATATTGCTATGTTCTTTATTTTTCTGTCATGACTTTACTTAACTTGTCCAAGCTTTACGCAAGTTTACTGCATATAAAGAACATAGTTACAGTAACTAGTTTAATGTCCTTGTCCACTGATTCTATCATGTTTCATTTCTGGTAGTTCTCATTCATTGATTTTTTTACCATTTTATAATAAGCCTGCTAATTTTGGGTAGTATACTATACATTGTCAATTTTACTTTGTTGGTTCCTGGATATCTTCATGTTTTTGCTTTCCTAGAAGCACAGCTTCATCTCTTCAACTCATGGGGACTGGCAGGCTTTGCCTGGGTTCCACTTACTTGTGGCACATCTTGTAATCTCTCACCACACATAAAGGGGGGATAATTTTAGTACTACTTTTGTGGTTTCCTGTTGTTTTGTTTTTGTTTTTGTTTTTTAATATATTTTATTGATTTTTTACAGAGAGGAAGGGAGAGGGATAGAGAGTTAGAAACATCGATGAGAGAGAAACATCGATCAGCTGCCTCCTGCACACCTCCTACTGGGTATGTGCTCGCAACCAAGGTACATGCCCTTGACCAGAATCGAACCTGGGACCCTTGAGTCCGCAGGCCGACGCTCTATCCACTGAGCCAAACCGGTTAGGGCTGTGGTTTCCTGTTTTAAGGGATTATTTTACTTCATTGCTTGATGCCCAATGCTTTGAACTTGCTTCATATATTTTGCTTATTTTATTTGTTCTTTTACTAATATGTGGAAGGGCAACTTTGTCCCTTTTTCTCCATCTTGGCCAGAGAAACAAGATCATCCCTGCAATGTTGATGTTTTCTCATCATGTTTCCTATTGTTTCTAATGTGGAAATTGTGAATAAAAGTTCTTGTCAGTTTCTCTCCAAATATTTTTTAAAACCATGAGTTTAGTTTTATCTGTAATAATTTCAATATATTTTTTACTATTTCTTTACTACTATCTATTAGTATTTACAACATTTTCTAAGAATTAAGTCTTTGATATCTATCACTAATTAAAATGTCCTGCTGTTAATAGAATTTTCCTTCTGGAATAGCAAAGAAAATTAAATTTACATACACTTGATGATGAAAATGAAATAATTAATTGTCTATGGATGCTCTTAGCTCTTGCAATAACATAGCATTTTTTTGAGAAAATACAGGCAAAAAAAGATGAAGCTAAGCAGTACAAAAATTTAAACACCCTGAACTGAGCAGAAAATCATATTTATAAATGATATTTGAGTGGTAATTTTAAAAACATAGTCCTCACATAATGCTTAGTATCTTGACATCTTGTTTAGTATCACTTCCAAAATTAATGCAATAGCTCTTATGTTTTATTTAGCCACAAATTGTGTATTATTAGTATTACCTTCCTCACAAGTATGTATGCATATATTACATTTAAAAAAATTATAAAACCTTTTGGCATAGGATACATATCTAACATTTTTTTAAGGGGGAATTCATAGAAGAAGTGAGTAACTTAATAGTGATTAACCTGAGATTTGTAAATCTAAAAGAGCTATGTGGTATAACAATGTACTATATCTCTATTATAAAAACCCCCGTGGCTGTGACGCCATCACACTGTCATGACCAAATGCCAAAAGGCACCTGCTGAACGTCATATGATTTCTTCATGGGAACAAGTAAGTGTTGCTCTGTTCAATTCTCATCTTCCAACGAAGGTCAATTTAAGTGCTCCTGAGAAGGAAAGGTTAGGGCAGGAAACTATTCTTATCTCCGTCCACAACTGTCTTCAAGGTGGGTGGGGCGGTGTGTGCAACGAGGCACACACGGGTGGGTGGGGACTTGATGCTGGGTCCCCCTGCACACCAGGTCTGGGTCTCATGCGATTTCGCGCAGTGGGCCTCTAGTTGTTTTATATTTTGAATAAGCATTTTATTTGAATTCTAATTTAAGAAATATTATTTGGAATTCTGGTTCTGGTCATTAAGTAACTTGTATTGGCTATACCTTTAGCAGTAGCAAAAAATTATGAACTCTAGATAAAATATAAAAAGCAACTTTTTAAGAACAACCTTACATAGGTAAAATTTAAAGGGACACTGCCTTAGAAGAAGATAAGCAAATGAGTTGTGTTACATTTAGCTATCCCCCCCCCCGCCCCAAGAATACTTTTTAGTCAAATAGTGGAGTAAAAGGGAAAACAGAAGATGACTGTCTCACTAAGATGCAGGAAAAATGAACAAAGTTTGAGGTTGGCAGAAGTACTGGAAATTGAAGAGGAAATTCTAAAATTAAGGGAGCCACAAAGAGTGAATTCTCAAAAAAAAAAAAAAAGTGTGCCTCAAATCTATGTTGTACTATTTAACTGTCCATGCAAGTGACAAAAGTCCTAGGAGTTTAGAAGAAATTAGCAGCTGAGCAGTAATTTTTTTTTTTTTTTTTTTTTTTTTTTAGCTACCACCTGTGCTGGGAAAAAGAAAGAAAGAAAAAGAAGAAGTTTGAATCCCATCAAAAATGATTTTTTTTTTTTTTTTAAATCTGGCATTTCACTTCAATGCAAGATTGACATTTCCTATGATTAAGCTTCGGACTAAAATTTTTGCTGTAGGACAAAGGGCAGATCTCAACAAGCCTCCTTTACAAAACCAGAAGCCAGGCCTCCGCGAGATAAAGATAATCCTCTGGTAATTTACCTGTAACAACAAAGCTCAACATTCGGTAGTGTAAAGAGGCAAAACTACTGTGTGGTGATTAAAGTAAGAATAGCAGTTGTCATTGGTTGGGGAAGTGATAATGTTAGCTGGAAAGAGGGAAAAAAAGGGAACTTTCTGTGGTAATGGAATATTCTCCATCTTGCTCCGTGTTTGAACACACATCAAAATTCATCAAATTGTGCATGTAGAAATCTTGGTTCCCTATCATTTACATATGTAACTTAAATTTGTTATTAAATATAAAACAAACTCAAAAGCAAATTTAAGACTGTGACTGAATGAAAATAAAATTTACAGTTTTACATATGTGTTTGTGTGTATGTGTATGTTGAGCTAAAACCAGCTGAAAGACTTGTTTGCCAAATCAAATCCACATGAATGAGCAATCTTAATCTTAATTTTTACTGATACTTTCTTTCAAAGTTTCAAACAACAAGTAGACACAGGCAAAGCAGAGAGGTCGGCACATCTCAGTTGGCTTCTTTCTTCCTACATGGGACTCATGTCTCCTGGCAAAGAACAGTTAGTGAAGTTTTAATAAGATTCTAAATCATTCCTCACAGCAGAGAGCATTCATGTTATGAAACATCCCCATTTCTTTTTTACCACAAAAAGTTGACTACTTACATGACATTTGCTGTGGACCAAGGTATCATAAATTTATAGATTGCAAGTGTGTTTACAAATAACAATCATATACCAGTAATATACTATTAATAGAATTTCATAGATAAAAATTATATTTTAGCAAATACTATTTACTTTGCCATCTGTTACCATGCTCACAATAATATTGAACTGGACGCTTTGTATTTTCTTTTTACTGGCAGTACCTCCTCACAGTAGATAAATGAGTCACATGCCATCTATGTTATTTATTTTTACTCAGTTTTAATGCTGGACAAAACCTCCACAATAGCTAGAAAGATATTTCTAAATAAACACTGACAGGCTGCATGAACAGTCTTCAAGTAGGTTTGCAATGAAAATTTTAAGTTGTTGAGATTGCACGATCATTTCCACGAACCTCAAAATGATACCCAATAACATATATTCTTAGCTAGAAATAGGTATTACAGAGACTATTTTAATATTACAAAATTTAATACACTGAGAAATCAGAGAATAAGTATATATAATTCCATAAGTATATCTAAAAAAAATGACTAAATGCAATTAAATGTGTTATTTTTTTGATATGCTCAACTTAAATGTTAGCTTCACAGTTCTACTATGTTTTATATATAGCACTTCATGGTCAGAAACTTTTGCTTCCTGCCCTAGTCGATTTGGCTCAGTGGATAGAGTATCAACCTGCGCATTGAAGGGTCCCAGGTTCGATTCCAGTCAAGGGCACATGCCTGGGATGCAGGCTCAATTCCCAGTGGGGGCATGCAAGAGGCAGCCAATCAATGATTCTTTCTCATCATTGATATTTCTATCACTCTCTCCCTCTTCCTTCCCCTCTAAAGTCAATAAGAACATATTTTTAAAAAGAAACTTTTGCTTCCAATTATTTTTATAAAATTTCAATTGGATGGTTGGTTAAAATCATAGACATGATATAACAGCAGTTATATCAATAAAGCATCTTATTCCCAAAAGTAAATAGCACTGGAAGGTATGCTTCCTAATCAACCATTGTGCTTCAGAAACTTTGGAAATGACACTTCTTTATCTTCAGATCACAACGTTAACGCTGTTTTGCCAACATACTTGTCTTAGGACCTAGACTAGGTCAGAATTCCACTTATGTACTTTACTAGTACCCTGAACTTTTCTTATTAGGCTTTGCCACTTGTTTAATAATGTCTTTTATTTATGTAATTACACAATACATATCACAGCTGTTACAGTGTAGGCCCCATGAAGTCTGTGGATATATTTATTAGTTCACATTTTTATTCTTAGCATCTAATACAGACTTGGTTTCCTAAACTTGTTCAAAAAACCCTCACCAAGAAAGGAAGAAGAAGAAAGGAAGGAAGAGAGGAAGGGAGGGAAGAAGGGAGGGAGGGAGGGAGGGAGGGAGGGAGGGAGGGAGGGAGGGAGGGAGGGAGGAAGGAAGAAAGGAAGGAAGGAAGGAAGGAAGGAAGGAAGGAAGGAAGGAAGGAAGGAAGGAAGGAAGGCAGGCAGGCCCATGTTGTTATTGCCAAAGGTGATGAGGGAATAATTGCCCTCTGTGAAACTTGGCATTCACTAAAACTAAACTGCTAAGTGGGAGGAGGAAAAAAAATGTATTTATGCAGGATTCTTCATTTTATAAATTTTTACATGGGATTAACTAAGAGTTGCCTAGATGCTGTTATGGGTTGAATTGTGTTCTTCTAAAGTTTATATGTTGAAGTCCTATTCCCCAGTCCTTTAAAATGTAACCATAGAGATAAGTTCTTTATAGAGTTGATTACATCAAAATGAGGCCTTCAGGGTAGCCTCTAAGCCAATATGACTGGTGTTCTTATAAGAAGAGGAAATTTGGACACATAGAAACATACTAGGGATAATGCACAGAAAAAAAAAAAAAAAAAAAGACCACATGAGGACACAGTAAAGAGCATCCAGCTGCAAGACAAAGAGGGAAGCCTCAGGAGAAAGAAAACCTGCCAAAGCCTTGACCTTGGACTTCTAGCCTCCAAACTGTGAGAAATAAACTTCTATTGTTTAAGCCACCCTGTTCTGGTACTTTGCTATGGCAACCCTAGAAAACTAATATACATACCCAATCTACTTTAGTCCTGTTGCAATTGTAAAATATATATGGGCCACAAGCTAAAAAACAAACAAACAATGCTTTAATTCATATTTAAGTGAGATTTTAGAAAAGAGATATTTAAAAACAAAATACTATTTGTTGTTCTTAAAATATTTTGCTTTCTTTTCTGCTTTCTTTTGCATTTTAGACTGAGTATGTTTGCACATGTTTGCATGTTGAGGAAGGAGAAAAATGGTTTTGGGAAGAAGTAGTTATTGCCAAATAAAATAACTTAAAGTATGTGTTTGCATATAAAATATTATGTCATAAATACAAATAACTTCCTTCATTCTCAGCAAACAACAATGGATAAATATTCTAACGTGCATAACCAAAGAAAAAAACAGATAATTAAGTTTGTATTGCTACAGAAAACCGAAGAAGAACAAAGCAATACTTAGAGAGATGGAGTTATGTTTATTACGCATGGGTCCAGAGGAAAATGGCTCTCAAATTCTGGGCCCCAACATGCAGGAATTTTCCCTATTTATATGTTTTTACCTTCTTTGTCTCCCAAATATGGGGTGTTTCTGCCCCTTTTTCAAGTTCTTAAAGAGCCCGTATGTGCTGGGGCCTGAGACCTCAACCAGAGGCCTGGCCTGGTGCCAGCACTGATAACCTTGTCTGGGGAAGGTTTAATGGCCTCTCTGAAGTGGTAGTAGTCTTAGCAAGCAAGAATTTACAGAAGCCAAATAGCAGGGTTAAAATTTCAAACAGCAGTATTTATATAAGATGGATGCTTCATTCCCCACTGGTTTCATGTACATGAGTCAAATCATTGACTCTTAGTCATTGTAGTTATATTTACCCCTGAGGATTATAATCTTAATTTTCTGCCTAATAAAGTTAGTGGGCCTGCTTATAAGATAAGGGCCCGGAATGAGGGCCAGGAGTAATCTTTAGAGAGTCTGAAGAGTCCTGGACTCTCAATTTTTCCTGGGCTGTCTTAAGCTGGGTGTGATGAAGCCACGTTGGGATTCTGTTGACCTTGACTGCCGTGGAGGTGGTCCTTTCCAGGTAGGAGTCAGTCCTTGGGTGGCAAATTTCTAAACAGAGTCACCAGGGTGGAAGGGATAAACCAGATCAGAAGTTGGTACAGGCAGAGTGTCTCAGATATGCTTCTGGATTGCTTCCTGGGTAGACTGTAAAGCCTGTAAGAATTTGAATAAAGACTGGTTATAGATTTTAGCTTTTCTAGATTGGGTAGGTCAGGATCTGGAAGAGTCACTAGAATCTGTAGAGGCCCCACTGGCTTTAGGGCAGCCTCATGGTCAGCTTCATCTGTGGCCCAGTTCCCTCTTGCTTCTGTGGAGAACCCTTACCTTGTTGTAAATGCGTACCTGCTATCAGTATACATTGTTACTGATTTTTCTTTTGTCCACCGGAGAGCCTGAAACTGGGTGACTCAAGTGTTTGACATCCAGTGCTCTAGTGTGTTCTGGAGTAAAACCTCAACATCATGTGGGGCAGTTAGGATTAGTTACTGCCCTAGGGTTAACTTATTTGCTTTTTCAATAAGCATAGCTGTGTGCTACCTCCCAGAAGCAAGTAGGTCACTCAAATGCAAAGGGGTCAAATCTTTTGGACAAATAGGCTATCAGCCTTTTCTAGGGGATGAGACTTTGGTGAGTACCTCTTTGCCTATGCCCCTTGTCTCACATACGTAGAGGTGGAAAGACTTAGTTACATCCTGTAGCGCTAGTTGGCCCATCGTTCCTGCCCTGCTCATGTCTGTCTAACTGCCTAATATATTACCTCAAGAATCCTGGCTCTGAATTCTTTTAGGGAAAATGGACATTGAATTTCTTCTGTAGCTGCTTCGTGCTGAGGAGGGACGGAGTTTTCTCTCAGAGCCAAGAGATCCTTGCTGTCTGTCACAGGGACAATGAGGCCGGGGCACAGAAGGAGGTGGGCTTGTGACCTGGCAGAGACGAACTGTAACAAATGGTCTGGTGGAAGGGAAAGAAAACATTTCAGTTTTAATAACCTCTATTGAAATAGAATTTTTCTCCTCAAATTACCTCTATGTTTATCAAAAGAGCCAGATAAAGACTAATTTACCTATTGTATTTAATTTGGTTTGATTGTTTGCATAAACACAACAAGAATGGTAACTGACTACCTTTTCCAGAATTTCATTATTGAATCTTATTGTGCCCCGTAGGGCCAGGAAGCCAAGTCATCCAGCTGCCGTCCAGCCTGCCTGTAGTATCTGCTGAGTTAGATGAATCCCTCACCTGCAGCAACTCCACCTGGGCCCATGCCCTAGGTTTTAAGGCCCATCTCAGTAGGCCTCCTACTCGTCACAGCCTAGAGTGTGTGGGGTTCCACAGGGACGCAGAGTATCCTTATTGCTCCCCTTCTACTCTGACCAACCACCAGTGATGGTAGGGCATGGGCCTGACGCTCCAGCGCCAGCCATTTTCAGGTCTCCCAAGCAGGATACCAGGCTTTTCCTTGGCACTCTTATTGGCTTCAAGTCTTCAGAGTTCAGACAGGGCTCTTTAAAACATGACACTACAGTCAAAGTTTCCGGTCAATAAAACCACTATTAGAAACCGGTCTTACTGAATTTATGCAGAGAAATGTATTGCCATGATTTATTAAGCATTGCCAAATTTCAGAGGAATTATATAAGGAGAAAAATATACTGACCTGCTTTAGGATCTTCTGATTTTCCTTGTCAGTCCTTTCTATGGATTCTTCAGAGTAATATAACTATCTTCAAATGGCAAGGAGAAATTCAAAATGTGTCTATATTCAAGTAGACAATTATAGTTGTCCTTGTAGTAGGGTTCCCCCTACTTAACTTGTCCTTAAAATTTCATATGGTCTCTGGGAGGGGTGACATGCCCTCTGAGAAAGGACTAAGGGAGCTTTATTGCTTTACAGGGTTTCATATGTCACAGGACCTCACGGGGTCAGTAATTCCTGTAACAAAGGGCTGGTACTCACCACTTCCCTCTGTTCCAAACAGGCCTTCCCCAGTTTTCTAAAGTTGAGGTTTGTGCCACCCCTGACATGGGCATGGTCACATATGCCTGCCTGCAAGACAGTAACATTGGCACTGTGGCCACCTTAGGTAGCCAAATCTTCTGCTACCATATATGACATATGGTAGGGCTATACAAATATCTTAGGGAGGTGACTAAAGTCTATTCTTGACCTTCCTACACAAAACAAAATTGTCCTTGTCTCTCTGGAGCCCTGTCCATGAAGTCACAGGTATCATCTAAATCTATTATACAGTTTTCTGCAGGTCACTGTCAGGGCTGTGCATGGTGGCCAGTTCTTCTTTCTAGCCACAAACACAGCCTAATTTCCCTAAATTTTATTCTGGCACTGGAGAAAGTTGTTTTGCTGTAAACAGGCAGCTTAACCCCTACATATCTGGGCTTGGACATCTGCCTAGAAAGCCATAATTTATAAGTTTAACATGTGGCCTTAGGTCCTTCCAACCCAACAGGGTCTCTGCCATTCCTCAGTCAGACTCCTCCTCTCTTGGAGTATCTCAGATTCCTGAAGGCTCCCTGGTCCAGGGAGAATGCCTTTCCTTTGCTCTTTGACTTTAAGCTGTCAGTCCAAAACAGCCAGAGTTGCGGTTAGAAACAGCTTTGCATATTGCAAAATGCTTCTGTGGCAGTGGCTTGGGTATTAGGCCCCTTGTCTTCCCACCAGTCCCCTTTGTGGCAGAGCAGGGACCAGGCCTCTCCCAAGTGAGTGCACTGGAAAGGGATCTCAGCCCCTCCTTTTCCAGCAGCAACAGGTACTGAACCCTTTTAGTACATTTGCAAACAGGGATCTTTCACTAGCTCTGTCTGCTGCTTTTACAGATCCTGGGCCTGCTGCTCTATTCCTGGGGCTGCAGGAAGCCTAGTAGCAGTCACTGGCTTCTGCTTTAACTGTTGTAGCCAGCAAGCCAAAGGCCTAAGTCTTGTATTGCTTGTTGTAAAATGCTCATTACTCACTGGGCAGCAGCGGGGCAGCTCTAGTGTCAGGTAAATGTCTGCTGTCCCCCGCTTTTCTTGCTGCTGAGGCTTCTTCCAGGGCCACTGCAGGCAGCTCGGGCATTCAGCTCCCCTCACCCCCTTCTTTCATCTGGCTCTTGGGGGCTGAGTCTGCCTAGCAACCAGTTTTAAATCACCAGGGCAGCTAGATTAATTATGCTTGCAGAAAACTTGCAACCTTAAATCTAGTGAAGTTCTGATAAGACACCTGGACCATACCCCTACGCCAGCAGAGCAGTCTGCAGCCAGTAAAATCAACAAAAACCTATCTCTCCCTGCTTCATAATTAACTGCGGACAACCCCCCCTCCCCCTTCCCGTCCCCCAGTCCATTTGCTTGTCTCTCTTTCCGATTGTGAGTCAGAGGAAGACAATTCCTATAGAGGGGAGAAATAGAAACAGTGGGAGTTTCAGAGAAAACTACAGAGAACCACTGTAGTAGTCCTCCCTTTCGAAGGCTGAGGTCCGACCTGTGGAGGAAAATGACTCTTAGTCAGCCTGGAAAGATAGGGAGGAGGAAGATAAGGGTGTGTAGGGAGATTTCTTGGGAACTGAAAGCCTGGATAGCCTCCTGAAAGAAAAGATCTTTAATCCAGTTACAGATGCTATTAGAATCAGGGGTCCATAGATAGTTAATAATAACTTCAGCCTTTGTCCTCACATTGGATTATGATGTCACAGGCAGGGATAGGGCCTGTAAATCTCTCCGCCCTGTGGAGCTGTAAGCCCTGCCCCTGGAAGTCTCAGATGACCAAAAGAGATAAGAAAGCCATAAATAAAGTTCTTTGTTCTTTGAAATGTCATAAATTTATACCTTTAAATTAACCCTAGGACTTGCCTTACTTATACAAAATTAGAGAGAAATTTTTATTAGCTAAGTGGGCTGATTCCCTCCCACTGTGATAGAGAGCAAACATCTCTGAGAAAAATAACTCAGCAGCGCTGCTTAAGACGTTTGCAGACCATTACAGGTTCAGCCTTTAATAAATAAAACATTTTAGCCAGATGAGTCAACAGAAATGCAGAATAAATCAAAGTAGCTTTCACTTCACACAGACCAGTTAATGAGCAGATAATTATGCCAAGACAGACAAACATCCATACTCACACTCTCTCAGTAGACTAGCCCAGATTGGAGCTGAGCAGATAAAGGAAACAATGCCCAACTCCCCAGATGAGCATGGGGGCACTCCCGGCACCCATGCCCCAGAACAGAATTCTCAACCGATGTCTTGGTGAGAACCTATCAGAGGAGTTAAGACTGCGTCCAGTCCACCTTCTCAGTAGCAAATTGGCTAGTCCCACACAAACAAACAGCAGAGTGAACTCATAATTTCTTAATCGAATCTGAATTCATTCACCTCCAGAGTCCCACATTTATATACTAGCTAGTCCGAGTTTTTGACTTTTACCAGATATTTACCCAGAGTTTAAACAGTCACCTGATTCCTGACTCCTGATTAATTTGCCTGAGGAAGCCGTATGGCTTCCGGGGAGGTGATCAAGCTCCCCCTTCCACTCACTTGGAGTGGGCTGAACTGACGGGGCCCTACCTTACCAATTCTGTTGACAGGTCCAGAAGCGTCCGTCCACTCTCTCCAGATGCCAGCTGGGTCCTGGGCTGAGGTCCGGGAGTGCCCGGAGTCCCCTGGTTCAATTCTGCTAAATCAGCAGAGCAGCACCTCCCGGAGGCCTATCCGGCTCCCCGGGCCCCAAACCCGGCCCATTCACCGGAGGCCAAAAGGCCAAGCACAGTTGTTCTCGGTCAGGGAACCAATAATGTTACAGAAAACTGAAGAAGAACAAAGCAATACTTAGAGAGATGGAGTTACATTTATTACGCATGGGTCCAGAGGAAAATGGCTCTCAAATTCTGGGCCCCAACATGCAGGAATTTTCCCTGTTTATATGTTTTTACCCTTCTTTGTCTCCCAAATATGGGGTGTTTCTGCCCCTTTTGCAAGTTCTTAAAGAGCCCGTGTGTGCTGGGGCCTTGAGACCTCAACCAGAGGCCTGGCCTGGCGCCAGCACTGATAACCTTGTCTGGGGAAGGTTTAATGGCCTCTCTGAAGTAGTAGTAGTCTTAGCAAGCAAGAATTTACAGAAGCCAAATAGCAGGGTTAAAATTTCAAACAGCAGTATTTATATAAGATGGATGCTTCAGTATGTCTTCTACCACTAATTTAAAAATTGGCCAGATTATTATTTTATTACATTTTTACCCTAGTGAGGAATCAAAATCTTGCACTTTGTATATTTTGAAGTATATACGTATTTACTATCAGAAAATGAGAAGACAATTTTGATATCTCTGATTTTCTTGCAAAACTTGTAAACCAAGTGTTCTAGAGTCATACCACTAGTATGAGCTTAACTAAGATCTTAAAATAATAGAGAATTGTTATTTTAAATTACAATTTATTTCTAAGTACCTCTTTTCACAAAATGAACTTTAAAGTGACAATATCAATGCTTTAATTTTCATTTTAAGACCTGTGACAACTTTTAAGATAACTTTAAGTAGCTCTATCATTGCAAAATTGTCAGAGAAATATAGCAAAGAAAATCAAATAGCAGTTCAGAGAACTTATTAGACTTTTCTGGGACACATAAATGTTAAAGAAATCAGATTTGCCAGAGGAACACATCACACTTTGAAATAAATTCTATTTAAGGAAGCCAACCTATATAACAACTACTTTTTTCTTTCTTTCTTTTTTTTTTTTTTTTTTTTACTAATTTCTCACAAAGCCCTAGTATCTCAATACACTATGAGATAAGATTTATTAGCACAGAATTTTAGTTGTGTAAACCACAAAATTTTATTTCATAGGATACTGGAGGCTATTCATTAGCGTATTGTGAAGCACATCATAAATAATTTAAACTATAGTTGTCAAAATAAAATAAAATAAAATCATTTATGCTGCACTTTCCTTATCTTACTATTGTTCATGTATTTGCTTGATTATTCATCTACAAAATCCACTAAATCACAGTCCCTGTCATTTTAGTGAATTATTCTGCATCATTTCAACTTGACTGATTATGTTGAAAGAGTACAATCAGGTATCTCAGGCTATCATTTATATATTATTTTAAAAATGCATACAAATACATTTTAAAATGATATTCAAAAACTCTAGGGAATTGAAGAACAAATGTTAAAACAGATTAGTAAAAGTGATTTCCTATCATTCAGAAAAATTTAGAAAAACAAATTCAGGACAATAAATGAAGATGAGAACATAAAATTGACTGAAATATCTAACAGGAAAAAAGTAATGCTCTCTATTTTTACTGTTAAGAAATAGAAAGTAGCAGAGATAATCTAGACTCCAAAATACAAATTAGATGTTGTTTTCTTTAAAGTTTTTAGCTTAGTGCTTAAAGTAGAGAACCAATAAAAACGCCTGGAATTCATTTTTAGTTCTGTAACTTAAAATGTAGTCTTGAGTTAATTATTTTAACTTGTCCTTTAAAGAAAAGTTATTCCCTATCTTTTATTTCTTGACATCTTTTATCACTTGGGAGCCTTTGATGTTACATTCAAGCTTGGCATCCATTTTAAGACTGATCTCAGTGCTTTTAGTCATTTTGAATCTTATCAGTATATCACTTACTGACTGGGGGACTTTGGTTTTAAGGATCCTCTGCTATGAAATTTGTCCCTAAATGTGGTAAATGAGAAATTTGCATGACTGCCTTCCAGCAAGAACTCTATGCATGAACACATTTTAGTCTACTTTATTCTCATGAAAAATATCATAATCTCATGAATAAGACATTATTTGGGCTCTACAGCTCTCTGTGTGAAGTTTGCACCCCTATTAAGCATAATAGTTGTTCATTTTCCTTTTTGCTTTATACAGATTCATAACGTAGAATTTTCGGGTTCTGAAAATTATCTCAGTGCTGGTTAAGATTTGAACTACTGCCAATAGACAATTTTCTACTTTGTAAATAACCCACAGAAGCATATTTGCAAATTTTTAGAAATCCAATTCAGACTGGTTAAAGATGCATTTTGGTGAGTAAATATGACAAAAATATAATAATATATAATAAGTATAACAAAATTTAATACAAGCTTATTGGGATATAGGTATTTAAGCTGCTGGTTTATTGTGCTAGAGAAATAACTGAAATGGAAAGCATATAAAATCTGAAAAATTAACTGGGCAGTTTCTGGTTCTGTATGTAAGAGGCTTAGAAGTTGCCACTCCATCCTAACAAAAGCGAAAAGCTAAACAGACTAAAAATCAACAACTCTTCTTGAATCCATAGAGAGGTGAGGATACAATACAAACCAGTGTCTCAAAGATTAGAGAGAGAGAGACAGACAGACAGACAACTACAGGAGTCACTGCTTATCTAGCAGAAACTCATGAGCAGAACCACCATAGGAACCAGTGCTGGGGAAGAACAAGATGAAATGTGATTGAAGAATTGGCAGAGGTTAGCCACCCACCACAGCACCTGACAACTTCTCTGTTGGTGGGTGCGATCCAGTGGTGGGCTGAAACTAAGCCCCAGTTTAGGAAACATATTCTTATTCTTCATATGGATGACTCTGTGCTGAACGCATGGGAACAACCAGGAAATGACTGAGGGAGGATGTTATGTGGTCTGCTCTGGCTTTGGGTTGTGACAGAGCTTTTGCTGTGTTGTGTGTGTTTTTTCTGCAGTTAATCACAGTAGAAATCTGACTTTTGATGAGATTGTCAGCTTTGCCCGACAGATGTGGCACTGATCTTTAGCTAGAGAGCTCTCTAGAACCATTAAAGAGATCCTGGGGACTGCCCAGTCTGTGGGCTGCAATGTTGATGGCTGCCACCCTCATGACATCATAGATGATATCAACAGTGGTGCAGTGGTATGTCTGGCTAGTTAAGAACTGCAAAGGAACATGTTTCAATTAAAGATTAATTGACAACCAAAAAAAAAAAAAATGGTGAAGATTCAGTATGGACAGCTCTAAGAGTTAAAAAACCAAGGGAAACCCAGTGATAGAGAGATCCCTACACTTTTTTTTTTTTTACCTTTAGGGCCCCCAGATTCTCATCTATAATAATAAAAGGGTAATATACTAATTAGACCGGACATCTTCTGGACGTCATTCCAGACATCCTTCCTGATGAAGCTGGGGCCAGAGGGAAGCCAGCCCAGGTCCTGGGTGCCTGTGGGAGGCCAGAGGAGGGAAGCAGCCTGGGTCCCGAGTGCCGGAGGGAAGCCGGCGCTGGCAGGCCGGGTCCCGGGTGCCAGAGGGAAGCTGGTGCCAGCAGCTGGGGGAAGGAAGGCCTACTCTTGCACGAATTTTTATGCATCAGGCCTCTAGTAGTAAATATAAAAGGAAAATACCTTTACCTTTTAGGCAGTGGAAGAGGAAAAGGACCATTTTTAAATATACCAGAGTACTCTGTTCTTAACAAGGCCTAGTTGACATGATTCTAATTAACCTGGGGAGGGAAATAGCAAACTCCAGGCCACTCTAGCCATCCATCCCACCTAAGAAGGGAAAAACAAACAAACAAACAGAAACACTTGTAAAGTTTACACAGTCCCACTAAAATACTGAGTCAACGTAAGCATAGGATTCTAGAACATTTCCTTTCCCCTCACACACACCCCTCACTACTACATTGCTAAAGACCAATTTATAGCAATTCCTTATACCTGGTACATTATGTCCATCTTTTAAGAAAACAATTGCAGTGCTTATCAAAAGGCATAAAACACAATATGCAAAACACCAGAACCAAATATGACACAAATGTTTAAAATATCATACCCAAAATTTAAAACAACAATGATTACTATGCTAAGGGTTCTAATAGAAAGAGGAGACAGCATGCAAGAGCAGGTAGGCAATATAAGACAAGAGATGGAAATCTTAAAAGTGCAAAAAAGAAATGCTATAGGTTAAAAAAGAAAGAAAGAAAAGAAAAAAAACAAAACACACACACACACAAAAAAAAACCACCCACAAATAATATAAACTGTAACACAAATGACTAATGCCTTTGATGGGCCTATTCATAAACTGGACATAGCTGAAAAAATTTTCTGAGCCTGCGGATATGCCAACAAAAAAAAACCCCCAAAATTAAAAAGCAAAGAGAATAGACAGAAAACAGAATAGAATATCCAAAAACTATGTGAACACTATAAAAGACATACATGTAATGGTAATATCAGAAGAAAAAAGAAAAGAAAAAAAAATATTTGAAACAATAATGACTGAGAATTTTCCTCAAATTAAATGTCAGACATCAAACCACACATCCAGGATGGTCAGAGAATACCAGTCAGGATAAATGCCCTACAAACAAACAACCCTCCCCACCACCCTGAAGGGGCTGTGGCCAGCCTGCAAACAGCCATCAGCCCCTCACCCAGTCTGGCCAGGCACCCCAGCGGGGACCCCCACCCTGAAGGCTGTGTGGCCAGCCTGAAAATGGCCCTCAGCCCCTCACCCAGGCTGGCCAGGCACCCCAGCAAGACCCCCCACCCTGATCTGGGACACCCTTCAGGGCAAACCAGCTGGCCCCCACCCATGCACCAGGCCTCTATCTATACTAATAACAGGGTAATATGCTAATTAGACTGGGAGACCTTCCAGGAGACCTTCCATACATTCTTCTGGACAAAGCCATGGTGGCGGGGCCGAGATAGAGGCGATTAAAGGCCAAGAGTTGAGGGCAGTTGTGGGTGATCAGTCCAGGATGGGAAGGCAGTTATGGGTGATCAGGCTGGTGGGGGGCGGGGCCGTTGGGGTAAGCAGACCAGCAAGGGGGCCAGTTGGGGGCAAGCAGGCCATCAGTGGGGGTCAGTTGGAAGTGATTAGGACAGCAAGGGGGGGCGCTTGGAGTGAACAGGCCCAGGGTGGCAGTTGGGGGTGATCAGGCCAGTGGGGAGGGAAGGTGGGGGTTAGCAGGCCAGCAGGGGGGGGCAGTTGGGGTGAGCAGGCCAGCAGGGGAGGCAGTTGGGGGTGAGCACACTGGCACGGGGGGCAGTTGGGGGTGATCAGGCTGGCGGAGGGGGTGCATTTGGGGGTGAGTAGGCTGGCGGCGGAGGGCAGTTGTGGGCGAGCAGGCCAGCAGCAGAGTGGTTAGGGGCAATCAGGCAGGCAGGCAGGCAGGTGAGCGGAGAGGGATGTCCGACTGTCGGTTTAGGCCCAATCCCTGTAAACTGGCAGTAGGACATCCTTCATGGGGTCCCAGATTGGGGAGGTTTCAGGCCGGGCTGAGGAACACCCCCCCGCCCCGTGCATGAATTCCGTGCACCGGGCCTCTAGTATATATCATATATGCTAATATATGCATCATATGTAAGGTATTTATATTTATATATCATATTCACATACAAGGCAAAGATATATTATAAACTTAGAAGGTTTCTAATATGTTTTTTTTATTGTAAATTTTTTGAACCAAGTAACCATATACAAATTTGTATATGAGCATAAGAGTCAGGCTTCTATACTTCTTTTTCTTCTCCCCAATATATTTTTCTCAATTTAATGGCATTTTTTGAAGCCATCTGCAAGGCCATATTCTTAATCCGAAGTTTTATACAGGCTGCTTTACTTTTTCCAATAGAGAAATTTGTTTTCAATGTTGTTGCTATGTGGTTATTATTATTTCCTCTTTGGGGTCAAAACCAGGCAAAATTTTCAAAATGAAATATCATTCATATTTAATTTCTCTTTTTTCATTCTCTGCATTTAAAATCAAGATTTTTTTTCTGAGCTGACTTACTGTAATACTTTGCATAAAGAATCCAATAATAACCAAACACATTAGCACACTAATCCTTCCAAACATTTCTGGAAATGCAACCTCAGTAAACATCATTGGTCTTGACAGTCATCACAGGAGACAGTTTTACCAACATTTGCAAAAGCATAAGAAGCATCTCCTCCCTTCCACCCAGAAATAACTGTTTCCTGGCCCTCTCCCTCCAGAATGCTACATCAGTGGCACTAATGGTCCAAGGAAGCACCTCAAAGTTGCTATTAATTCCTATATTAATAAGGTTACACTGGTTCGTTCATATGTACATTTTAAAAACTCAGCAGCTTAATACTTCAAAAGACATGAATGCGATTAGTGCCATTATAGAAGTCATGAGAAAGCTTGCTTTTATTTTCTGAAATCTAAGGATACAACAAGAAGTCATCAGTCGGCAACACAGAAGAGGACCCTCACCAGAATTCAACCATGTTGGCCCCTGGATCTCAGATGTCCAGCCTTTAGAACTTAGCCACCCAGTCTATAACATTCTGTTATAGCAGCCTGACCTAAAATAACAAGCTAGACATGTATTTTAAAAGGCATTAAGATATCACTGGAAGTTATGGAGTAGAAATGCAAAGTTGTTTACAAGATTATCCACTAAAATTTGATAAGCCATATTTTTTTAATGTGTGTGTATGTGTATGGAGGGGGGGGCTATTTCCAAGGGTTCCAAACTGGTATCTAAGAATGATAAGTTCTGCTTAACTTTTGTTTTTCTGAGTTAAGTATGCCAAATTACTTCTATATTCTTTAGTCCCTTTCTCATACAAAATTTAGTTTATCTTAAAAAAAGTTTAACAGGATTTTTAAAAAAAATATTATGTCAGATTCTGCCCACAATGTATAAAGCTGTAAAGAGCATGAATCTCATTCTCACAAGAAGAAAAAATTGCATCAATTACAAAATCACAACTTTTTTTTAATCCATTAAAGTGTTGAGGTCACTGCACAGATAAGTAGCTTCATATCTCAGGAAATATGAGTTTATATCAAGGACCGAGGGGATGTAAACACTGACCTACAGAAGTAGACCCAAGAGAGATGAGATGTGTGTGGATTCCATGAAAATAGGTAATAAGTTATAAGAATTAATCTAACTTTTATAACAAATTCCTAAAGGCTGAGTAAATGCTATATGTGTGTATAGAAACCCAGGGAGCTGCAGACACTAGGGAGTTTGCACTCATGCACATGTGCTTCTCTGTGGACACTCACCATGCATGCAGTCAAAAGAATGTTTGAAGTCAAGGAGATACATGAGAAGTATCTAACCTCTTTGGTGACTCGTACCATGGTAGAATATACATAGAGCCCTAACTGAGCCCTCAATTTCTATGAAAAAAAAAAAACAAACTTTAAGCTGATAGAAGAGAGACACCAAGCCTGTCCACCGATGGAACAGGTCAAAATCCACTGGAGCTGGGGGAAAAAATAATAAAATTTCTACTTTATAGAAAGGGATAGGGCAAAGTGCTCAGCCTAAGAATCTATTTTACTATCATGAGATATTCTTCCATTAGAAGAAGAGTAAAAAAATCTATATATATAAAAGCCAAACAACCAGAACAACAGTAATGACCAGAATGACCAGTCACTATGATGTACACTGTGGCTGGCCAACCAGCTCAATAGGGATACTGTGGCTGGCCAACCTCCCGCAGCCCCTTCCACTAACCAGCCCCGCCCTCAATTGGCCCCCCTCACCCCGATCAGGGACAGGACCATCTGGTCAACCTCCCGCAGACCCTCCCCCACCCCGTCACCGCAAGCTGGCCCTGCCCCACCTGTGCACAAATTCCTGCTCCGGGCCTCTAGTCTCAAAACAATGCAAAATAAAACAAAGAAACCAACAAACTTGCTAAGATGTTTGCTTGCAAATGAGATGACAGAAAAGATTACTGAAGAAAGACACTCTTTTTCATTTTCATGGTGTAAATATTCTCACATGAGCCTTTTTTGTGCTCCAACTTATATTTAACATCAGTTGGAGTTAAGAAAAATTGCACAGTAGCTAGAATAGACATAACTTCAAGACAAATAATACTAGAATATACCGGGGTTGGCAAAAGTGGGTTTACAGTTGTGAATACGCAAAACAGAGTATATTCTTGTATTATTTATTAATTATTGTATTGTCTATTTGTGTCACAACTGTAAACCTACTTTTGCCCACCAATGTATTAAAAATATTAGAAAGTAGTAAGTTTCTAGTGGTTATTATCTTTGTTTTTTACATAATATAATCAATAAAAATAGATTTTATAATGGCTGAGTTTAACAACTGGATCTAGCTAGCTGATAAGATTTGGCTTTTTTTGCAAGAATTATTAACTAAGATCAATGCCTGATTTTTTTAGTAAACAGATGATTGTGTGACATAGAATTGAAGATACATCTGGTTTCACAAATTTTTTTTGTTTGTTTGCATGCTTGTTTTTTTTTCACACACAGGATTTCCTTAAGATGATGTAAGCATGTGAAGTCTCTCTTACTTGCCCTGTTCTTGTTTAGTACAAAAGTACATTGGAAAGTTTAGTGTTCTTCTGAAACCAATTTTTTAAAGAAATATATTCATTTATTTAATTGATTGTTATGTATTCATTATATGTTAAATATCTGCATGTTAAGAAAAGATAACACTTGAATATTTCTCTATAAAATGTATGCCATTCTCAATCAAATTTCACCCTATCACTACTTTTCACTGTTAAAAAAATATATTTAGACACTTTCCACATCACCTTTGTTGTTATGTTGTTTTATTCCCAGGAAATGTGTGTATATAGAAAACATAGATTTATTTGTCTCACAAGAATCACCATAATAACGGAGATGGTATACTATATATTATAATAATGTGTCATTTCAGTGCTGCAGGGAGTCCTGGAACACATGTTGCCCATATGCCCAATGATTTTACCCTGTGCAAATTCTCCTAAATGACTGACTAAATAAATTCTCTCAAGACATTTCTCATCATAATGCTGATCAGCTATGGTTCATTTATTGTTATATAATTGCAAAGGATGTTTATCCTTTCTTGCCCTTTTATGCTGCACAAGCTATTGTAATGTTCTGGGTCACAGATAGGATGAAGTTATGGCAAAGCTCTTTTGTGAATATCCCATAATTTAGTACTTTGCAAAAACAAAAGGAGAAAAAAATTGTCTCCCATTTTGTAAATCTTAATGTTGACATATAATACAGTAAAATTATAAAGTGATTTAAATTTGTCAAAATGTCATAAATTATTTCTTCCTTTCTCTTATTCATATTAGTATTCTTAAAATTTCAATAAATCAAAGAGATAAAAATACTGTAGAACTTCCCACATATTATCCCTGTTTAAGACCTGGACAGGTTGAGGATCTAGAGAATATGAACAGATTGTATAAGGTTACATAGATTATAAACACATGACAACTAAATGCCAGATCCTTAAATAAAAATCTTGATATGCTTCATCTGACCAAAAAAAAATGCCTCTGGTAACATTCAGAGTGAAAGATGTATTGCTGCCTATGAGAACATTTTATGAATTTGACCTTAAAGGCCAGGGAAGTAAAGGAAAATATAAATGAACTAGAGGGCTGGTGCACAAAATTCATGCACTTGGGCTGGGCGGGGGGAGGGGAGTCCCTCAGCTTGGCCTGTGCCCTCTCGCAGTCCAGGAGCCCTGGGGGGATGTCCATCTGATGGCTTAGTAGTCCTAAGCTGTCAGTTGGACAGCCTTAGCATTGCCACAGAGGCATGAGAGGCTCTTATCACTGCCGCTGTGCTCGCCAGCCATGAGCCCGGCTTCTGGCTGAGCAGTGCTCCCCCTGTGGGAGCACACTGACCACCAGGGGAAGCTCCTGCATTGAGTGTCTGCCCCCTGGTGGTCAGCGTGCATTATAGTGACCAGTCATTCCAACCACCATTTGGTCATTTGCATATTAGCCTGTTATAATGTAGGATATGCTATAGATGAGGTCCCCTAGAACCATAAGAAATGCAAAAAATTCACTGTTACCTCATTCTCGAATTGCCCCCATTTAAAATCAAATTCCCCCCCCCCCTCCCGTGGGGTGTGTGCTGCACCTTGGGAACCAGTGGGCTTGACACTTTTCCTCTCTGAGCTTCATTTCTGAATGCATACACATATACCATGGGAACTGTAATCCCTTCTCCGCCTACCTCACTGGGTTGTCATGAGGAGGTTTTGAGCTAATAACCCTTGAAATGTTTCATCAAGTAAGTGATATCTAAATGGGAAGGGATTGTTATTCTTAAGCTCATGGGTACCCTTGCAGGTAGCAGGTGCTGATTAGTGGAGGAGGGCATGATTGTTTCCTGGGACTGAAGCTATGGAAGCTTTGCAGAAGGTTCCGCAGGCCTCGGAGAGGCGGGCCAGCAGCCCTGTAGCGGTGGTTGTCCCTGGAGGCGCTGGTGGGGCACAGGGAGTTAGGGGGGGTGCTAGAGGGGCGGAGAGGCCAAAGGGGAAGTAACTGTCAAACCTTCCCACTTGGCACCATTCTTTAAATTGTACGTGGCTGTTTCACAGCTGTACCTGCTCAGGGTGGGGCTCCAATCTCCTGGAGTGGAGTGGGGGCTGGGTCAGGGCAGAGCCAGACGGGCTAGGAGGGTGGGTTTAGCTGCACCCCCAGCGAGGTTCAGCATGCTTCCTCTGCGGAAATGGTGCTGCTGCTGTTGTGGGGAAGGGTCTGACCCTGGAGGGCCGCTCAGGCCTGCTTCCACCCAGGTCTGGAGTTGTAAGGAGGAGAGGCATGCCTGGCCCCAGTGAAAGGAGCCCATCAGGGGCGGGCCGTGGGTCCCGGGTGCCTTGGGGGCACTGACCGGTGGTCGCTGGCGCACTATTGTTGTGGGCGCCCCTGGCGGGAGTGGCGGGGGAAGAGATCGGGAGTCAGAGGTGCGGGCTGCAGCTACCCCCCAAGGCTAGGTCTTCTCCCCGTCTGGTCAGCTTCCCTGTCCCCCCGGGTGTGTGGGGGCAGGGGTAGGGTGCCCATGCAGGGTGATTGGAAGAGCTCTCTGTGGCTGCTTCCTCTTCCTTCTTTGCAGTCTGGGATCCTGTCAGGCACTGTCCTAAGACCCCCAGGAACTTGGCTGTGGCCGCCCGCCCCCTGCTGTGCACGCATCAACATGCAAACTGGTTGTTACAGGGACAGCATCACGGACAAATTAGCATATTACCTCTTTATATGTATAGATGGGACTATATCAAACTAAAACACTTCTGTACAGGAAAAGAAACTGACAACAAAACAAAAAGGCAACTGACTGATTGGAAGATGATACTTGCAAACAACAGCTCCCACAAAAGATTAATATACAAAATATATAAAGAAATCATACAATTCAACATCAAACAAACAATCCAATTAAAAAAAAAATGGATAGTCCAGCCAGTATGGCTTAGTGGTTGAGTGTAGACCTATGAACCAGGACATCACAGTTCCATTCCCCATCAGGTTACTGGCTTGATCCCCAGTAGGGAACATGCAGGAAGCAGCCAATCAATGATTCTCTTTCATCATTGATGTTTTTATCCCTCTCTCCTTCTCCTTTTCTTTCTCTGAAATTAATAAAAAGCAGGAAAAAACTAAAAAAAGAAAGACTGGCCAGAGGACATGAACAGACACTTCTCCCAAGAAGACATCCAAATGACCAGCAGATATATGAAAAGATGTTCAACTTCACTAGCTCTTAGGAAAATGCAAATCAAAACTACAATAAGATACCACCTCACTCCTGTTAGAATGGCCATTATCAATAAGACATAAGAAAATGTTGGAGTGTTGGAGGGGTCTATGCCTGGTGGACCTACCCAGGCTCAGGCATGCTCCACTCAGCTGCCCTTTTCCCCCACCCCACGTCTCCTTGTCATCTCCTCATTGTCCGCATGTCTTAGCCAACACAGGACCCATCCAATTTATAGTCCCTGGGTCCCCTCCCTTTCCACCACCAGCACTCACTGCCTCCCTGAGGTTCAGGACATCTGCACCCCCTCCTCACAGCCACTCCTCCCCACTCTCTACATGCCCAACAGGGATCTTTCTGGACACTAACCTCACCCTCATGTGCTAAGAGCTCTTGGGCTACTGCCCATGTGGCATTTGAGGCCCTCCACACACAGCTCTGGCCTTCTGCCCCAGGTCGGCCCACTCCTAGAACATTCTGTGCCCTTTCAAACCCACCGGAACCACTGGGTTCCAGGTGCTGCTGGCCAATCTTCAGCCATGGCTCCTGTGCTCCCAGTCCCTGCACTAGGCAAAGTGTCCACCCTGAAAAAAAAAAAAAAGTATTGGAGGGGTTCTGGAGAAAAAGGAACACTTAAAAAGGAACACTTATTCATTGCTGGTGGAAATGTAAACTGGCACAGCCACTATGGAAAACAGTCTGGCGGTTCCTCAAAAAATTAAAAATAGAGTTATCATATGATCCAACAACCGCTCCCTTGAGTATGTACTCAAATAGAGTAAAAAAGATTTATTCACAAAGATATATGCATCTCTATGGTCATCACAGCCTTATTCATGGAGGTCAAGATATGGAGACAACCAAAGTGTCTTTCGTTAGAGGATTGGATAAAGAAGATGTAGTGCATATATACCATGGAATACTACTCAGACATAAGAACAAAATGAAATACTGCCATTACACAATGTGGATAGACGTTGAGAATATCATGCTAAGTGAAATAAGTCAGTCAGAAAATCCTAATAATCATATGATTTCGCTCATATGTGGGATATAAAACTGAAACTCATAGACACAGACAACAGTATGGTGTTTTCCAAAAGGAAGGGGGTGTGGTGTGTGGTGGAAGGTAGAGAGGGCCAACATTATGGTGACAGAGATAGTTTGACTTTGGGTGGTAGGCACACGGTGCCAATGAACAGATCATGTGTCATAAAATGCAGACTTGAAACCTATATTATTCTATTAACCTATGTCACCCTAATAAATTTAATAAAAAATTGGAGACAAAGACTTGGTATATCATAATTTCTAAAGCTTCCAGTTGTTTCCTATATTTATTGGTATAGTTGTGTTTAATCTGAAGAAAATTCAGTTTTATTGGAGGGGGGTTGCTATCAATTATAAAGATATGATAGTATCTTGGAGGCAAGAAGGTTTTTATTCCCTTCAAATGCAGGACAGCAACTCCTCCAATCATATTTGATTTATTTTAATACAGTGAAAGGTGATGCCATCTGGTGCATGAGTTCAGGATGATGGCCTTGGTTTATACTTATTAATAGGTAGTGCTGACATCTAAGAAAAAACTCTACTCAGAAGTGTGCAAATAAAATAGGATTTTATTTTCCTTTAATCAATGTTAAATTTATGCTGTAGAAAATCTTTTTAGTTTCTTAACATCTTTGACAAATTTATAACTTTACATTTACATTTTTAAATTTAAAAGTCCATTTTTTTTATTATTACGTTTTTACTTTTCATTTTCCATGCAATGGAAAGATATTATCTCCAGGTATCTGAGGTGAGAAATGCATGTCTTCTGTTTTTACTCTTTCTCTTACTTCAGCCCTGTGAAGTGGAGATAAGTGATATGTTTTCACTCAGAAATGCCTCCTCTTTCCTTTTTCAAGGTCCTACTATTCTTAGGAGAATTTTGCAAAAAAAAAAAAAAAAAAAAAAAAAAAAACAGAGGTAAAAACAGAGCAAACATTGATTAAATAAATTTTGCTTGGTTGTAAACATTCTTGGTTGTTACTTTTTATAACCTGCCTTGGCCATCTGTTCGATGTGCGTATCTGATATCTACATGCATTGGCTCTCAGGTAGGATATATATATTGGTTATTAAAGAATCTGTAGGGATTTTAAATTGTCTGATGTTGAACATGTGCCACCAAATAGACCTTTTTTCTACCTCAGATTTTGTCTCAAAAAGTTTTGCATGGCACTTTATGATCAGGAAAGATGTCACCACTACCATCTACCAACACAATAACTCTCGTTTTCTTCCCTTAGATACACTTGAGCCACAATATGGAGGTGAATGAGATATGTCTAATTTATTCATATACTGCAAGTGATAATCTTGAAGGCTCTTTGGTCAGCTGTCATTGCTGAATGTGAGGGAGTTCTTTCTTCACCACAAACATTTTGATGAATGTCTTCTTTTTTTTGTTCAATTTTTGGTGAAGCAAATAAATTTCAATAACTTATAAATGGATACATATACATTATATATTCATACTTTCTTGTAATTTAGTTTTTAGTGTCTTATTTACTTTTTTATTTTATGATAGTATATGCCAAACATAAATATTAAGTATGTATCATTAAAATCATTAATGATTTCTTTAGGTTTTTAATATAGGAGTCAAAGAAATCTATTCTCTCAATATCAGACTAATATATTTTTAATTATGTTTACTTTTACCAATTTAATGAGAATTAATTTAATTACTAGATCATATATTTTGAAGCATGAACATCAACAGCGAAGTAATATTTTATCATACTTTTTGATATTAGAAATTATGATTCTACATTTTTAACTCCTGTTGAACATTTTGACCCAATTGTAATTATATCACAATATCCTATTTTAAACTATCATTATCATTACTTAAATTTTAAATACTAAGGTAATTTTTGCTATTCACAACCCAAGCACAGGGATAATGTATCTGAATAATTGGTAATATTATTTTATGCTATTACTAAGTTTCTATTTATAATATATTTTCAAGTATGTTTCTTAACAGATATTCAGAATGCAGTCATACCATCAGCGCTTCTACTTATACATGCATTTTCTTTCTTTTAAAAAAATTATTAATTTTTGATGTGATATTAGTTAATAAATAGGATTCTGGTGTATAATTCTATAATACATCATCTATATGTTGTATTGTATCCCCATCTATCGTTACTTTACCCTCTTCTACCTCCCTCTCCCCCTTTCTCTCTGGTAATCTCCATACTGTTGTCTATGATACATGCATTTTCTTGGTTCATAGTTTATTGTGTTTCTTTAACAATTTATTTTCTCTTTTCTTGGAACCCTTTGATTTGTTTACATTTATTTTATAAAGAGTATTTTCTTATAAACTTTCCCCAGACATAGTAATAGATAATGTAATTACAGAATATTGGTATACTTAATAATGCCTTTTTAAAAACTGCTATATAAAATATATATTTTCTGGGTATAAGAATTTTGGTTTAAAAACCTTTATCTGCACACATTTTATAAAACTATTTCTAGTATCAACTAATCTCCCTTATCGCAATTATAAATCATAATATTATTGCTTTGCTTTATTTTGTGAACTCCTCTCTGATACAAAGATGATAAAACAATACTCTCCCTTTGAGCTTAAGATATATATATATATATTCATAATATATATATATTAATCTTAATTGTGCATCTTATTCATTAGTCTGACTTGACATTCATTATGCCATTTCAATATGTAGCTCCAAGTGATTATTCAGACAAGGAATGTTTATATCTATTTTTTATGTTAATTGCATCTCTTCCATCAGGTCCCATCTGTCCTTAGGTTCTCATATTATTCACATACTAGAGGCTTGGTGCATGAAATTTGTGCACAGGTACAGTCCCTAGGCCTGGCCAGCAATCAGGGCTAATCGGGGCCTTCCTTCCCCCAGCTGTTATCTCTTTGTGATTAGTCATAACAATTCTTATGTTATGTATTTGTGATTTATTCATTTTTTATTAGGCTAGATACAATTTTATAAAATTTATTGAAAATTATAAATAACTATCTTATATACTGATTTATTTTAGTTAGTTATATTTATTATTACATGAATGTCATCAATTTTTGTTTCATTAAATTTTCTTATTTATTCATTATATTATATTGATCTCTATTATTCCCATGTACTTAATACTTTCACTTTTATTAATATTGATAATTCATATTATGATTTATTTTTACTTTGATTTCAAGACTTCAGTCTATCACATTGGTAATTTTCTTAATAATGCTTAAATTTTTTTGTTTTGTTTTTTTTTGGAAGAGTACACTTTTAAAATTTTGATATCAATTTCCTGGATTGTTTATTCATTCAGCTATTCAAGAACATCTTGTTAGCTTCAAAATTTGACAATTATTAATAAAACAAATGTAAACCTACATGTGACTGATTATCTATTGAGTTTACAAACTGGGCATTACTCTTTATTTTCACCATATATACCTTAGCAGTACACTGACTTTTAAAAATACGATGCAGTGTTGTCTCTTAAAATATCTTATTAACTTTAAAATGTTTTCTAATCATTCCATTTACTTTGCTACAATAGAAATAGCTAAACTTGCTAAACTTAGTTTCCTTTCTTTAATTTACACATTTAATTATTAAAATTTTAATCTTTTTAACACTACTGATGGAAGATTTTGGCCATCAAAATTCATAGCTGTGTTGCTTTGCTGACAATTAAAGGCTGTCAGGAACTCAGTTCCTTCATCCTGCTCCACTATACCAACTGTCCGGTCCAAGCCCCTCTGCCAGGGACCAGACCCCCTTGGACGCCAGGTATTTGACGGAGAAGCCATGAGAAGTTGTGGGTATATAAGAGCGTCTTTATTGTAGAAGCTAGTGCCTATGTAGCCATTGCTAACAAGGAGCCACTAGACAAACAGTTCTTCAACAGCAAAGTCCCACACAGCAGTCGCACACCAGCTGGTTAATGATACATCTTTCCCACACAGCAGCAGCAACCTGCTGGTCAGTAATTCATTTTCCCCACAACGCAGCTCCCTACCTGCTGGTCAGTGGTCTTACACTAAGCAGTCCAGCCTTACATAGGAGCAGCGGCCTCTGTACCCACAGCCATTATCTGAGCAGCCGTGTGCTTCTGGCTGGTCAGTAAAATACCTTATACTACTTAGAAAAAAGAGACTTCTTGCCAAATAGAGACCTCAGTCTTTGCATTATAGAAGGGCACACTGATTAAGATTCCCACACTCAGAGTAGCTTTGAACATCTGGCATACTCTGAACAAGGCCTCTATACTCCAATTGGCCTTGAGCATCTGGCATAGTCTAGACAAGGCCCCACAAAGGCAAAAAATTTTAAAAAGCTCATTTAAGTGTTCAATACAAGTAGTGGATTCCCCCACTGCAATAAAGAGCTGGAGGACAGAAACAGTCTATTCTTGCATAATGCAAGGATACATTCAACACCTGTGGGTGATTTTCTCAAGGTCCTCACCCCGGGATCTGCCTGAGAGATAAGTCAGTCTGCTCTCAGATCTACAGTGTGTGCTTCTAGCATCATTCTCAATGCTTCATGGAAGCCGTCCATCAGCCCAAATAACTGCAAACCCTCCTTGGAGTCCAAAAACCTCAAAGGTGTATGAGGTGTCTGCAAACTTCTTATGAGATCACATAATCCCACCTCACCATCATGCTTAAAAACAAACTGCTTCTAATGCGCGCACACGCATGCACACACACACACACACACAGTTCATGTACAATGTAACTCATCTAGTAAGAAGCTGAGAGAGGAAAATTAAACATAACTTCAGGCAAACACAGATCTATAAGAAATTGAGTTTGTTTTAAGGTATAATGGAAGGTTAATAGATTTATATTTTCCAATAATACTGTTTGCTGGTTTTAACAAAATAATTTATTACTTAGTGCAGGGGTTTATTCTCTGTGATATTGTTTAAGCTATCATGTTTTAATATAAAACCAGTTATATTCTATGCTTGAAAGTTCTCTAATCTATGGTATTTTTCTTAAATTATTCTTTTTCTTTAAACAGGTATTTATTTTAACATTCATATTATTCATTAAATTATTTTTTATTTGTGAGGAAATTTCAAAGGTTATGATCAACATCAATTCCCCTATAATTACAATTCTATGTCAAGATATCCTCTATATTTAAAGGAATTTCTTTTTCTAGAGAATATTTAGAATATTTTAATCACGTTTAAATATCATCAAATTATAATTTTGATTTTAAAATATGATATCTGTATATAAAGTTATTTTAGGTAAAAATTTAACAGGATCCAAAATCATATTTTCTCTCATATTATAATTATCATGACTATTAAAATAGTTTGTGTTCTCTTCAGGAACTACAATCATTAGTAGACTAAATAATTCTCTACTTAACAAGTTAATCTGTATGTCTTTCTGTCTTTCTTTCTTTCTTTCTTTCTTTCTTTCTTTCTTTCTCTTCCTTTCTCCTTTCTTTCTCTTTAACTTTTAATTCTAGGGTAGTAATTCCAATCACAGTTTTCCAGTGCAGCAATTTTACCATTTATTTCTGTATTTTAAATTTATATTTATGTTAATACTAGAGGCCTGGTGCATGAAATTCGTGCATGGGGGTGTGTGTGTCCCTCAGCCCAGCCTGCAACCTCTCCAATCTGGGACCCCCCCAAGGGATGTCCGACTGCCCGTTTAGGCCCGATCCCACGGGACATCCCTCTCACAATTCAGGACTGCTGGCTCCCTGCCTGCCTTCCTGATTGCCCCTAACCACTTCTGCCTGCCAGCCTGATCACCCCCTAACCACTCCCCTGCCAGCCTGGTCAATGCCTAACTGCTCCCCTGCCAGCCCGATTGCCCCTAACTGTCCTCCCCTGCAGGCCTGGTTGCCCCCACTGCCCTCCCCTGCCAGCCGGGTCACCCCTAACTGCCCTCCCCTGCTGGCCATCTTGTGGCAGCCATCTTGTGTCCACATGGGGGCAGCCATCTTGTGTGTTGGAGTGATGGTCAATTTGCATATTACTCTTTTATTAGATGGGATATAGTTTAATGATTATTTGTATTATTCTATTCCTTTGTATATTTTTATTTCCATTGCACATACAATATAATGTTTATAAATAATAAGGATTCTGCAATGTCATTAGTTTCATTTGGACCCCCTACATGTAGTTTTAATGTGTCTTTATGAATTATATGTCTTTCGTATGCCCCATGTTGGAATTGCCTTCAATATATACTACATATATAAATAACACAAAATACATTTTCAGTAGAGACAAATAATGTGTTTTAAAGTTTCATTTCAGTCTGCAGCCAAAATGATTCAGAGTCAGACTTTGGCTAAATATACAATAATTCTAATGTACTCTAAGATCTTATTCATTTCTACTTCTTTAAAAACATAATTTTATATCACACATTCCAAAGTCTTGAAGAATCTCTATGTAGCGGTTTATTAACTATATTCACCTGTATAACTTCTTCCTTGTCGGTTGTATCTTTTCAAAGAAAATAACTTATATTTATCCATCTAAGTCCAGTATCTGCCCATCAATAATAGCACGTCACACCTAAAGTCATTCTACAAATGTATGCGAAAAACTTCTGGGACACTAAAATGCAGTTGTATAATTAATGGTGCTTCTTTGAGGGACTAGATAGGTTATTGTGCAGGGAGACAAGCAATCATGTTTATTAAATCATTCCTATATTTATAACACTCTACTACATTCTATGTTGGATCAGTCTTCCATTAGGAACATCCCCATCTGTGCAGTTTTTAATTTCCTCAGGTAATGACTGAAAAAAAGTGTAGCCAGATGTTCTACTTCCCTTTCCTGGCACTCCTGAAAGAGCCTGAAATGTGAAGCCAGCACCAGTTATTGTGCCCTTTTAATATTGGGAGATGATATATTTTAAATGTAAATATTTCTATTTGAAGAAATAAATGGATTGATTCATATAAATACCAAACTCCAGATATTTTCTTTATGTAAATCACTTGAACAAATCTTGAACATATTTTTTTCTAAGTGGACATATGCACAAATAGTGTGTAGCTATTTATCTATTCATTTTCTCATTTTTCCAGAGTTCCACTGTTTTGCAGAATTTTGTAAATGGCCAGAATTATACTGTTTATACATAACAGTATTACCGTGTTTCCTGGAAAATAAGACAGTGTCTTATATTAATTTTTGCCCCAAAGACACGCTAGGTCTTATTTTCAGGGGATGTCTTATTTTTCCATGAAGAAGAATACGGTACACATTTATGGTTAAATGAAAATAAAGGAAATTTATTACCTGTACACGGTATGGTAGTACAGTAGTTGTCAACACAAACCAGACAAACTGTGAATCCTACAGTATCAAGATTTTACTCATTTATTCAATGACAATCATGTCATCATCTTCTGGAACATCATCATAACAATCCAATTCCTGAATTTCCTGGTGAATTTCTTGTGACTCCATCTCTTTCAGAATCAGTGGACCAAATCTCTCATGATTAGCAATAGCACTGTCTTTAAATGAGTACTTCTTGTCAAGGTAGCCTGCTCGCAGTGCATTTGCAATGCAACTGTCAGTGATTTTCTCCCATGAATTCTTCACCCAAGTCACAACTTCTTGCAGTTTAGGTTTCACAAAGTTTCCACGCTGATTTCTCTCCATTCTATTTTCAATGTAATCATTAATTTCCATGCGCAAATTGTCTTTGAATGGCTTGTTTATTGCAATATCAAGAGTCTGGAGATAGGCCGTCATTCCTGCGGGAATCATTATCTGATCTATTTTTCTTTCGTGAAGAAATGTCTTCATGTCTTTAGCTCGGTGAGTGCTGGCTGCATCCCCAGACTAGCAGACCTCTTTGGCTCCCTTGCATAACAAGTGGCAGCATTAAATCGACCCACTTCCTTATAACTGCTTGTGTGGCCCAGGCTTTTTCAGTTTCAAGAATAAAAACGCCCAAAACACGTTCAATCTTTTCCTTCTTGCCCTTAGAAATGATTAAAGGTGGGATTTTAGTGCCATCCAGACGAATTGCCAAAATACAGGAAACATGTGCACTTTCGTAAGCAGTGGAGGGAATGTAGGCCAAGGAAGCACCCCGCTGTTAAATTGTTGTTTGAGATGATTGGCCCATAAACACTGTAGTTTCATCCATAGCAATCATGTTGGAAAGATTGTATTTAGAGAAGTCAGCATCATCAATAAAGGACTTGAATGCAAGTGCTTGCTTAATAACTTGAGTATCTTCCAACCTAAACAATGTTGTAGATCTTCTTAAAGACAGTTCACTTCACTGAAGGAAATTATCCAGCCAGTGTTGTGATGCTTTGAAGTCTTCGGGGGCTATGTCAAACTGTGGTGTCATTGCAAGGGCAAATTCTTGAATCTGAGCCCTATTCACAACCAAAGCCTTTGCTCTCCTGTCAACAACCCATTCACAGATCAGGTCTTCCAGCTTGGAAAATAATGGTTGCCGACCTGATCCACACTTGAGCTTTTTAGCATTTCCCTTGTCCATTTGTTCAATGAGGTTACCATACTCTGCTTGCCATTTTCGGACCAATCGGATACTCAACATCTTCTCTTTGCAGAAAGCAGTAAGATTTTGGCCCCAAGAGTCTTCCACGATTCCTTTCTTGTCCTCCACGGAGTAGCTTTTTTTTTTGCGCTCATTTCTACTGTAGGGGTAAATAAAAAGGAATTGGGGTATCAAGGTGGGGGGAGGGGGATCACTCAAAATGACACAGGGGGGATCAGAGGGGGGAATCAAAATGGCACAGGAGAATCAGAGGGGGATTACCATTTTAGTAACCCCTTTTGATCCTCCTGTGTCATTTTGATTGTCCCTTCTGATCCTCCTGTGTCATTTTGATTGCCCCCTGTGATCCTCCTGTGTCATTTTAAGTGATTCCCCTCCCCCCACCCCTTTGCCACTGAACACCTTCACCAGACATCCCCCCTACCCCTTTATCAGACATTTACCCCCTGGGGCCTGCCTGGGGACTGTCACTGGGCTTGCTGGGGCCTGGATCTGGGCTGGAGCAGGGTCTGCCACTGACTGAGAACCTTCAGTCCTCATGAAGGCGGCCGCGAGCATCAGGTAGTGTCACCAGAGACAGACCAGCACTCACCACCTTCGCCGCGTCCCGTGCACTCTAATCCTCCTGATCTTCTACACGCATCTGCGAAAGTCTCCTCCTCTCTCCCGCCCCGCGCTCACCGCTCACTCCGACCTCCGCTCTGCCTCCACACAGCAGTGACATCAGGACTCCGCGTAACGTCACTGGTTACTAGACGCCAGTCAGGGCGGCCCTAGCGACCAGTTTACGGTAAATTAATTTTCATTCTGAGACAGAGCCTGGGGGCCTTATTTTCGGGGGATGCCTTATATTTCACTCAGAAGGAAACCTGTAAGCAGGTCTTATTTTCAGAGGATGTTTTATTTTCGGGGAAACACGGTATTTTTCTTCTTCTTTGTCAATGCTATCTTCACTCCCAACATTATCCGAGTGAAATGGTCTTTCTGAATTATAAATCTTTATGATGTCCATGCTGAAATTCCTGTCTCCTTAAAACCTAACAGTCACTGAGCTTACAAATGCCTGCTAATGTTCTATTCTGTCTGAGCCACACAATTCTCTATACTGTATCTCAGTGAGATCATAGCATGCTTGTCTTTTTCTTAAAAGTTGTCATGTTGTCTCTATTTTCTCTACTCGCTTTTATTACTTAGAGTCAGTTCATATCCTACCTGGGTCTGACAAAAATGTCTCTTACCACTGACTTCTTCTCCAATATACCTCATAGGTTGAAACAAGTATAAAAGTAGAAATTATGTGCTCATGCATGTATGTGAGGTGTGTAGACCCTCATATTTACTACAATCACTTAACCTTCTTCAAGACAGTGAGCAGATGCTGAATCTACATCCTAGAGAGTTTTGTCATTGTTTTTTTTTTTCTTTATTGATTAAGGTATTACATATGTGTCCTTATCACCCTATTGTCCCCCACCCACCCCCACTCATGCCCTCACCCCCCCCCACTGTTGTTCGTGTCCATTGGTTACGCTTATATGCATGCATACAAGTCCTTTGGTTGATCTCCTCCTTACCCCCACCCTCCTCCACCTTCCCTCTGAGGTTTGACGGTCTGATTGATACTTCTCTGTCTCTGGATCTGTTTTGCACTGCTAGTGGGAATGCAGACTGGTACAGCCACTGTGGAGAACATTATGGAGTTTCCTCAAAAAACTAAAAATGGAACTCCCATTTGACCCAGTGATCCTACTTCTAGGAATATATCCCAAGAAACTAGAAAAAAACAATCAGAAAGGATATATGCATCCCTATGCTCATAGAGGCACAATTTACCATAGCTAAGATTTGGAAACAACCTAAGTGCCCATCAGCAGATGAGTGGATTAAAAACTGTGGTACATCTACACAATGGAATACTATGCTGCGGTAAACAAGAAGGAATTCTTACCATTTGCAACAGCAAAGATGGAACTAGAGAGCATTATGCTAAGCACAATAAGCCAGTCAGAGAAAGATAATATTACATGATCTCACTCATTTATGGAATATAATGAACAACATAAACTGATGAACAAAAACAGATCATTGCTTATTTTTATGATTTTTAGCTTGGTTTCCATGATGTTCCATTCATGTCCAGCATCTTTATTCTTTTACTCAAGTCTTCTGTTTTGCTTTTTGGTATGTGTGTTTGTTTGTTTGTTTTCCCATTCCCTGTACTAAGTATTAGATACAGTACAAATAATATAAATATTTTTTAAAGTTTAAATTTAACATGTAAATCAAATTTATGCACATATATAATTATGAAATTGATTTCCATTGGTGGGAGAATTGGTACAGGGGATGAAGCATATGGAAACCTTAATTTATTTACCTACAAAGATTGGAAGCAGAGTTACATTTACTTGCATCCGTCCTCATCCTCTCTCTCATTTCAGGCATTTCACTCCTATCTAAACTGATTTCTTGCACTTGAGTTTAGAAGGAAAACTCCTCATGAGTTTCCTCTATGATTATCAACTACCCAATCTTAATATTCCTGTGTTAACATTATTCCCTTATCAAATATAAAGTCATAAAAAAAGAACTGTCTCAGCTCCTTGTTATGCTCTCCACCTCAAGCATACAGTGGACATAATAAATAGTATGTAATTATTCCATTTTCCCCTCTTCAGTATCTAATACTTTATGTATTTCTATAAACATTATAATCTGATATCTATCACCAAGAGCATATAGAATGAAAGGTTTATTCCTAACTGACTTATACTTTGTTGCTACAGTACTTTTTCATCATTTGCCACCACAGATCAACTATTCCCTCAGTAGCTATATAATATATATTTATCTATTTATATATATAATATTATGTCGTGTATTATCACCCATTTACTTACTGCATTTTCAATTTATGGAGTACTTTTACTTTATGTTTTTTTTCAAATATTAACAATATTGTGAGATAGATACTACCATTCCTATGTTTAAACTTTTAGCAACCCTACCATTTATTAGTGTCAAAGCTATGAATCCTCTGTCCAATGTCATTACAATACAACTATATCTCAACATTTCTGTGGCTACTGTGAATTGTATCACTTTTTAAATTAAAAAATGCTAAACAATTTATTTTTAAGGTGTGCATATAAAATGAATAGGGGGAATGATTTTTAAATGCCACACCACAAGGAGAGTAGCCTTTCAACTGAAATGTGCTCACAGCAATTCCTACACAAGGAAGGGAAAAGGAAATGAATAGACAATTTATTAAGGACATCAAAGATATGTTCTACACAGGCAGGTGTTATGTGATTTTCTAGTTGACTGTTAAATCTTTTACAGATTAAGTTTGTGTTAATGTTATATAAAGATATTGTAGTAATATGTTTCTGAACCCTCACTATAGTTATATAATTTCAAAATACAAAGTGTGCCAAACATTATTTAGGTGTATGAAAAATTACTCTCTCTGCCTTGTACCTTTCAGTATTTCTCCTAGAAATTATTGTCATTCTTCCCAAGGCACTTAAGGTTATTGCAACTCCAGTTTACCTATTGTTCACCTTCTTACTTTTATTGAGCAATAAAAAATATATATTTAAAAAGTGGCAATCAAATTAATATGTTAAAAAGATTACATTAAGTGTAAGATTTGAATTTTAATACAGTAATAAAATGCTTGAATTCAGAAAAAATTAAAATATTTTAAAAAGAAAAAGATATTGCAGTAGTATAATAGATAATGAACTAAGGAAGATGTCAAATGTTATAATAACTAGTGTGAATACATAATGTGAGAACTGCTTTGTGGATATATTATTTCAAATGACAGCTTACAAAGGATAGTTTTCCTGTGCATTAATTTATTTTGAAAGTGAATGTTTCTTTCTATTTTTATTGAATTTAATGGGGTGACATTGGTTAATAAAATTATGTAGCTTTCTATTTTGTTTTAAAGATAAACATCTTAGCAACTGCTATAAAATTTTAATTTGCTTCTCTTTCTATATAAGCATATGAAGAAATTCTTCCAATTATCCTATAGTATACACTAAAATAAGACTAAGAACTTTTTATCACAACTTCCTTAAATAATTAGACAATCAGACATCAACGGGAATCATATACACTTTTATCTTTATACTTAGTTTACAAGAGATCATTGTACCCTTATCTCTAGTATAATTGTATAATTTGACATTAGGAAATTCTCTATTTTATTGTCTTATCTGATACTACAAAAATATTACTTTTGACAAAAAGCAAAAAAGACTGAAGTGTAACCCAAAAGATACCACATTTTTTAACATGACATCTCAGTTAAATAATAGTTTAACTCAAATACATATTATTTCCCTAATGAAATTTGTTAGTTAACATAGGAAACTTACCTAAATATAAGCAAAAATGTAAAATATACATAAACTATTTGCTAATATCTATACATGCACATATATATACATATACACACATATCTATAATAATAAAAGCATAATATGCTAATTAGACCAGACGTCTTTTCAGACGACCTTCTGGACAGAGCCGGGGCTGCGAGGGAAGCCCGGGTCCCGAGTTCCAGAGGGAAGCTGGTGCAGGCAGCCAGGGGAAGAAAGACCTACTCTTGCATGAATTTCTTGCATTAGGCCTCTAGTCCTATATAATAAAGAGGTAATATGCAAATTGACTGTCACTCCAACACACAAGATGGCCGCCCCCAGGTGGACACAAGATGGCTGCCACAAGATGGCCTGCAGGGGAGGGCAGTTGGGGGGGACAAGGCCTGCAGGGGAGGGCAGTTGGGGAGGACAAGGCCTGCAAGGGAGGGCAGTTGGGGGGACCAGGCCAGCAGGGGAGGGCAGTTAGGGTCAATCAGGCTGGCAGGGGAGCAGTTAGGTGTCAATCAAGCTGGCAGGGGAGTGGTTAGGGGGTGATCAGGCTGGCAGGCAGAAGTGGTTAGGGGCAATCAGGCAGGCAGGCAGAAGAGCAGTTGGGAGCCAGCAAACCTGGATTGTGAGAGGGTTGTCCGACTGCCCTAGAAGGGTCCCAGATTGGAAAGGCTGCAGGATGGGCAGGGGGACACACCTCCGAAGCCGTGCACAAATTTTGTACACTGGGCTTCTAGTATTTACATCAGGGATCCTCAAACTTTTTAAACAGGGGGCCAGTTCACTGTCCCTCAGACCGTTGGAGGGCCGGACTATAATTTTTTAAAAAAAACTATGAACAAATTCCTATGAGCACTTGTGGGCCCGGGATGAGTCGGCTGCTAAGCAGGACAGGCAGCGGCACCCGGCAGGCCGGATAAATGTCCTCGGCAGGCCACATATGGCCCGCGGGCCATAGTTTGAGGACCCCTGATTTACATAAACACACACACATACACATAAATAATTTGTTTTGTTGATCAACCTATTTTCCCTCCCCCATTGGGGATTAAGATAGAAATAATCCATTTGAAAGAGCAACCAAAGAAAAATGGAGCCGAATTATGTGTATGAGTGCGTCTGTGTGTATGTGTGTGTGTGTGTGTGTGTGTGTGAATGTGTTTGCATACATACACATACCTGTGTGTATAAATAGTGCTTCACTAGTGTAGCAGACAGTCTAGAGCAGCCGTGGGCAAACTACGGCCCGCAGGCCGGATCCGGCCCGTTCGGCTGTTCTATCCGGCCCGCGGAACCGAAAGAGCAGAGGGTTCTCTTGCTCTCCCCTCCGCTCCTTTACTTTGAATTTATATTAGTTCACACAATTTATATTAGTTCACACAAACACTCCATCCATGCTTTTGTTCCGGCCCTCCGGTCCAGTTTAAGAACCCACTGTGGCCCTCGAGTCAAAAAGTTTGCCCACCCCTGGTCTAGAGGAATGTTCTATCAATTTTTTCTTTTAAGCTTCAGGGCCTCTCAAAACTAGCTCATTGACATTGTGTCACACAGCAGAAACTGAAGATCAGAGAAACTACTTGGTCTTTGCAAGATCACACAACTAATAGGAAGTGGAGGAGTAGAGCTAGGAAACCAAAATTTTTTTAACAAGGAATCTACCTGTTGTTTTCCCACTGCTCTATACCCTTTGTTATTTAGGACAGTTTGGGGAGAGAAATATTTGAACAATCCACACCTGAAAATATTTTTGAAAGCTAAGTATGCTTTTGAAACACAGTGCTTTTCACCATTTCTGGTTTTACTTATATATTTTAATCAACATTACATAGATGTTATGTGCAATAAAAATTGAAAGCATTAAGATATAGTGAATGTTATCTAAAACATACTGAAAAGTAATAAAAATATTGAGGTGGGAGTTAACATAAATGTTTGTTCCTTAGCTGGTGACTTGCATGAGTTTAATAAACATTACTTATAATGAGGAAATGCCACCAACATTTAATTGTCTCTGCTTCACAGTTAAAATAGTAGTGTCTCCCTCATCTTTTGGATTCCAAAATACAAATAATTATTAGTTTAATCAGTGACCCCTGACATTTTGGAAAAGAGTATGTCCTTATAAATATAAACATAGTCTTATAAAACCCAGCAATTCTATTCCTAGATATTTAGCTAAAAGAAACAAACAAAAAAATCTTCCACAAAATAATGTGCATAGGTATGTTTAAGACATCCTCATTTATAATGCTTAAATGTATAAATAATCCATATACCCATCAGCTGGTTAATGGATAAATCATAGCATATCAATACATTTGCACACTATTGAAAAATAGAAAAAAAAAACTTCTCAGACATGCGACAACATGGCTGAATTTCAAGCACATTAAGGTAAGTGCATTTAGCCAAATTTGAAAGACTAAATGCTTAATAATTGCATTTATAATACATTCAATAAAAATAAAAACAATATAAATGAAAAAAATAAAGGATGAAGAGCTGGGAGAAAAGATAATGAGATTGACTCAAAGCTCAAGACGTATTTTGTTGGTGATGGAATTGTTCTATATTTTTTGTGATCATTGCACGGTTATGTGCATATGTCAAAACTCATCAAATATTACACTTAATATATTAGTGACTTTTACTAGTATTGTGCATATCTTATACCTAAATAAATATGAATTCTACATAGTTTATCATTGAGATAAAAAGCATGCTATAAAAATAATGTTAACAAAAATTTACCTACTGTTGCTTTGGACAAGTTATTTAGCTTCAGAATGCCTCTGTGTCCTATTTTTAAAAATATTTATACTAATAAATTTTTCTTCTGACATAGAAAATAATTCCATTTATAATTTCAGGTGACTCAAATGCTTAAAGTACTTCTTGAGCTTTAAGTCAATCTCAATATCTTTTCCTCCAGTTCCTGGAGACCACAGCTTTTTGTCCTTTAAAAAAAAAATATATATATACACACACACACACACACACACACACACACACACACACACATATATATATATATATATATATTAAACTATATATATAGTTTTCTATTTTATTGAATGTAATATAAATGCAATTATTCAGCATGTAGTCTTTCATATCTGGCTGAATGCACTTACCTTAATGTGTTTGAAATTCAGCCAGGTTAATGCAAACATGCCATAGAACCCATTAGCTTAGTGAATCTCAAACGTTTTTATTCCTAAGAGTCAAATGTAATGTTTGTAAAATATAGATCCTTGCCTACTATTTCCAGAAAATATGATGTGGTTGGTATGAATTCATCCATGAATTTGCATTTCTAACAATAGCTCAGGTTAATTGAGTGCTGCAAGTGCATGGGCCATATTTTGAGACATACTATACTAGATGGTTTGTTGATCCTAGGTAAGCTTCCTTTAATTTGTGAGTTTTATATTCCATATTTGTATCTGTACACATTTTCTGTAAACTACCAATTTCTCAGTCCATTTTTGTTGGAGAGGGGTCCCAAACGAAAGACTTACAGTTTTATTGATCGAGGGCCTGAGGGGAAGGAGAAAGGGCTCAGAGTGACAGTAGTAAGTTTTGAATCAGAGGGGAGAATAAGTGTCTTGAGGTTTTCTCCTCTCTCTACCACACAGAGGTCTGGGCAGGGACACCTGAGGAAGGCCTCTACAGAAATACCCAGTCCCAGCCCAATAAAAAGGCTTTGGAATGGATGTATCTGGAACAGGACCACAGATACACATGAGCTTGAGATGCGGGGGAGGTGGGTTGTGTGGCTGAGTCCTTGATAGAAAATCCTTCAGAACCTGTAGTATATTGTCCATAACCAAGTGTGTCTTGGGAGGGTTGCTTCCCCAGAGGGCCTGGTAGGTAAAGCCTTTGTAATTGTCTATGGTCAGGCTTGAAATATCACACAGACTCCTCTGGGGCACAGTCCCTGATCTCAGGTGGGTCTAAGGGTCTACAAAGTTCTCAATAGCATATCTGGAGCCTATGGTAGGGAGATCATCTTCTCTCTTCTAGTGGGCTCTGCTATCTACATTTTAAAGTGTATAATGTTTGAACTTTATTAGAATTAGAGCTGGAGTATTGTGGCCAATGCTATAGTATTAATTACCTCTCCAAAAGGATCATTAAAATAGCATCCTGTGTGGCCTTTCTTCTTTCACTATTGCCAAATCACAGTGAAACCTAATCCACTTGCCCAATTACCTTAAAAACTCAAGGCCTGGTGCACATATTTGTGCACCGGTGGAGTCCCTCGGCCTGGCCTCTGCGGATAGGGTTGAAACAAGTTCTCCAACATCCCCCAAGGGGTCCTGGATTGTGAGAGGGTGCAGGCCAGGCCCAGGAACCACACCCATGCATGATGAGGGCCAGGGAAGGACCACGGGAGGGCTCCAGGGCATGTCCGGCACATCTCGCCCAGTCCTGATCGGCCGACTCCCAGCAGCAAGCTAACCTACCGGTCAGAGCGCCTGCCCTCTGGTGGTCAGTGAACATCATAGCAACTGGTCAAATGGTCAAATGACCAGTCAGACACTTAGCATATTAGGCTTTTATTATATAGGATTACAAATCAGTTTATGTAGTATCTTTTCTTATATTTTAGATCAATTTTTATTTTACTTAGAATAAGTGAATTTATTACCACTTTCTACAAAGTCCTAAGAAAACAAGATCCTGCTCACCTATTTGCTTCCTTCCTTTCTTACTTATTATGTAGATATATCGGTCCTTTTTCCACTTTTTAAAAATGATAATAATTTTCAGTATAATTTCTTCAGAGGCACATTACATGACCATTATTACCTAGCTGTCCCATGTAACTTGAATTACTCTGAAACACATTGTGTACTGTTCTAATTTCCTTATAAATCTCAAAAAAAAAAAGCTTGTCATTTATGTATGCCTTTATCACATCAGATGGTAAGCTTTCTGATAGAAGGAAACTTGTATGTAACCCACATGAAGATAGAATGGAAGTTATATTGCAAATCAGATATTTATCATTTATTATGTTACTTTACATGAGGTTTAATGCCTCACCTGGTTCTTATTTGAATGTATTAGAAAATATATTTCTTATTCATAGTCAATGAAATTGTTCATCTTGAAATCTTTGACCAAAATAAAATTTTGGTGGAAAATATATATCTTTGACCATATTTAAATTTAGATGATTTTTATGTATTGGTATTTAATATTTTTCAAATGTTTGTTTTGTTTATATTTCATAGAGGATACAATTACATGTAGTTTGTTTCCTTTTGAGTATTTTGTTAGTTTTTACCAATCAAATGTAAATAAATTATTTTCCATTCTCTAAATTTTAAGATATGAAGGAGAAAAAGTCTTAAAATATAATGCTGATAGTTCTGAATCACAATTAAGCTATATCTCAATTTCCAGGACAATAATAATAAAGATTAATAGTTCATCTAGGAGGAGTCATGAGTATAAAAGTAAAGGTGGCAGAAATAAATGGATTCTAAATAAAATAAGACCGAGGCTAGACCATGATTAGATATCAAGATATAATAATGATAACAGGCTTACATAGCACTTTTGAGGCTGAGCTATGGGTGTACAGATAAGGAACTCAGTCTCAAATACATTTCTAAGACCAAATCCCCATCCAGTCTAAAAGGTTTATAAAGTTAGCCTAGCAGAATCCATAGCAAACAACCAACAGGCTATACACAGATAAACTTGAGGCACATATAAAATGAGAAGGAAAATAAAAGTCTATCTAACTCCTGGGACTAAGGATAAGGAGACTAAGGAAATAAAGCTTAAAGCTTTTTATCAACACAGCCAACCCTGGAAAATCAATAGACCCCAGAGAACTACCCATGTGTTTTTTCTTGTACCAATCCTTTCTGATTCTCATACTGGGTACTGTAGGGGGCTATAATTCAAGTGGAAAATCTGGTATTTAAATCTCAGATCAGAGGGGATAAATGGCGATGAAAGGAAATTTGACTTTGGCTGGTGAACACAAAATACGATATACAGATGATATATTATAGAATTGTATACCTGAAACCTATATAATTTTATTAACCAATGTTACCTCAATAAATTTAATAAAATAAACAAAATATATACTTATTAGCTATATTGCACCATCAAAATACAACATACACAAAATCATATGTACTAACAAATAAACATGTGTACATATAGGTGTATGTATATATATACACATATATATGGTGTACATAAAATAAGATAATGTGGAGGAAATCATGACATAATGATTTAAAAAATATTTTTAGAGACAGAGGAAGTGAGAGGGAGAGAGAGAAACATCAATGTGAGAATGAAACAGATTGGCTGCCTTCTACACACTCCCCTCAAGAATCAAGCCCCTAACCCGTGTATGTGCCCTGACCAGGAATCGAACTGGTGACCTTTTGGTGCATGGGACAACACTCAACCAACTGAGCTACACTGGCCAGGTTGACATAATGATTTTTTAATTATCTAGAAGAGAAGAGGATAAAAAACCTTCATATAAGGCATTATTTTACTATTGCAGATGAATCTGGAAGTTATCATTTTAATACTGAATATATTACTATGGCAATTCAAGTATTTTGCAACATAGCATCCTCAATATCTTTATTTCTTTAATATGATAATAGCCTAAGTAGACAAATTGAAACAAATAATACTCTTTGTTTGTGGTATACTACTAAGTAAATTATAACTGTACCTAGATTTTAAAAAAACACAATAAATTGCTTCTCATAGTTATGAGCCCTTAGAAGATATCTTTTAAAAATATATATATAATATATGGTGATGAGAGAATATTTGACTTTGGATGGTAGGCACATGGTGCATATGCAGATCTTGTAACATAGAAACCAACCCACACTTGAAACCTATATGATCATGTTGACCAATGTCACCCCAATAAATTTAATAAAAAATTAAATATATGAAGTATACAGCAATCTTTATTTAAAAAATACTTACATTGATTTTTAGTGAGAGAAAAAGGGAAAGGGTGAGAGAGAAACAATGATGGGCTGCCTCCTGCATGCCCTCTACCAGGGATTAAACCAGCCTATAGTAACCGGCTTCCACAGGTTTCCAGACACTGGCCTCCAGCTCTTCTCTAATATGTAGATTTCTAGCTCCTGCACTGCCACCTGCTAGCTCTGCTCCATCACCTGAACCTGTCCCCGCAGCTCCTCTATCTCTTGTTTAGTCTTTGCCACCTGAAATTCATAGGCCAGGTCATCCCGTGCTTTATGGCTGTTGACCGTGAAGTCATACATGGCCTTCTTCAGCTCACAGTCCTACTGCACCTTGGCCAGTACCAGCAGACATCTTTTCCTACTTGCCTCTGACTCCCGAATCTTAGCATCTCTCTTGGCCTCCGCTTCCCCAATCCAAGCATCGTTTTGGTCTTCAGTTCTCAAAGCCCTCACCAAGGAAGGCAAATAGTCCTGATCATTGTGAATGTCCTTCAGGGTATAGCTAACCATGCAAGTGTGTTTTTGTTTGTTTGTTTTTATTGTTTTAAGTTTTAAATAATGAAAAAAAAAAAAACTTTTGTAATAAAAAGTCTCATTATTCTTTTTAAAAGGTCTTTGTTCTAAACAATAAATCCTCTTTATTATACTTAGTCAGTTTTTCTGTTACTTGCAACCAGAAACCATTCAATTTTACTAATTTCATTTTTTCCATTTATATGTCTTTTTTTTTTAATTCCATCACAGAGGTTTTCTTATGATAAATCAGCATATTACTGTTTAATCTAGTGAACTGAATACTCTTTTTGGCCTCAGTTGAAGTGTTAAATCATGTTATTATATTTTGAACATTCTCTGTGTTAGATAAATTGCCATATTTTTGGACTTACTTGTTTGAGTTTAGTGTATAGGAAAAACCTTCTGCAATAACATGATCTGTTCCTCATTCTTTCCCTGTACTTTTATATAAAGAAACTAAATGGTCCAGAATGAAAAGCCCCATGCCCCTCCTCTCCCTGTATTCATATTTTCTAGAAGAAGCTATAGTTTCTGGATTCAAGGGGTCCATGAGTGATTGCTAATTGATTATTATAATGAGTTTTATATATTAACACAACTTCATAATAATCTGGGAGTCAATTATGCCAATCCAAAAAATAGGTCAAAAATCATATTAAGTTAATCAATGAAAAAGAAAGATTATTTTTTAAGTTTATTGATTTCATATATAGAGACCATGTTATATATCTTAGAAATAGTATTTGAGAGGTAATTAATATGAATTGTTTTCTTGTTCATAACTGGATATGATCTTTGCAGTCTAGACAATTTTCTTTGGAACAAGTTAAGTGGCAAGATGTCAACAGATAAGTTCTTTACATAAAATTTTTATAAATTAACTACATTTATAAGTACATCTTTTTATATGCTTATTACAGTAATCTGTTGAAGTCCCCTATATTATCAAAACAAATAAAAAAACCCATAAATAGGTACTGAAATTCTAGAATGTAAAACTAAGGAGAAATATATAATTGAGTTTCCTGTACACATATTTACTAAGGGAACTGATAGCCACATGTTTATTAATTAAAGTGATAATTTTTAAGAATTTTTATTTACACCAGGAAATATTAAAGTTTATTGTTGTATTATGATTTATCTGGTTCATATGATCTGAATTGCTATTGAATAAATAATCTGATCATTTAAGAGTCATTGTTTTACCTTTTTATCAATACATAAAATGTTCTATTTGTTAGTAAAGAGATCACACTAATCTCAATATTCACCCACTAAGATAGCCAAGAATAGAATTCAGACAAACAAAATTTATCTCTTTATGATAATAATTATGCTCATAATTTCCAGTTGTCCAGGACACTTTTGGATGACATGCTGAAATAACCTAATTTGATAATTTCCAAATTAGCCTACAAATCAACCTTTAATAGAAATACCTGCCATCATAATGGATCAGATAATAGCCCACATTGGGATATTTATATGCTCCACTTTTAGTCAGAACATGTGACTTAACCTTTCCTATTGCAAGGCCAACACTGTGAATATAATCAAGGCCCAGAATATCACAATGCAGTATTATGGCCCAATTCTATCTCAATATGGTTTACTTTTCAAAAAAGCTGGACATTTGGTCCTGTGGCTATTAGATGAGATCAAGCTGAGAAAGTGTTTTAATTACTCACTGCTTGATTACACTTAATCAAGCAGTAAGTAATTAAAACTTAAGATGGAATTCATGTATAACCTATGCAGTTTGATATTTTGTTATTTGTTTTTATATATAAATGTGATATTGAGCTCTAACAAGGGAATCCAATAATGACTTTTGCTTTCCCTCATAAAAAGAGTCTAATTAAACTGTTCTTTGATCATTTCTTCTTTTTGTGATATACCGTCTGGCATCTGGCCAATTAATACTTCTACCTAAAATAACTAGCAAAACCATCAAACCATATTTTTGATCTATTTCAAGCCAACAAAAGGCTAATTATTCTAATAAAAATTATAGGGGTCTTGATTTAGTAACTTAGTTCCCCTAGTTCCTTCTTCTCTCAGAGAATTTACTACTTCTGATTAGGAGGCTGAAGATCCAGTCCATAGCCCCAAAAGATGCCAGAATAATTTCTGGTGGAGACATGAGGACCAGAGACTTGACCAGGCGGCTGATTGATGTTTCTCTCTCATCAATGTTTCTAACTCTCTGGTTTCCCTCTTAATACATTAACTAAATACTGGGATCACCTGAAATTCATGATTAAAATCATTGGCAAAAGATCTCTGACAAACATCCTATCTAATAAAAGAGTAATATGTAAATTGACAATACCTCTGCTACACCCACAAGCCACGTCCACCAGCCAATCATTAACCCAACCAAGATGGCTGGGGCCACGGAGAGAGCAGGAGTCTTGGGTTTCCCCGGCAATGGAGGAGGCCAAGCTTTCCACCTGCCCTGGCTAGCCCAGGCCTCCACTCAAGGATACAAAGTTTCAATTAAAGAAGATAAATAAATCCCAGATACCAGGGACTCCACTTGGGTCGCCGGGGAATGTGGCCGGCCTGCAAACCACCACAGGCCCCTCGCCCAGGCCACCCTATGCCCCAAGGAAACAACCACCCAGATCTTGGATGCCCTTCAGGGCAAACCACCTGGCCCCCACCTGTGCACCAGGCCTCTATCCTATCTAATAAAAGAGTAATATGCAGATTGACCATCACTCCAACACACAAGATGGTTGCCCCCATGTGGTCAAAGATCCTGCCCCCATGTGGACACAAGATGGCCACCACAAGATGGCCAGCAGGGGAGGGCAGTTGGGAGGGACGAGGCCTGCAAGGGAGGGCAGTTGGGGGCCATCAAACCTGCAGGGGAGGGCAGTTAGGGTGACCAGGCTGGCAGAGGAAGGAAGTTGGGGGCGACCAGGCCTGCGGGGAAAGGCAGCTGGGAGGGACCAGGCCTGCAGAGAATGGCAGTTAGGGGTGACCAGGCCCACAGGGGAGGGCAGTTGGGGGGGGACCCAGGCCTGCAGGGGAGAGCATTAAGGGGTGACCAGGCCTGCAGGGGAGGGCAGTTAGGGGCAAACAGGCTGGCAGGGGAGCAGTTAGGCATCTATCAGGCTGGCAGAGGAGTGGTTAGGGGGTGATCAGGCTGGCAGGTAGAAGCGGTTAGGGGCAATCAGGAAAGCAGGCAGGCGAGCAGTTGGGAGCCAGCAGTCCTGGATTGTAAGAGGGATGTCTGACTGCCTGTTTAGGCCCGATACCGGTGGGATTGGGCTTAAACGGGCAGTCGGACATCCCTTGCGGGGTCCCAGACTGGAGAGGGTGCAGGCTGGGCTGAGGGACACCTCCCTCCGTGCACGAATTTTGTGCACCGGGCCTCTAGTCTATACTAATAAAAGGGTAATATGCTAATTAGACTGGGAAACCAGACATCTTCCAGACATCCGACTTCCTTCTGGAAGGGGGGCAGTTGGAAGGAAGCCAGGCCAGCAGGGGGGCAGTTTGGGGGTAGCCAGGCTGGCAGGGGGGGCAGTTAGGGGGCTATCAGGCAGGCAAGCAGTTAGGAGCCAGTGGTCCTGGATTGCTAGAGGGATGTCCGACTGCCAGTTTAAACTGGCAGTCGGACATCCCCCGAAGGGTCCCTGATTGGAGAGGGTGCAGGCCATTCTGAGGGACACCCCCCCCCATCCACGAATTTTGTGCACTGGGCCTCTAGTCAGATTATAAGAGTACTCTGTAAAATTCAAACACCCTATGAGAAGAACAATGGATAAACATGAACAAACTCTTCATCTGTTTCCAAAAAAAAAAAAAAAAAAAAAAAAAGCAAAGAAAAGAAAAGAAAAAGAAATGAAAGAATATGTGTTTGGCCGAAACCGGTTTGGCTCAGTGGATAGAGCGTCAGCCTGTGGACTGAAGGGTCCCAGGTTCGATTCTGGTCAAGGGCATGTACCTTGGTTGCGGGCACATCCCCAGTAGGGGGTGTGCAGGAGGCGGCTGATTGATATTTCTCTCTCATCAATGTTTCTAACTCTCTATCCTTCTCCCTTCCTCTCTGTAAAATATCAATAAAATATATTTAAAAAAAAAGAATATGTGTTTGGCTTCCTTCAAAATTAAAATAGGACATGAAAAAAACCTTAGCCGATTTGGTGACTGACTAACAATCAATTTTATACTTTAGCCTGTCATCATACACAGCAGCAGATGCTATTAGAACTACTTAATTTGAGCCTTTATGTGAGCATTTACTTTCCAGGAACCATCTAGTTTTCTTAGAGGACAGTGAGTAGAAATGTTTTGAGTTTCCTTTGTTTACTTATGCCATTCTTTCATTGAATACAAAATTTCTGGTTTCAATTATTGGAAATTTTTTTGTTTAGCATAACGAAAAAACAAAGTTCAGACTTGCCAAATATCCAACTATAAGCATCAATGGCAAATTGTTCCAATTTTAGCCTCATTCAATCCAATTATTCATCTGATACAGGTGATACTGCCATACCATGGCACAAGGTGATCTATAGTTTCACTCTAATGCTGGTGGCTACTGCCATAGATTAGATTTACCCTCTATGTTTATTTCAGTGTTAGTAATCTGATGGTATTCCCTTGTTTCTAACATATTGTCATCAATATATACGCCCCCCCCCCCAAAAAAAAAAAAAAAAAAAAAAAAACACTTTTGTTTTCCACTCTAGGCTGCTTAGCATTTAGTTTTGGAACCCTAACTGGAGAATGGTGAAAGGACACTGACCCACAAATTATTCATTCTCTACCACTATCACATTAAAATATCGAGTTTATTTAGAATCCTAGTCTAATATCTTCTCCTAATGTTCTTTCACAACATTGTATTTAAATGTATCCAAGACAGAATAAAGGGAACATATTTGACAGGGTCTTTTCACTGCTGGGTTGCCTGGCCAGAGACCAGTTTTTCTCCATCCAGATGGCAACATTTCTTCCAGTCCTGTTCCCAACAGCTTCTTACAGCAATCACATCAATCTTCTTTTAATTTCTCCTTCATCATGTGTTGCCCCTCAGTTTAGCTCCTTCTTATTATCACTACTAGAAGCCCGGTGCACAAAATTCGTGCACGGGTGTGTGTGTTCCTCAGCCCAGCCTGCACCCTTTCCAACCTGGGACCTGGAGAGGGATGACTGAGTGCCCATTTAGGCCCAATCCTGGACTGCTGGCTCCCAACTGCTCTCCTGCCAGCCTGATCACCCCCTAACCACTCCCCTGCCAGCCTAATCGATGCCTAACTGCTCCCCTGCCAACCCAATTGCCCCTAACTGCCCTCCCCTGCAGGCCTGGTCACCCCTAACTGGCCTCCCCTGCAGGCCTGATTGCACCCAACTGCCCTCCCCTGCAGGCCTGGTCACCCCTAACTGGCCTCCCCTGCAGGCCTGATTGCCCCCAACTGCCCTCCCTTTCAGGCCTGGTCCCTCCCAACTGCCCTCCCCTGCAGGCCATCTTATGGTGGCCATCTTGTGTCCATATGGGGGCGGCCATCTTGTGTGTTGGAGTGATGGTCAATTTGCATATTACCTCTGTATTATATAGGATTATCATTATTTTTGTGTCAACTGTGTTTTTTTTTTGTTTTAATGACTCACTTATTATTAATACCATTAGAGAAAATATTTTCATGGTAGTCAATTGGGTTAGATTTCAATATGTTCTCTTGTTCATTTAATAGTAGGGTTAAATAACAGGTCCATGAATGGAGTCATTGCTACCCACATGGTTTATTCCATTAGATTAAAGGCATATTATTGGACTTGCCTCATTACTCATCAAATTTCATCTAATGTTGCCAGCACCTACACCTGTTGTTATTATTGTAATAAATTACCATAAACTTAGTGACTTAAAACAATATAATTTTATTATCATAAGTCTGAAGTCAGAAGACAAATATAGGTCTTACAGGGCTAAAAGTAGTGTGTTGGCAGAACTGTACTCTTGGAAGCTGTAGGTGGAAATCTATTTACTTCCCTTTTACAATTTCTTTCTTTTTTTAAAAAAAATTTCTTTATTGATTAAGGTCTCACATATTTGTGCTCATCCCCCCATTCCCCTCCCGAACCCTTCCCCATGCATGCCGCCACCCCCCTATTGTCCGTGACCACTGGTTAGGCTTATATGCATGCATACAAGTCCTTTGGTTGATCTCTCCCCCTTACCCCCACCCTCCCCTACCTTCCCTCTGAGGTTTGACAGTCTGATCGATGCTTCCCTGTCTCTGGGTCTGTTTTTGTTCATCAGTTTATGTTCATTTTTTTCCTTAGATGAGTGAGATCATGTGATACTAGAAATACACTTATAAGAACTGAAAATGGGACAAGCAATAATGGTTATGCTGAGAGGCAAATGAATCAGTCTGTAGTGAGTTTCTTTCTGAGCCAACAGTTCTTTTGAGTCACAATTTCAATGTCAAACAGTTCCTTATGTGTACATGTCAGCAATGATATTTCAGTTCTGGATGGTGGACAAATGGTGGTAATGCAGGTCCGACACTCTCTGGTTTGGTCCTGGGCAACCTGCAGCGACGCACAGCTGCTGACTGCTAGTATGGCAAGGCATCGTCAGCATCTTCCATCTCTGGACTGTTTCTCTTCTGTCTTCATGGCTGGAGCAATTCCTCTCTGTTGCAGGAATCCACATGGTCTTGGAGCTGTTTTCTGAAAATATACAAACATATTCTCGACCAAAAGTTAATAAAGGAATCTTTTCTATAAATTTGACTTGGGATCCTTTTTCATTTTTTTGCCCATACGATTTTCCTTTGGCTTGTTGTGACACCATGTGTGTTTTTCATGGGTGTCTTGCTGTTAGCATTTCAAATGAAAGTTAATTTTCTAAAGTAAAAGTTTTCTAGATGTAATTTATTTACAGGATATTTTTCCTTACATGATATTCTTCTACTGTCCCCCCTTTTTTGATTTAAATATTAGGAGGCTTTTGGAAATTTTATAATGTAGTCTTGATAGCTTTTAAATTTTAATTTTTTGCACTAAAATATAACTGCTTTAGGTTCATTACATGTTACACAATTTTACCATGAGATGAACTACCAATAAAAATTTTAGTTAACACTTTAGGAACAGCTTTTTGTCCAGTACCATTAATTTTTCTAGAATATTGGCTTATTTCACTTAGCCAATTTAAATTAGTCTGAGCACTTGACTACTATTTTACTGTCAAATTTAATACTCTAACAGCAATCTTATTTTACCCTGTAAATATTAGTGGAAAGGATTATTTGCCTTCTTGAGCAGGCCCTGAGCATTCCTGATGCTAGGCTGGATTTAGATATCAAAAACCCACTTCCCCACACCATGGGTACAAGACAACTCAAACAAGTCTTGTTGCAGTGAGAGGGCAGCTGCTGCTGGCCAAGTCTCTGTCTGTTACCTGGGTCCCGATTTGAGCTGGGCATGGGAAGCGAAGCAGCCATGGGTACAGGAGACCTCCCTCAGAAGGGGTGAGGGTTCAGGCCCCTGCAAAGTTCTTTTTTAAAGTTATTTTTTAAATATATTTTTATTGATCTCAGGGAGGAAGGGAGAGGGAGAGAGAGAGCTAGAAACATCAATGATAAGAGAGAATCATTGATTGGCTGCCTCCTGCATGCCCTCTACTGGGGATCAAGCCCGAAGCCCAGGCATATACTGCCCTGACCAGGAATCAAACCATGACCACCTGATTCATAGGCTGACACTCAACTACTGAGCCCAGTTTCTTGAGGCTGTCTGAATTCCATGGCTAACTAACTAACTTCTGCTTTAATCATTATATTTCTTTCTCTGATTTTGAACCTCTTGCATCCTCTGATAAGGACACTTGTGATTACATTGTGTCCATTCAGATAATCCAGGAAAATTTCAAGGTCCTTAATTTAATCATATATGCAGATTATTTTGCCATAGAAGGTAACATATACACAGATTTAGGAGATTAAGATATGGCATCTAGGGAGTGACATTATTTTTCCTGCCACAGTTTCAAATATGTCTCAACTTATTCTTTGTTTGATTTTGTTTACTTTGCCGTTTTGTATCAGTGGATGTATTATCACTTAAGAAATTGGCAGCAATCAGAAAATGATATTTCATAGCCACTTCTTACTATTTTTTGTCCCCCTCATTTTGTTTTATAACCTATCCTGCAATATCAGTTCTGATTTTTAAGCATAGGTTGTCATGTGTTTGAAATGACATTCAGATTCATGATAAAAAAAAAAAAAAAGGCTTCTCTTTATATCACGTGCATTTACCTTAAAGCTAAAAGAAGATACTCTCTTTTTCTGAGAGTGAAAAAACCAACATAGCATAACTAAAGTCTATGCCTTTGTGTCACTATTTCCAAAGGCCCAGATATTCTGCAATCTTGATGAGAAATGGATGTGACTGAGAGAGATGCTTTCCCTTCAGTAATTGCCCTTAGCTGGTCATATTATTCCCTTGACTATGTGACTAGTTCCATGATTCTCAACGAATAAACAGCTAATGTCCATTTTTTAATTCAGCAGCATTTCATCATATCCAGTTAATCATTACTTGATAAACAATGTTGACAATGAGCTACAGATGCTTAGTTCAGTACATAGCCTTGGGCTGTATTTTCATTTATCATTAATCCAATAGATCAATTTCTTAATATTTCCTTGAGTTAATGTTGTAAGGTGGATTTGACAAAAAATCAAATTCTTAGGTATTCCTGACCCTAGAGGAAAGACTATCAAGCCAGCTATTAACCCCTTCCTTCTTCTATCTTTCATTACCAGTATATTTTGGAAATCTATATCCATTATCTTTTCAAATATTAGCTTTCAGTATTCTCTCTCTCCTCACAATTCTACATTCAAATTAACCATGTTTTAGACTTTTCACTGATTTCCACAATACTCTGATCTCCTTTCTCTTTCTCTTCCATCTCACAGGTTCTACTTTGCGGTTACTGATACTTCTTTAACTGAGAGGTAGGATTTATATTCCCTCCTATTGTATCCGACTTCACCTTATTGACTTCTTAGACCCCTAGAATATGTCAAAAATGGTACTATGTGCCTATTGAAGATAAGTCATAAAAAGGATATGCTTCTACTTCCTCATTCTAAGGATAATTTCCTGTGGAACCCAACCACCATCCTGTCATGGAGTCCATGTGGATAATACCGGCTAATTATTTAAAGGAGGTTTTCCCCACTGTCAACCCGCACCTTCCTTCAAACATGTGGATTAGTGAGCCTCTGAGTCTTCCCTCTAAGACCCAAGATATCATGGAGCAAAAACAAGCACTGTGGTCTATCTGAATTCTTAACCCATCTTATCTAGGAGCATAATGATTATTTTTATGTTGAAGTAATGTTTTCATAGTTTTCAGGTAAACTTCGAAGTTATTGGCTACATAGCCATAGTAACTAGCACAGAGGATAATTAGGGAATGCAGGATATGTGCTTCAATTGGATGAAAATGTGGAATCTGAGGAGTAGTAAGTGGGGAATTCTTTGGAATGATTTAATATGTGTTGGTGGAATTTGGGGATCGTAAAATTTTCCATTTCTCTTACATTACCTTGCCAGATACAGTTACACCAGCTTGAGACTGCAATTGTTAATCTGGCAGAGAGAGACTACTGCTCAGGACAGTACTTTAATTCCTCAGAATAAACTAATAGTAGGCTGGAGAGTGACTTCCCTTCAGAGCCAAAACTAGAACTGATGAAATATGCACCCAAATTTTCAGTGGTGAAGACAATGCCATTATATTTTATCTTTCTAAAAATACTACTTCCAGAGACCAAACAAAAGGGAAAATCTGGTAAGCCTATTGTTTTTTAAAAAAATATTTTTTTTAGAGAGAGAGGAAGGGAGGAATAAAGAGAGAGAGAGAGAGAGAGAGAGAGAGAGAGAGAGAGAGAGAGAGAAACATCAATTTGTTGTTCCACTTATTTATGCATTCATTGGTTAAATCGTGTATGTGCCCTGACCGGGGATCAAATTCTTTTCCTTCACATATAGGAACAATCCTCCAACCAACTGAACTTCCTGGCCAGGGCCATTAAGTCTATTCTTAAAACTCACCCTGTGGGTAGCCAGAATGGATGGCTCAATAAGAATGTCAAGTCTGTATAATGACAGGTATTAAATAGAAAATGAGGGGAAATTTTCACAGAAAGTAATAAAGCTCGTGAATGGGTAATGATGCTGAGAAGGATACTATTACTCTCTTCAAAGAATTCATATCAGAATAATATAATATTCAGAGTTGTTTCTCTCAATTACAGTGCCAATTCATGGCCAGTTCTCAAAGACACCCCTGATTTGTTATCCTCTGAGAAGAACTGAATGAATTCAAACTATGAAATTTACCTTACAAGTATACTTTGCTGATTTGAAGGAAAAACATAAATCTGTATCCTGTTATATTCCACTTGACTATATCAATGTGGAAAATTTCATTTGGATTGTGTTTTTTATATTATATTTATAATATTGGTTATTATTCAGCCTGGAGATAAATCTTCCTTTGGAGCTTGACTGGATTTACTCTGACTGGCATATGATATCTGATATATGTGTTGCTGTGAATCAGAATGACATTCTGTTCAGGCAATTTCCTAGGTATGAAGGACAACACATTTCCTGGGGACATTGTTCTAATAGGCAAATACATTATAGTTAAATTGCTTCAATGCCACAAGTATTATAAGGACACAGCATGTGTAGTAGCTTAATCAACACTGGCACCAATTCATAAGAGGGCCTTAAGTAAGGATCTTAGGAATTAAAGCAAATGTGTAGATACTAAAGGAAATTGATTTTCTGGAAATTTGGACATGATGATGAGAAGATAAGTCCTGGTTGGAGACCCTCATGTTATTCAGTTCTAGTAAAGTGGTCATATTTACTAGTCAACCTACAAAACTGATGAATCTAAATGCAACTATCCTAACTAATAAAAGAGTAATATGCAAAGGATCCCAGATCAATTATATAGAAAAGATTCCTTTATTAACTTTTGGTCGAGAATATGTTTGTATATTTTCAGAAAACAACTCCAAGACCATGTGGATTCCTACAACAGAGAGGAATTGACAGGTCTGCTCCAACCACGAAGACAAGAGGAGAAACAGTCCAGAGATGGAAGACGCTGACGACGCCTTGCCACGCTAGCAGTCAGCAGCTGTGCGTCACAGCAGGTTGCCTAGGACCAAACCAGAGAGTGTCGGACCTGCATTGCCACCATGTGCCCACCATCTAGATATCATTGCTGACATGTACACATAAGGAACTGTTTGACATTGAAATGGGGACTCAGAACTGTTGGACATGGAAATTGGGACTCAAACATTTTTTGTTATTATATGTTTATTTCTAGTCTGCAGAGGCAAGATTTTTTAAAGGAATGAAATGGGGAAAAAATAGATACAGAGGCAAAGAAGCATTGAACAGACTGTCAAACTACAGTGGGAAGGCAGAGGAGGTTGCGGGGGGGGGGGGGGCTGTAAGAGATCAACCGAAGGACTTGTACGCATGCATTTAAGCATAACCAATGGATAAAAAACACTGGGGGGAGGGGGCAGGTAAAGGCATGTACTGGGGGGAAGGGGAGGCCGGGGAAAGGTCAATGGGGAAGGGAAAAAAAAAAAAGGAGACATATGTACTACTATTTGTAATACTTCAAACAATTAAAAAAAAATAAAAATAAATAAATAAATAAATAAAATAAAATAAAAGAGTAATATGCAAATTAACCATCACTCCGCTACACCCAAAGGCATGCCTACCAGCCAATCAGGAGTGAGTATGCAAATTAACCCAACCAAGATGGCTGTGGCCACGGAGAGAGCAGGAGGCTTGGGTTTCCCCGGCAATGGAGGAAGCCAAGCTTTCCGCCTGCCCTGGACTGCCTTGGCCTCTGCTTAAGGCTACAAAGTTTCAATTATAGAAGATAAATAAATCCCAACAAAAATGGCTGTGGCCACGGAGTGAGCAGGAGGCTTGGCTCCGCTCAAAGCTACAAAGTTTCAATTATAGAAGATAAATAAATCCATATCCCAGAGCCTCCACTTGGGTCACCAGGGGGTGTGGCTGGCCTGCAACCACCACAGGCCCCTCACCCAGTCTGCCCCACACCCCAAGGGAACCCTGTCCCTGATCTAGGACACCCTTCAGGGCAAACCAGCCTGCCCCCACCCATGCACCAGGCCTCTATCCTATCTAATAAAAGAGTAATATGCAAATTGACCATCGCTCCAACACACAAGATGGCTTCCCCCATGTGGACACAAGATGGCCACCACAAGATGGCCAGCAGGAGAGGGCAGTTGGGAGGTACCAGGCCTGCAAGGGAGGGTAATTGGGAGCAATCAAGCCTGCAGGGGAGGGCAGTTAAGGGTGACCAGGCCTGCAGGGGAGGGCAGTTAGTGGTGACCAGGCCTGTAGGGGAGGGCTGTTAGGGGTAACTAGGCCTGCAGGGAGGGCAGTTAGGTGCAAACAGGCTGGCAGGGTAGCAGTTAGGCATCAATCAGGCTGGTAGGGGAGTGGTTAGGGGGTGATCAGGCTGGCAGGCAGAAGCGGTTAGGGGCAATCAGGAAGGCAGGCAGGCGAGCAGTTGGGAGCCAGCAGTCCTGGATTGTGAGAGGGATGTCCGACTTCCCATTTAGGCCCAATCCAGATAGGATCGCGCAGTCAGACATTCCTTGAGGGTTCCCACATTGTAGAGGGTGTAGGCTGGGCTGAGGGACACCCCTCCCAATGCACGAATTTCTTGCACCAGGCCTCTAGTCCTATATAATAAAAGCCCAGCAACCATAATGGCATAATAACCAGAACAACCGCTCAACCAGTTGCTATGAGGCTCATTGACCACCTCTCGGTCCCTCCCGCTGGTCTGTAGGCTCCGATCGCCAGATGGTGAATGGGGAACTGGGGTGGGTGATAGCAGTGGGGCGGGACTGGGGACTGGTGAGTGGAAGATGGCCCTGATCACAGGCTAGGCCTAGGGACCCTACCCGTGTATGATTTCATGTGCTGGGACTCTAGTTTTAAATATAATATTGCAGTAAGCTCACTGAAAATCTTGGAGAAAGTCTATAACTTCATTAAAAATATTTTAATGTGTTAATTGTGCTCTGATGTGTTTAAAGGACATGGTTTGGGTGCTGGAGGCTCAGGATAATGAGGTCAATTTGGGGGATCCTATGATCTACTTATATAATATAAACATCGCTATCAATTGTGCTACTTACTAATGCATCTTCTTAACTATTTGTACCTGGAATTAAGATGGAACTTATATTTACTCAAATACAGTTCATTGGATCAATGCTATGTTGACTCGATGGGAGGCAAATGAGTGGCTTTCCCTGGTGACATTTGGAAAACTGTGTCAAAAGAAACATGTTTTTTATAGCTTGTTTATGAATATATCCCCAGATAAGACAGAACTTAGAGTTTACAGAGCACTGGTCTCTAAGGACTCTAACTTAGGAAATGTATAGTATATGGTAAAGACATTATGTTTGTTTTTACTTTCAAGAAGAAATAAAATAATGACATTAATATTAACAAATATGTGGTATACTGATCTTCAGATTAATATTTTTTAATAAGTCTATAGGATAATAAAAGTGTCTATGGTTCAAATACATATTTAACTAAGAATAAAAGTTTATTGAAATTATCTCCAAATGCAGTTTAAATAAAATTCAAATTTATGTAAAATACACAGAGACTAATAATAGGAAGATGCAGAAATAAATTGAACTCTGGACAAGTAACACAGTTAAATGTTTCTATCAATATCTTAGAAATTTGCGCCCTAGCTGGTTTGGCTCAGTGGATATAGCGTCAGCCTGCGGACTGAAGGGTCCTCATTTCGATTCTGGTCAAGGGCACATACTCGGGTTGCAGGTTTGATCCCCAGTAGGGGGCGTGCAGGAGGCAGCTGATCAATGATTCTCTCTCATCATTGATATTTCTATCTCTCTCTCCCTCTTCCTTCCTCTCTGAAACCAATAAAAATATATTTTAAAAAAAAGAAATTTGCAAATAATAGTAGGTAAAGTATGAAAAATAGTACAGTTGTAAAGGATTGAAACTTATCAGAGAGCCATGATCATGTTTAACTGTGTTTGAGGAGGAAATTCTAAATTTACTGAAGTTTTTTCCCTTAAGAATTTTTTCAATGTCTGATAAACTGTAGCAAGGATAAGCTGGTATTAAGGATCAGGATTTGGGTAAACTGGAAGAAAAATATTAAAAGAAGGTTCTAAGATTTTTACTATAGCATCAAGATGTGTGAAGCTTTTGACCATGTTTGGATACTTTGCATAATTTTTAATCATGGAATTACTCGGGGCTGACCTAAATCTACTTTATTCAGACAAAGGGGAAGCTGACCAAACACTATGTGCCAAACCCAGCATGTGGAATCTTTGTTGATAATGTTTGTTGAATAATGAGTCACAGAATGATGAGATGCAGCTTGCCTGGGGAATGGAAGTGAGTCACATTTCCCTTCGTGGGTAATGTGTTTAAGCCAAAGGAATCCCATAATGCAGTGGTCAGCAAACTCATTAGTCAGCAGAGCCAAATATCAACAGTACAACGATTGAAATTTCTTTTGAGAGCCAAATTTTTTAAACTTAAACTTCTTCTAACGCCACTTCTTCAAAATAGACTCGCCCAGGCCGTGGTATTTTGTGGAAGAGCCACACTCAAGGGGCCAAAGAGCCGCATGTGGCTCGCGAGCCGCAGTTTGCCGACCATGGCCATAGTGGGTAGCTTTCTGGAGCTCAGATTGTCTACAAACACCCAGCTTCTGGTCTTGTGGATACCCACATATAATAAGAAATGACTGGAGCATCAGATGCAATGCATGGGAGCCAGGAGGTTGTTGCTATGCTGTTACTGGACATTCTTTTCTGTTTCCTCTCCTTTATTCTTCCTTAAGCTAAGTGCATGTGGTATCAGATGAAGCCATTGTTTTTATGAATCATACTAGAGGCCCGGTGCACGAAATTCGTGCACGGGGGAGGGGGGGTGTCCCTCAGCCCAGCCTGCACCCTCTCCAATCTGGGACCCCTAGAGGGATGTCCGACTGCCTGTTTAAGCCCGATCCCGGTGGGATCGGGCCTAAACGGACAGTCGGACATCCCTCTCACAATCCAGGACTGCTGGCTCCCAACTGCTCGCCTGCCTGCCTTCCTGATTGCCCCTAACTGCTTCTGCCTGCCAGCCTGATCACCCCCTAACCACTCCCCTGCCAGCCTGATTGATGCCTAACTGCTCCCCTGCCAGCCTGTTTGCCCCTAACTGCCCTCCCCTGCAGGCCTGGTCCCCCCAACTGCCCTCCCCTGCTGGCCTGATCGCCCACAACTGCCCTCCCTTGCAGGCCTGGTCCCTCCCAACTGCCCTCCCCTGCTGGCCATCTTGTGGTGGCCATCTTGTGTCCACATGGGGGCAGGATCTTTGACCACATGGGGGCAGCCATCTTGTGTGTTGGAGTGATGGTCAATCTGCATATTACTCTTTTATTAGATAGGATAGAGGCCTGGTGCACGGGTGGGGGCCAGCTGGTTTTCCCTGAAGGGTGTCCTGGATCAGGGTGGGGGTTCCCTTGGGGCATGAGGCAGCCTGGGAGAGGGGCCTGTGGTGGTTTGCAGGCCGGCCACACCCCCTGGTGACCCAAGCGGAGGCCCTGGTATCTGGGGTTTATTTATCTTCTACAATTGAAACTTTGTAACCTGGAGTGGAGCCAAGCCTTCTGCTTGCTCCATGGCAGCAGCCATTTCTATTGAGATTTATGTATCTTCTATCATTGAAACTTTGTAGCCTTAAGCGAGGCCTGGGCCGGCCAGGGTGTGCAGAAAGCATGGCTTCCTCCATCACCGGGGGCAACCCTAGCCTCCTGCTCTTTCCAGCTCCATGGCTGCCACCATTTCTGTTTGGGTTTATGTATCTTTTATCATTGAAACTTTGTAGCCTTGAGTGGAGGCCTAGGCCAGCAAGGGCAGGCGGAAAGCTAGGCTTCCTCCATTGCTGGGGAAACCCAAGCCTCCCTCCTGCTCTCTGTGGCCGTAGCCATCTTGGTTGGGTTTATTTGCATATTCGCTCCTGATTGGCTGGTGGGGCATGGCTGGTGGGCATGGCTTGTGGGTGTAGTGGAGTGATGGTTATTTGCATATTACTCTTTTATTAGATAGGATAGTCCAATTGAATCTAATACCACTTATGTTAATATGGTGGAATTGGTTGGTGTGGTGATTAATCCATGGAATAATGATGGTCTTCTAGTCATAAACCAAATAATTACAAAATATCAAGACATACTATAGCAAGACAATCAGAAAGCAAAAACATCATATTAAAACCATTATAGGCACTTCTCACCAACATCAGAGTGGTGTTTCCGGACAGCCCCCTGACTCAGTGGTCAAGGACTGTCTCCAACCTTGATCCTTGTCTTCTCATATAAATTCATTTATATGAGAGACCTTGACTGCATTGTGAAAAGCCAATTTATTAAAGTATGCACCTTTATTGAAAAAGCAAAACAAGCAAACCTATACATCTGGCTTATGAAGCACAGACGGGCCCTCAGCTAATCTGAAGAGCAAGTTGTGTGGGGGTCCAAGGCATTATATACTCTCCTGTCTATAGGTCTCAAAATTTCTCTGTTGACTATTTTGGTACAGATTAATTCTGAAGATAATTTTTTTTCTTTCTTTTTTACTGTGTTGTGGCCTTCCCAGAATTCCTGAGAAGCCCCTGATAACTTTATCTTGCCAAGCCTTGAGACTGCTGGCTTCTCTGCTTAGGAGAATAAAACTGCCATTTTTTTTTTCTTTTTTTCTTTTCTTTTCCTTTTCCCCCCTCCCTTTCTGCATTCTCTCGTTGTGAAGGTTTTTTAACCATTTGCTCTGTGTCCTTGGCTAGGGAAGATAATGGCTGGTTAGTTACAAGCTGGTTAGTTACAAGGCCCATACTGTTTGGCCTTGTTCTAACTTTCATGTCTCAGTTTCCCTATTCCTCCTGCCCTGGAATCCTATAACAAAACTACCCAAAGAAGCTGTGACAAAATCGACCGATGAATGTTCCAGAATATCCATAGTTATTTCAAGTGAACATAGATCATTTACCAAAAGGATTATATTTGCTAGACCATAAAGCAAGTATCAACAAATTTAACAATGTTAACATTATACACAGTATGACACATGAGCAAATTGATCCCAGACTGATTCATAAACAAGCCTCAACAAGTTAGAAAGCATTGAAGTCATGCATAACATTATATTTTGACAAATAATTTCATAAGGGCTAATACTTTAGTCATTTAGATAAACTGATATAGGGGAATATTTGGTCATGGTGGAATTATTCTTAAACTAGATTGCAATGATGATTTTATACTGTGTAAATTAACTAAAATATATTCAATTAAAAATAAGGCAATTGTATGCTTGTATAAATATGTTATTTTAATCCTTTTAAAACATTTAAGAAAAATAAAATAGATTTTGAGGACATTTTTTTTTTAATATATTTTATTGATTTTTCACAGAGAGGAAAGAAGAGGGATAGAGAGCTAGAAACATCGATGAGAGAGAAACATCGATCAGCTGCCTCCTGCACACCTCCCACTGGGGATGTGCCCGCAACCAAGTTACGTGCCCTTGACCGGAATCGAACCCGGGACCCCCCAGTCCACAGGCCGATGCTCTATCCACTGAGCCAAACCGGTTTTGGCAATTTTGAGGACATTTTTAAGTTCTGTAGATATGGCACAGAAATGATCAATTCCCCAAACATGTTTTTCATGCTGAGCTAATTAATTATTGAAACATATTTTGCTAAAATGTAGTTTTTAAAATATATCTAATGTGGAGCAAACACTTTATTAATAAATAAATTGTAACATGGCATTTAGAAATACGGAAGACTCATAAACAAGTTGAGGTTTCCCACGGATAATCATATGTTTAAAAGTGTCACACGTTGTAATATAATGGATATCAATCACTTAAATTGAAAAAATAGCATCATTTGAATAGATATTAAATCCACTTGATTAAGATTAGAAATAATTATTGTCTAAGTATTTTATCATGGATTTTTTCTGTCAAATTTAATAGTACAGTTAGTGATAAAATTAATGAGATCGCTTTTGTTATGAATGATGCAACATGCAAATGACTCCAAAAGAGTGTTCAGCTTTGGGGAAGAAAGGTATAGTTTTAGCAAGAGGTTGTCAGCAAAATTTCAACTAGTTTTCAGAAGAGGCAATCGAAAAACAGTCATAGAGGAGAAAAGATTTATTCTTGTAGTTTAGCAGTCTTCGGTTGTTTGGATGATGATATGGATTTAGCAAAAAAGGTAAGGAGAAACGGCAGGGCTAAGGTTATTTGAGAGCAAGTGTGACAGTTTTTCAATTTGATAGCCATTCTTGACAGAGAAAAAAATTATAATAAATTCCAGCTACACTTCCACCACTTCAGCAATTATCAACAAATTGACAATCAGGTTTTTTTGTTTGCTTATTTATTTTGTCTTTAATTTTTTTTCATTTCTATTCATTCACACATTCACTCATTTATTTTAGTTAGATAGCACATCATCCATTCAATTACTCATTTAATTTAGTTGCTTTATTTAGTTAGCTGGCCTATTTTTGTTGGAGAATTTTAAAGAAAATATCAGCAACAAAATTATCAAAATATCAGTAATTGGCTATGACTAATCCTCTGAAAGGTAAGAAGTTTTAACATTCATATTATGCCATTAACATATTCAAAATTACTAAAATAATTATTTAATATCACCTATACTCATTTCATAATGACAGTTCTTATCATATTAAAAACTGCATGTCTGTGTCAATTAGGACACTAGAAAAGGTCTACATATTAAAATTGGATGATATATTATCTCCAGTCATTTTCATTTTCTCTTAATCAGTTGTCTTTCCTTTTCTGAAGCCATTAATTTGTTGAAGAATCCAGTCATTGATATTGTAAAAGTTACCATCCTATATAATAAAAGAGAAACATGTAAATGGACCATACCTCCACTATGCTTACCAGCCAATCAGGAGTGAGTATGCAAATTAACCCAACAAAGATGGTGGGTTAATTTGCATATACAGGCTCCTGGCAGAGAGCAGAGCAGCTTGGGGAACTTGGCTCCCTAAGCTGCCAGACGGAGAGCAGAGAGGGAGAGCTGGTGGTTTGGAGGACTTGGCAGAGTGGGAGGCCGGAGACAGAGCAAGAAGGGAAAACCCAGAGTGCGGGGAGCACCAGGAATTCTGGGAGTAGTAGTTCTGGTGGCAGCCCCAGGACCGGAAGCAGAAGCCCAGAGCACGGGGAGCACCAGGAATGCTGGGAATCCTAGTTCTGGTGGCAGATGGATCTCCTAGACACTAGACCAGGGGTGGGCAAACTTATTGACTTGAGGGCCACAGTGGGTTCTTAAACTGGACCGGAGGGCCGGAACAAAAGCATGGATGGAGTGTTTGTGTGAACTAATATAAATTCAAAGTAAAGGAGCGGAGGGGAGAGCAAGAGAACCCTTCGCTCTTTCGGATCCACGGGCCGGATAGAACAGCCGAACGGGCCAGATCCAACCCGCAGGCCGTAGTTTGCCCATGGCTGCTCTAGAGCAAAGTGAGCCTGAAGCAAGTTACTGTAGTGGTGGGGGATGGAGGGAAATCAAAGGTGAGAGACATAAGTAAAATCAGAGTGTCTAGGAAAAATTAAAGGGAAGATATCCTAAAACTTCCAGGAAATCTCCACCAATGAAGCAAAGAAAAAAAAAATGCCTCTATTATTCTTTGAGCAACAAACCAAACTGGGTTGGGGTCTCAGACAATTTGCTCATATGATTGCAAAGACAGACAGAAACTCCCAGATTGGAGAGGGCTCCCCAGAGGGCTCCCAGATTGGAGAGGGTGCAGGTCTGGCTGAGGGACCCACCTCCCATGCAGGAATCTTTGTGCACTGGGCCCCTAGTTTTATTAATAATAGGTTACTTAAACAGTAAAACATTTTGCTGAAAGATGTAAACATTCATTATGCAACTTATTTTTAATGGTGTGTCACAGACCCTTAAATACTAGTGTGATAACAAAGAAGTTTATTGCATTTTACTAGAGAATGTTTTGTAAACTTGTGATTATGCAGTAATGTCCTCTGGGACACATCAAGGGACACGAGAAAGCTCTCCTGTAAAACTAAGCTCCAGTTCTCTTTTCAATTATTGTCATTACCCAAACAAATAAGAATATTGTAACACGGCCAAAGTTAAAAAACATATAAGAATTAATAAGACATATATATTGCTACCATTCATAAAGGATTGTTACTATTATTTTAAAAATTAATATTCAATGTAAAATCAGATAGATAAAAGTAGGGTAATCAGAATATTTTATATAACATCGAAACCAAAATTAAGAAAATCTACAGAATTGTAATGATGGCAATGTACCATGTTTCCCCAAAAATAAGACATCCTCCGAAAATAAGACCTACTTACAGGTTTCCTTCTGGGTGAAATATAAGGCATCCCCCGAAAATAAGGCCCCCAGGCTCTGTCTCAGAATGAAAATTAATTTACCGTAAACTGGTCACTAGGGCCGCCCCGACTGGCGTCTAGCAACCAGTGACGATACGCAGAGTCCTGACGTCACTGCTGTGTGGAGGTGGAGCGGAGGTCGGAGTGAGCCGTGAGCGCGGGGTGGGAGAGAGGAGGAGACTTTCGCAGATGCGTGTAGAAGAACAGGAGGATTAGAGCGGATGGGACGCGGCAAAGGTGGTGAGTGCTGGTCTGTCTCTGGTGACACTACCTGATGCTTGCGGCCGCCTTGATGATGACTGAAGGTTCTCAGTCAGTGGCAGACCCTGCTTCAGCCCAGATCCAGGTCCCAGCAAGCCCAGTGACAGTCCCCAGGCAGGCCCCAGGGAGTAAATGTCTGATAAAGGGGTAGGGGGGATGTCTGGTGAAGGTGTTCAGTGGCACAGGGGTGAGGGGAGGGGGATCACTTAAAATGACACAGGAGGATCACAGAGGGCAATCAAAATGACACAGGAGGATCAGAGGGGACAATCAAAATGACACAGGAGGATCACAGGGGGCAATCAAAAAGACACAGAAGGATCAGAGGGGACAATCAAAATGACACAGGAGGATCACAGGGGGCAATCAAAATGACACAGGAGGATCAAAAGGGGTTACTAAAATGGTAATCCTTTCTCTGATTCTCCTGTGCCATTTTGATTCCCCCCTCTGATCCCCCCTATGTCATTTTGAGTGATCCCCCTCCCCCCAACTTGATACCCCAATTCCTTTTTTTTACCCCTATGGTAGAAATGAGCACAAAAAGAAAAAGCTACTCCGTGGAGGACAAGAAAGGAATCGTGGAAGACTCTTGGGGCCAAAATCTTACTGCTTTCTGCAAAGAGAAGATGTTGAGTATCTGATTGGTCCCAAAATGACAAGCAGAATATGGTAACCTCATTGAACAAGTGGACAAGGGAAATGCTAAAAAGCACAAGTGTGGATCAGGTCGGCAACCATTATTTTCCGAGCTGGAAGACCTGATCTGTGAATGGGTTGTTGACAGGAGAGCAAAGGCTTTGGTTGTGAATAGGGCTCAGATTCAAGAATTTGCCCTTGCAATGGCACCACAGTTTGACATAGCCCCCGAAGACTTCAAAGCATCACAACACTGGCTGGATAATTTCCTTCAGTGAAGTGAACTGTCTTTAAGAAGATCTACAACATTGTTTAGGTTGGAAGATACTCAAGTTATTAAGCAAGCACTTGCATTCAAGTCCTTTATTGATGATGCTGACTTCTCTAAATACAATCTTTCCAACATGATTGCTATGGATGAAACTGCAGTGTTTATGGGCCAATCATCTCAAACCATTGAACAGCGGGGTGCCTCCTTAGCGTACATTCCCTCCACTGCTTACAAAAGTGCACGTGTTTCCTGTATTTTGGCAATTCGTCTGGATGGCACTAAAATCCCACCTTTAATCATTTCTAAGGGCAAGAAGGAAAAGATTGAACGTGTTTAGGGCATTTTTATTCTTGAAACTGAAAAAGCCTGGGCCACACAAGCAGTTATAAGGAAGTGGGTCGATTTAATGCTGCCGCTTGTTATGCGAGGGAGCCAAAGAGGTCTGCTAGTCTGGGATGCAGCCAGCACTCACCGCGCTAAAGACATGAAGACATTTCTTCACGAAAGAAAATAGATCAGATAATGATTCCCGCAGGAATGACGGCCTATCTCCAGACTCTTGATATTGCAATAAAAAAGCCATTCAAAGACAATTTGCGCATGGAAATTAATGACTACATTGAAAATAGAATGGAGAGAAATCAGCATGGAAACTTTGTGAAACCTAAACTGCAAGAAGTTGTGACTTGGGTGAAGAATTCATGGGAGAAAATCACTGACAGTTGCATTGCAAATGCACTGCGAGCAGGCTACCTTGACAAGAAGTACTCATTTAAAGACAGTGCTATTGCTAATCATGAGAGATTTGGTCCACTGATTCTGAAAGAGATGGAGTCACAAGAAATTCACCAGGAAATTCAGGAATTGGATTGTTATGATGATGTTCCAGAAGATGATGACATGATTGTCATTGAATAAATGAGTAAATTCTTGATACTGTAGGATTCACAGTTTGTCTGGTTTGTGTTGACAACTACTGTACTACCATACCGTGTACAGGTAATAAATTTCCTTTATTTTCATTTAACAATAAATGTGTACCGTATTCTTCTTCATGGAAAAATAAGACATCCCCTGAAAATAAGACCTAGCATGTCTTTGGGGCAAAATTAATATAAGACACTGTCTTATTTTCGGGGAAACACGGTAAAATGTCAGCTTCAAGCTAAATGTTTATTATATCAATTTAGAGTCCTCCAAGTCTTCTAAAATATTAAAATTTTCCTAATATGGAAAATAGGAATATTATAGTAGAGGGCATAGTACCTAACTATTTCATGGGGTTTAAGTAGGATAATCATATAATTTATTGTCTAAACCTGGACCATAAGTAACATTTTATGCAATTCAGATAAGAAAGCCATATATTTGTTACACAGTGCTCTTGGAAGGATGAGATTCATTCCCTTAGATTTAATAAATATTTATAAATTATATTCTTAACTTACTTTCACAGGTTTTTAAATTAAGGTAAAGCTTTACATTACATAAATTGACCATTTTAACATAAACAATTCAGTGGCATTTGATACATTCAGAATGGTGTATAACTATCATCTAAACCTAATTTTAAAACGTTATTACCCCAGAAGGAATCCCTGCTCCCATTAAGCACTAGCTCCCCATTCCTGCTTCCTCCAGTCCTCAGTAACCATTATTTGAACATGTAGAAATCGTAAGTATTCTTATAGAAATTTTTATTAACATGGGACATATTTGAAAGCCTATTATACATTTACAATAATTATATACTAAAAATAAAAATATGAATTTTTCAAGCTATATAAAAGGTGTCACATAGTCTTACACATTGTGATGCTTAGCAAGTGAGAAAACGCCAATGATTTTGTTTCAGTTTTATAATAATGTATCATTAAGTGACAAATAATGCATGCAACCATGCACATTAATGTATTTGTTCTTAAATTATTAATGGGAGTCTATCTGTGTGGACACATATAGAAATGATATATTAATTATAAATATGCTATCATATACCAATTGTTTGCATTATTTTTAAAGTACTTATTTTCTTATTAGATGTTTACAACAATATTTGGTAATTGTGACACTTTAATTTTTAATATCAGAAATTTTTTCTGGGGCACATCCAAGGATACATTTAGGAGGTAATTAAAGAGTGACTGAATTTGAGATTTCCCACCTTACATTTTGTGATTTTTGTGCTACAGTACTTTGTGTGTTTATAGGCACATGCCTTGTATACACTTGTGTGTGTTTTGAAAGCAGTTTAAGCTGGAAAGTTTAGTTTCATATGCATATTGACGCATATGAAATAAGTAAATGACTACAACAAATGCATCAGAATATATTGTGGAATTCCTAAAAACTATTGCAAACAGTTGCCACCTTGGTAACTATGAAATTATTAGAATTCAATTTCTGAACATATAATCCAGCAAATATAGGTTCTTAGAGAAATGAGCACAGAATGGCCAAAGTCCAAAACCAGGGGACCAATAAATGTGGACGGTCAATGAAGAGGAATGACCCAGAGAACTGAAAACAAGCCTTGGAAGCCCTAGCTGGTTTGGCTCAGTAGACAGAGAATCAGTCCTCCAACCAAAGGGCCACAGGTTCGATTGCAGTCAAGGGCATGTACATCGCTTACAGGCTCAATCCCCTGGAGCACATGTGGTAGGCAACCATAACTTGATTTAAGTATTAGCAATATTTTAAACAGGCCATCTTTCACAGTGGCTTACATTTTCTTGTTTTAACTTCCTGAATGCCTCACTTCACTGCTTTTTTTGTACCTGAGAGCATCCATTCCTATTTTTCGCTTGATCTTTCTTACCTCTTTGACAACCTTATACTGAACAACTTGAAGTTTGAGGCCTTGGCTTCTGTTCTTATCTATTTAAACTGACTTTTTTGGCAATCGCATCCAATATCATAGTTTAATATTCAGCCAATAAATTTATACTTCCAGCTCAGAATTCTTGCCTGAACTTCAGATTACACTGGACCAAACACGTACCCAAAATTTCTACTTAGCATTCTAATAAGCATCTCACATGTAGCATGCCAATGATAAATTACTGTGTTTGTATCATGTTCTTCTCATAGATACATCTTCATTGATAATTTTGAAATTTAAGTTTCAGAAAAAATATATATTGGTTATTCCCTAATTCACTTTTTACTTCGCATCATACCTCATGCTTACAATTACTCCTGATTCTTCCTTCAGAATATTTCCACTACAGCCATTTTTGTCTAAGTCAACATTATTTCTCACTTGGGTTGTTGCAATACTCTCCTAATGGGTCTTGCTTTGGTTCTATTTCCTAAAAGTATATATTATGTATATATTATGTAGTATAAAATGTATATACTATACTATATATATATATAATTTATATATAATACATTTTAAGTTATAATTGATATATTATATTATTCTTAGGTGTACAACATAGTGATTAGACATTTATATAATTTGTGAAGTGACCAACCCTATAAGTCATGTACTCATCTGATAGCACTAGAGGCCCGGTGCATGGATTCATGCACCGTTGGGTTCCTCAGCCTGGCCTGCGCCCTCTCGCAATCCAGGACCCCAATGATCAGCTGGTGCCCAACAGTCAGCTGAGCAACGCTCCTGCTGTGGAAGTGCACTGACCACCAGGGGGCAGCTCCTGCATTAAGCTTCTCCCCTCTGGTGGTCAGTTCATTTCATAGCAACCAGTAGACCGGTTGTTTGGTCATTTGGTCGTTCGGTCGCTTAGGCTTTTATATATATAGATATTATTTTTTAAAAAGTAGCTAGAGGGTCTTTTTAGAAAATGTATGCTATATGATATGACTTATTTGTTTAATTATTTGTATGACTTTCCAAAACTCTATAGGTTAGCTCATGTTTGTCTTTCTGGTCTAATTTTTTAATACTCTCTTACCTTATCCACTCAGTTCCAGGAACCAATGTGAACTGTTTTTCTTTTACTGGAGCAGGCATACTCTGTATAGGGTGTTGTACTTAGTGATTCCTTATTCGAAACTTACTTTCTTATGCATCTGCATGCCTAATGCCTCAGTGTTATCAGACTTCTATCAGTTTTAATATTCTCTGTGAGGCCTCCCCAGCCACACCTTTTATTTTTTATTTATTTGTTTAAAATATATTTGATTGATTTTTTTAACAGAGAGGAAGGGAGAGGGATAGAAAGTTAGAAATATCGATGAGAGAGAAACATTGATCAGCTGCCTCCTGCACACCCCCCACTTGGGATGTGCCTGCAACCAAGGTACATGCCCTTGACCGGAATTGAACCTGGGACCCTTCAGTCCACAGGCTGACACTCTATCCACTGAGCCAAACAAGTTAGGGACCCAGCCACACCATTAAAAAGTGTATTCTGTTTCCTAACTATCAACATAATTTATTACCTTATTTAGAAGCCCTTTTCTCCATACTAATTACAACCATCTAAGATGTTCTAAATTTTACTTACCTGTCTATTGTCTGTCTCTCTCTATCAGAATGTGATCATGAAAATAAGGATAAGTATTTAATATTCAGTGTGTAATACCTGGAACCTGTAAATTTTTATGACTTGTATTATGCATTTATATATCTTAATTAAGTAATGGATGAATTAAGTCTGTGAATGATGAGTGAAGAAAGAAATAAAGAAAACATCATAAAAGCCATCTGCTTCCTTTATAATCTTGTCTAGAGTCAATCCAGTGTTCAATGACAATTCTTTTGAATTCATTGCATAAAAATATAACTAAAATGTAGTAATTTTTTACATAAAAGTGGTTCATAATAAATCATAAAGGTATTTTAAAAAATGACAAAACCAGTAAGCATAATTAAGCTCATTACTGAAGAAAAGGTAAAAGTATTTTGGGCAATTAATTTATTTTTTAAAAATATTTTTATTGATTTTTTACAGAAAGGAAGGAAGAGGGATAGAGAGTCAGTAACATTTATAAGAGAGAAACACTATCTATCAGCCTCCTGCACACCTCCGACTGGGTATCCAGCCTGCAACCAAGGTACAAGCCTTTGACCAGAATCAAACCCAGGAGCCTTCAGTCCATGGGAAGACACTCTAACCACTGAGCCAAACCAGTTAGGGCCATTTTATGCTTAAGATCACACAATATCATCTACACTAATAAAAGAGAAAGATGCAAATTGACTGTACCTTTGCTATGCCCACCAGTCAATCAAGAGTGAGTATGCAAATTAACCTAACAAAGATGGCGGGTTAATTTGCATACACAGGCACCAAGCAGCCAGAGGCGGGATGTATGTGTCATCGCCATGGTGACGACGCAGGTGTTCCATACCACCCCAGCCGCTCCGGGCCTCTGGACAGCCTGGGAAGGCGGGAAGGCGGCTCCGGCCAGAGCAAAGGAGGTGCCGACAGCCAGGGGAAGGAAGGCCCATTCTTGCACAAATCTTTGTGCATTGGGCCTCTAGTAGTTATATATCATACTGTCCTCTTATTACTCTTGATGTCAAAGAGCAATAAAACTTCCTTTATATCAGTAAGTGTGAGAGTGCAATTTTGATGGAATTATTAACATTTATAATATTAATGTGAAATAACTTTTTAAAATTGGCTTATAATTAGATTTGAATATTTGTCAATTCTGCCTTTACATAGTAAGTGGTTAAAAACCCTTTAGTCTTTTATTTCCTGGAAGTATATGTGTATGTTGCATTTATTATTTAAAAGGTTGATAGAATTCCCCAGTGAAATAATGTGTCTCAAGGTTTATTTGTGGGAAAAGTTTTAAATACAAATTCCTTTGTTATTATAAAAAATGCTGTTTAGATTTTTTTTTTCTGTTTGGTAAGGCAAATTATTTGAGAATTGTTTCTATTTAAACTAAGTTGTCATTATTTTCATATAATATTCATATTGTTAGGAACTGTAGTATTGTTCACTTCTACTTTTCCTGTGTTTTCTTAATCAGTATTATTTTGGGCTGATTTATCAATTTTATCAGTATTTTTTAGGAACAAACTTTTAGCTTTGTTAACATTCTTAAATATGTGTCCTTATTCTATATAATTGCTTTTTTCTGTTATCATTTCCTTCATTTTTCTTTCGGTGGCTTTAATATGTCCCCCTTTTTCCTAATATTTTAATTTGCAAATTTAAACAAATGATTTTTACTGTTCTAATGTTTAATATAGGCATTTAAATTTGCAAATTTCCATCTAGGCACTGCATTATCTTTATACCATAAATATTTATAACTTCTAATTTTATTAATACTCAGCTTGAAACATTTTACAACTTCTTATTCTTTCAGTTAAGAATTTTTTAGAAATGTTTAACTTGATTTCCAAATATTTGGTAATATTTCAGGTATATACTTCTTGTTGATTTGTAATAAATGTAATTAGATTAAGAGAACACATTTGGTATATTTTTAACCCTCTGAAATTTATCAAGTGTGTTTTATGGCCCAGAATTTGTGTTTTAACTGGGTAAATATTCTCTGTGTACTTGAGACAATGTGTGTTCTTGAGTTGTTGGTATATTTAATACATATAAAGTATTGAATTTGATTGATAGTATTTTTCAAATATTTAACATCCTTTATAATTCCTGTTGGTATTTTTATCAGCAACAGAGAGATGAATGTTCAACCATTGGCAGGGTGTATGTGGGTTTTCACTGTGCTAGTATTTCAATGTTTATGTATGTTTAAAAAATTTTAATAAACTAAGTAAAAAGAAAGACATGTTAAAAATTTTAATTATATTAATATATAAGTTAATCAAGCACTACCCTTTTTTTTTTAAAGGCAAAACTCTTTAAAAAATAAAATAAAAAAATACAAACCACTGTATAGCAAATTAAGACGAAGCTAAAAAAAAAGAAAAAAGCAATGTGAAGGTGGTGGTGTCTGGGATATCTTCAGCTCACTAGTGGAAGGCCTCCCACAAATGATTTGGGGATGACTTCAGAGACACTTTCACAGAATATCTATAACTAGAGGCCCGGTGCACGAAATTTATGCATGGGTGCAGTCCCTAGGCCTAGCCAACGATCGAAGAGCAAGCATCTGGTGTGGAAGGGCAGGTCCCAGCTGTCCTTAGGGCCCTAGGTAACACCTGGGCCCCCGGGGCCCTGCACAGCCCCCTCTGCCTGAGTCATGGCACCCGAGTCCCCATGGTGAGATGCAGTGAGTGTGGCCAGTCACTGCGGGTGGTCCGGGGCGCCGAGTGAGCCTCTGGGCCATTCAGTGGTGCAGCACAGAAGCCGGGTGGGCAGAGCATTCTCTCCCATCCCGCCTCGCAGACCAGCTCCTGTGCAAACCCACAAGGAGCCTGACTGGCCCTACGGTCCCGGAGGCTGTGGCCCAATTCACCCAGAAGATGCTGTCCGAATGCAAGGCAGCTCCTCCCAGGCACCCAGCACCTGAGTTCAGGAGGCTTCCCTGGTGCACAAGCCCTGGCATCCTGGGGTAGGGTAGCAGGGGGAGTGAGAACAAGCTTGGTGGACACCCACATTCTCACTGCACCTCCATCCCTGTCACCCCGCCCCCAGGTAGCCATTGAGAGGTTGCAGTACGTCGCTGACACCTGCCATGTTCTGCGCCTCCCCCTGGTATTCAGCACACGTCATAGTGAGAAGTTGAACTCCTGGTTTTACGACCGTGCGAGAGGACAATTTACATATTAGGCTTTTATTATATAGGATAGCAATATACAGTAAAAATTCTCTAATGATGGAAATGTTTTATGTGCCTCCAAATATTGTAGCCATAATCTACACACACTTATGTATGTAATGTGACTAGTACAACTCAGGAACTAAATTTTGTATTTAATTTGATTTAAGAAATTGAGATTTAAACTGAACCACATGTAGCTAATGGCTATCTTATTTAACAGCAGGGCTCTATTGCTTTTAATAGCGTTCTATTTAAAACCACTGCACAGCCAAGGTGGCTCAATTGTTCAGCACCATCCTATTAATCAGGAGGTCACAGTTCAATTCTGGGTCAGAGCCATGTGTCCGGGTTGTGGCTCTATCCTCAGTGTGGGGCATGCAGAAGGCAGCCGATCAATGATTCTTGTCATTTATGTTTTTATCTCTCTCTCCCTCTCCTTTCCTCTCTGCAATCAATAAATTAAATAAATAAATAAATAAATAAATAAATAAATAAATAAATAGAAAATAAAAAATAAAACAACTGCACAAAATAATAGAGGTAATTTAAGTATTTTATTGGCTTGCTATTTATTTGTATTTAAGAAATAAACAGGTGCCAGAATGGTGTGGCCCAGTGGTTGAGTTTTGAGCCATGAAGCTGAAGGTCATGGTTTGATTTCTGGTCAGGGCACATGCCTGGGTTGTGGGCTTGATATCCAGTAGGGGGCATGCAGGAGGCAGCTGATTGATGATACTCTCTCATCAATGTTTCCATCTCTCTCCTTCTCCCTTCCTCTCTCTGAAATCAATAAAAAAAGCATATTAATAAGAAATAAGTAGGTGATCACAGAAATACAATTCAAATCACTATTATTTTTGAATTTTAGTTATTCCACATGGAATAGCTAGAATAAAAATATATACTGTTTTTACTTCAATATACTTTATCATGACTATTATAACAACGAGAAACATTGTTTCTCCTAAATTTATGAAATTCTCAAATACACTTAAATACTATGTGATTATAACCTTAAAACCAAACCTATGTACTTGGTTTATATAATTTAATATGTGATTTTCAAAAGGAAGTGTGTGTATTACTGAATTTTGAACTTCCATAACTAATACACCACCTTGAACATGATTAATTGGAATATTCAATTTTCATTAATACAGTCAGAGTTTGCAAGAAAACAGGTATGCTGTTTTAATAAGTTTTTATCTAATAAAGTAATAAAGTAATAAATAAATACTTTTATCCTATGTAATAAAACCCTAATATGCAAATCGACTGAATGGCGGAATGACTGGTTGCTATGATGCGCACTGACCACCAGGGGCAGATGCTCAATGCAGAGGCTGCCCCTTGGTGGTCAGTGCACTCCCACAGGGGGAGCATCGCTCAGCCGGAAGCCGGGCTCACAGCTGGTGAGCATAGCAGTGATGGCGGTAGCCTTTACCGCCTCCATAGCAGGTGGACAGTAAGGAGTGAGGGGTCCCAGACTGTGAGAGCCCAGGACTGTGAGAGGGATGTCCAGAGGGATCAGACCTAAGCCAGCAGGTGGACATCCCCTGAGGGGTCCCAGACTATGAGAGGGTGTAGACCGGCTGAGTGACCCCCCTCCAGTGCACAAATTTCATGCACCGGGCCACTAGTATATATAATATATTGCAAAGCAAATTGATACTTAAAAAGGTGAAATCATAGAACTATTAACCTATTTCTTCTAAACTTTTGAGTGACGTAAGTGATTATACTTAAAAATTTTTCTTAACTAAAATTTGGTGGAGTATAACAGTATTTTAAAATAGTAAATTAATGTATTCTTTTTGAGGAAAATTTTTTAAATTTAATAAATCTTTATTGTTCAGATTATTACAATTGTTCCTCTTTTTTCCCCCATAGCTCCCCTCCACCCGGTACTCACCCCACCATTTGCCCTTACTTCCCCCCTCCCCCACACTGTCCTCATCCATAGGTGTACGATTTTTGTCCAGTCTCTTCCCGGACCCCCCACACCCCTTTCCCTGAGAATTGTCAGTCCATTCCCTTTCTATGCCCGTGATTCTACTATATTCACCAGTTTATTCTGTTCATCAGATTTTTTTATTCACTTGATTTTTAGATTCACTTGTTGATAGATATGTATTTGTTGTTCATAATTTTTATTTTTACCTTTTTCTTCTTCTTCCTCTCCTTAAAGAATACCTTTCAGCATTTCATATAATACTGGTTTGGCAGTGGTGAACTTCTTTAGCTTTTTCTTATCTGTGAAGCTCTTTATCTGACCTTCAATTCTGAATGATAGCTTTGCTGGGTAGAGTAATCTTGGTTGTAGGTTCTTGCTATTCATCACTTTGAATATTTCTTGCCACTCCCATCTGGCTTGCATAGTTTTTGTTGAGAAATCAGCTGACAGTCCTATGGGTGCTCCCTTGTAGGTAACTAGCTGTTTTTCTCTTGCTGCTTTTAATATTCTCTCTTTGTCTTTTGCTCTTGGCATTTTAATTATGATGTGTCTTGGTGTGGTCCTCTTTGGATTCCTCTTGTTTGGGGTTCTCTGTGCTTCCTAATCTTGTAAGTCTATTTCTTTCACGAGGTGGGGGAAGTTTTCGGTCATTATTTCTTCAAATAGGTTTTCAGTATCTTGCTCTCTCTCTTCTTCTGGCACCCCCATAATTTGGATGTTGGTACACTTGAAGTTTTCCCAGAGGCTCCTTACACTATCTTCATATTTTTGGATTCTCTTTTCTTTTTGCTTTTCTGATTGAGTGTTTTTTGCTGCTTTGTATTTCAAATCTTTGACTTGATTCTTGCGATCCTCTAGTCTGCTGTTAGATCTCTGTATAATATTTTTTTTATTTCAGTCAGTGTTTGCTTAATTTCTAGTTGGTCCTTTTTCATATCCTCGAGGGTCTCGCTAAATTTATTGCCCTTTTCTAGAAAATTCTTGAAAAACCTTATAACCATGGTTTTGAACTCTATATCCAGTCATTTGCTTTCCTCCATTTCTTTCATTTGTGATCTGTTTCTTTGTCTCCACATTTTGGCTGTTTCCCTGAGTTGATAGAGTGGCTTTGTGTGCTAGATGTCTTATAGGCCCCAGTGACTCAGCCTCCCCAGTTACTTGAGGTGGACACTCTTGGTGCACCCCTTTGTGGGCTGTGTGCACAGTCTTGTTGTAGTTAAGCCTTGATTGTTGTTGGTATCACTGGGGGGAATTGACCTCCAGGCCAATGGGCAGTGAGGATCAGCTGTGTCTACGCTGGGAGAATTTCTGTGCTAGAGACACCCTTATGAGGCAAGACTTGTAGAAACCACTGTCCTCAGCTTGGATGGGGCAGAGTCTCAGGGCTGAGCAGACAGCATTGGTTTCCCAGCAGCCCTGCCCTAATAGGCCCCTGTGTCTCAGTGTCCCAAGGTAATTGCTGCAAGCACCTCTGAGAGAAAGCCGCCCTAAAGTTCCTCACGCTGCCAGACAGTCCAGTTTCTCCCCAAATGAGTCTGGGTACCCAGAGTCTTGCCTGGAACTGGAGTTCAGTGCAGTCGGGAGTTTTGTTGCCCTCATGATTGAGAAAGCCAGCTGTGTACTCAGTTGCCTGCCCTCTCTGTGTGTGCTCCTAGGTGCCTCTGCCTTCCACAGTTCCTCTGAGTCTCAGTGTGCTTTTCTCTTTCCTGACAGTCCAGTTTCACCCTGTATGAGTCTGGGTCCCCAGAGTCTCACCCAGAACTGGAGTTCAGCGCAGTTGGGAGCTTTTGTCTCCCTCCCGCTTGAGAAAGCCCACCCTGCACTCAGTTGCCAGTCCTCTCCGTGCACGCATCTCAGTACCTCTGCCTCCTGCAGCTCCTCTGAGTCTCAGTGTGCTTTTCTCTTTCCTTCTAGTTGTAAAATTTCCCTTCAGCCAGCCTTCCTGTGGTTCTGGATGATGTCCATCTTGCTTTTAATTGTAGTTTTGAAATTGTTGTGTGAGGCAACAGTTTAGGTGTTTACCTATGCCACCATCTTGGTTTCTCCGAGGAAATTTTTAATATTACACTTTGTTTAATGTCTCAACACATTATTATTTTAAAGTGTTATTTTTTCTTTGATGAGAGATTATTTAATAATGTATACAGGGATTTTGTTAATTATTATTTATACACAATGGGTATTTGTAAGTTAATGAAGCATAAACTTCAGGGCCTTTACTGCATGAGCCACTTCTAGGCTCTATACACAATTTTGTATTTGAAATTTTACATTGCTTGTTTAAAGAGGGTATAGAGAAATTAATAATAATCTCCATGTTCAGAAAACTTTAGTACACAAATAACTGATTAATAGCACACTTTTTTTTTAAGAATTGAGAAAAGATATCTGAAATATCAATTATCAGTTCTCATAATCAGGTTTAATGACATGCAATTCAGTGAGTTTTATTTAAAACCACAGTTCACATTACTTTTGTTTAAATATATATGTTGCCTCTAAGGGTCTATATAAAGGTGAGTTTATTACCTACTTCCCCAAACCTTTTTTTTTTAAATGACTGTGTTGTTGTTTTTCTTCTGGTGACAATTTCAGGCTAATACCAAAACACTCTGACACTTGTTGGAAATAACACTGTCAAGGTGAAAATAATTTTGTCATTTCTCCTTAAAAATTGGTCAATAACTTTGAAGAAGTGTACATTTGTAGTTCTATAGAAAAAATAAATTTATGACATATACCACTAAACGCTATAAAGACATCTTCTAAAAATGAAACATTATCATCACCAAATTTGTATTTAAAAATTAAAATGTTAAATGTTCCAGTGATTTTGCAAGTAATGCATTCTTTTGGTAACAAAAATTCTATGGTTGTATATTTTTGCATGTTTTTTCATATGCACATTTATAAACATACTAGAGGCCTGTTGCACAAAGATTCATGCAGTAGGCCTTCCTTCCCCTGGCTGCCGGCACCAGTTTTCCTCTGGCACCAGGGACACAGGCCTTTGCTCTGGCTGGAGCCTTTAGTGTTAACTCCTGCTGGAGCCTTCAGTCTTCTCTGCTCCGGTCAGAGTGCCGCTCCTGTAGGTCCCTCCGCCCCACCTTCCCCCTCATATCAAGTGTCCTGCCACATATGCAAATTAACCCACCATCTTTGTTGGGTTAATTTGCATACTCACTCCTGATTGGCTGGTGGGTGTCACGGAGGTATGGTCAATTTGCATATTTCTCTTTTATTAGTGTAGATGTGAGCATATGCACTTATTTTATACTAAAGGCATGGGTGGGGTCCCTTGGAGTGGCCTGTGGGGATCAGGACCCAGCTTGCACCCCCAGGCTCCCAGCCCCAGCTCATGCCCCCAGCCTCACATCCCCACCTGGCACTCGCTGTGACCTGGTGCCGCCCGCTCACCTGCTCCACCATCCTGCCTGTGGGACCATCAGTCAGGGTCAGGCCCCCGGCCTGGCTCCCTCAGCTCCTGGGAGCCAGGCAGCGGCCCTACCCCCTGCTGCTGGTCACCATCTGCAGGGCAATTGGCAGGGTGATCAGGAGCCCAGTCGCACCTCCTTGGCCTGGCCCCACTTGCTCACCTATTCCACCATCCTGCCATGGTCCCACTCTCATCAGGGCCCATCAGGGCCAGCAGCACCTCCACTGCTGCCTGCTGTCAGCACCACATCGCTGACGCCGGCCATGTTCTGCACCACCTCCTGGTGGTCAATGCACATCATAGCGAGCAGTTGATCTCCAGGTCGAACAATTTGCATATTAGGTTTTTATTATATAGGATAGAGAATTAAATCCATAATCTATTTTTATATTGTATAATGTGTTGGTGTTTTATTTTTTAAGTATACTAGCTGGATGAGTACACTAGTAAGGAGAAAAAAAGGACATCCAGATCCTGCTGAAGATTTTTTTATAGAGTTAGGAATAAAATGTATACTATGTTTTTATTTAAAAAAATAATGTTGATGTTATTGCAATGACCCCCCTTGTCTTCTCCCCTTTGCCCACCTCCACCTACCACCCTTTCCCCCTACCTTGGCCTTCACCAAAGTATTATACATGTCCATGGGGCATGCATATATGTTCTTTAGCTAATCCCTTTACCTTCTTTATACAATAACTTCTATCCCCCTCTCTTTGGGCACTGGCCAGTCTGTTCCATGTGTCCATCCTTCTGGTCCTGTTTTGTTTGTCACTAATATGTGGAATCCATTGAACAAAATTTATGAGTCTAAAAATGTTTCCACAGTGTATCTGTTAAATTCAAATGAATTAACCTAAATGAGAGAAGCTTTTCTTATTTGGAAATGTAATCAGGCAAAAGGAGCTCACTTTTATGTATTTTCAATTGAAGAAGGTAGTTGCACACTGGTCATTATGACTTTCATCTCAAAAGCATTTTAGTCTAGTATTTCAGAAGCCAAGGAAGTATTGCACATTTTGCACCTTTCAAGTATTGTACTGAGGAAAGCAGGTCACTCACAACAGCATTTTTAATTTGACAGGGGATTACAAAAACATTCGGTGCTCTTTAACTGTTGTCACAGCCATCTATTACATTAAGAACAAGCTGATTTTAATATTAGTCAAATTAAAAAGCATTGTATCATGCTAACCTTGGGCATTCATTTACATAATTGGCTCCCTGCTTGCTGAGTATTATGTGACACCCTAATTTGATTACTGTTCATTTTTCTGAAACTCTGCAGCAGCATCTAACATAACCTGCATATTAATATTTCATTTCCATCAGGCCTTATTTCATGTAGTCAAGTTGCAGCAAATGCTACCTTTTCATTAGCAAGCTTGTTATAAGTCACTCGTTCCAGTGCTTTTAAGAAAACAACATTTAATTCACTGTTCTGTAAGTAGAACAATAATGCTATACTCTAAACATTGAATTAAATAGATGAAGGATCCTCTTGGTGTGGCTGACCTTTAATAAATCTCCGAAACTTGGATAAAAAAAATGTAATATGTATTGGCCTCTATATTAGTTAACTTTATATAACAAAAAATAAAATAAAATAAAATCTTAGCAACTTATGACAAACATTAAATTATCTTCCTTCACTTGACAAGTTATCTGTGGTTGTTCTGGGCTCAGCTGAACTAGGTGCCAGGCTACAGGTCTGGTCTGGGTCTAGTCTACCCGTCTCTCATTCCAGAACCTAGATTGATAAGGTAGTGTGTAAATGAGTATTTGTGGATGTTCTTCTTATGGTGAAGGGCAGTCATGTGAGAACTTCTCAAGTGAATTTATTATAGTCTCTACTAAAAAATTAATTGTCATCAATCACCACTTACAGTCATGAACATCAATGGTTCAACGAAAAGAACACTTTTATTGGTAATGGAAGATATAGTAAATACTTAGTGAAAAATTATACAACCTGTTCCAGTCCTTCATGGAAAGGGTCCAATTCCCTATGCAATTTATTATATGCACACTCCCTTGGTTCTCATAGCAACCCTGATAGGCAAATTATTTCTTTTCTCTTATGCAGATTATGAAAATATAGCACACCGACATTGAGAGTGACCAGTTATGACAGTGAGCTATTTACTGAGTCAGGATTAGAATGAAGAGCTAATTAATCTAAAAGCCTTTTAAGAATGTATCCCTGAAAGGCTTTCTTTCATCTACTCTACTCATTACATCTTCATGTCTCAGTTCATAGGCTTGACTTTTAACGATTTTGATAATCTACTACAATCCAAAAGAATTCTTCCTTCCTTCCTTCCTTCTTTCCTTCCTTCCTTCCTTCCTTCCTTCCTTCCTTCCTTCCTTCCTTCCTTCCTTCCTCTCTCTCTCTCTCTCCTTCCTCCCTCCCTCCCTCCTTCCCTTCTTCCTTCCTCCCTTCCTTCCTTCTTTCCTTCCTTCCTTCCTTCCTTCCTTCCTTCCTTCCTTCCTTCCTTCCTTCCTTCCTTTCCTCTCTCTCTCTCTCTCCTTCCTCCCTCCCTCCCTCCTTCCCTTCTTCCTTCCTCCCTTCCTTCCTTCTTTCCTTCCTTCCTTCCTTCCTTCCTTCCTTCCTTCCTTCCTTCCTTCCTTCTTTCTTTCTTTCTTTCTTTCTTTCTTTCTTTCTTTCTTTCTTTCTTTCTTCCTTTCACCTTTTTTTTCTTCCCACGTGTTCCTTTCTTTTGTTTCTAAACCTAACTCACATTTTTTCACCACTGTGGAAATTTATCTTCCTGAATGATGTATGCTTTAAGGTAACATTTAGTTAATTTAGGTCCAGGAGAACTCATAGAAGTAACCCACATTGTTCTTATATAATGTATCTGCATAACTAATTTGGAATATTGACCTGAATAAGAGAAAGAAGATATCACTACAACAAGATCATGTAAAAGAGACATCAATCTGAAACATTCAAACCTCAAGATTGTCTATAAATGTGTATGTCTGTCAGAGACCAGGTCTTAAGACCAGCACCAAAGGATATTAATGATTTATAAGTGTGTGTAATTTAAATAAACCAGGAGGAAGTCTATCCTGTAGGAAAATGGCTGCGAAAATATGAAAATATGATAAGAAACTGAAGACAGAACTAATTCTACAAGGCTGCTGGAGAAGAAAAGCTTCAGTTTTATATATGTATTGAATTCTCACTGTCCAGCCAAATCCAATGTTTAAAATCCTTGCTTACAGTGCCAAATTATTTTCTGCAAAAAATAAAAAAAAATAGAAATATATATACACCTGGGAATATATATATCCATCACTTTAATGGTCCTTTTCATATACTATCTCCACAAAAATAGTTACCCTTTTCATTTTCACAGTTATGTCTCCCCAGTAATCTGTGATGGAAGGATAATGGAGCAATACTAAATAATTATGAACAAATTTATTTTGAAAGATCTGCAAGTATAGTTCTGACTTATCTGGATGAAAGGACTTGTTTTTAATGGATTCCTATACTTATGAATAGAAATATTTTATTTTTTTATTTTTTGTGCTTTAGATGATTTATCACAAGGTGTAAGTGTTTTAAATATGATAAGTATTGTGATGTGTTTAACATACGCCGATTCTGGAAGCAAAAATATTACAAAAAAACTAGAGGCCTGATGCACAAATTCATGCACAGGTGGGGTCCCTCTGGGTGGCCTACAGGGATCAGGCCAAAACCCACAGTCCAACACTGCCTGCAGCTTCTTCCTGCTGCTCCCACTCATCCCAGCCCCACTGTGCCTGCCACGGGCTTGCGCCTAATCAGTCCCAATGGGGAGAGGCTCGTGCAGCAGCAGTGCTCACCAGCCATGAGCCCTGCATCTGGAACCCTCCCAAGGGGAGTGGCCTGGGGGGTTGGGCTGAAATCGGCTCTCCGACATCCCTTGAGGGTCTCGGATTGCAAGAGGGTGCAGGTCAGGCTGCGGGACACCACCGGTGCATGATCGGGCCAAAGGGGGATTACGGGAAGGCTTCAGGGTGTGTCTGGCCCATCTCGCCCATTCCCAATAGGCTGGACCCCAGCAGCAAGCTAACTTACTAGTCAGAGCATCTGCCCCCTGGTGGTCAGTGCACATCATAGTGACTGGTCGACCAGTTGACTGTCTGCTCCCTGGTGGTCAGTGCACATTATAGCGAGTGGTTGAGCAGCCTTAGCTTATCATTAGCATATTACACTTTGATTGGTTGTTTGGTTGTTCTGCAGTTTGGTCTATTTGCATAATACCCTTTTATTTTATATATATATATATATATAGGATAGTCTCAGAATTGTGGGGATGCTAGAGAACTAAGTTTGAGCCTAAGCTTCCACATCTCTAAAAAACAACATAGATCTGGTTTGAGAAGAAAACAGTTGCTGCCACCAAGGAACCCTAGATAATACTCTTGGGTATATATGTACTTGGTGCTGGGGAGGCAGTTTCTACCCAGTTCCTTTGGGTAATATAGGCCAAGCAGTACTCATAGAGTTGGAAGTACAATGATGTGATGATCAAATGAATTGCAAAAATGTGTTACAGTCGAGTAGGTAAATTCAGTCATCATTGATCTATATTTCTTAAAGGAAATTATTATCCTGACCAGTTAAAAGACTTAAAAAACAAGTTCATCCTTTGTTTTAGCCCAAATACTTTTTTTGCACTGACTATGGCTATTACCTATTAATGTGGTTTCTTGTCATGCAAGGTCTTTAAATATATCACTATAACTAACACATAAATATTTTTGTACTGGCTGCAATTAAACCTGTTGCATGTTAACACTCTTAGGGGAGTTTGCCACACATGTGCAGAAAAATCTTTTGTAGTCTTATAAAGATACTAGAGGCCCGGGGCATGAAAATTCTTGCACTTCCGGGGGAGGAGGGGCCCTCATCCCGGCCTGCACCCTCTCGCAGTCTGAGACCCCTCAGTGGATGTCCACCTGCCAGCTTAGGCCCACTCCCTGGGGGACTGGGCCTAAGCTAGCAGTCAGACATTCCTCTCTCAGTCCAGGAGCCCTCAGGGGATATCCACCTGCTGGCTTAGGCCCACTCCCTGCCATTAGTTGGACATTCTTAGTGCTGCTGCAGAGGCGGGAGAGGTTCCCGCCACCACCGCAGCACTGGGCAGCCATGAGCCAGCTTCTGGCTGAGCGGCGCTCCCCCTGTGGAAGCACACTGACCATCGGGGGCCAGCTCCTGCATTGAGCATCTTCTCCCTGGTGGCCAGTGCGCATCATAGCGACTGGTTGTTCTGATTGTTCCACTGTTAGGATCACTTTGCATATTACCCTTTTATTATATAGGATAGCATGAATGTGACAACACTGATATTTGAACTCATTTTTAAAAGTGCTGAATCTATGGAATGAAGATCAAAGTATTTATGTATTTATGTATGAACATCAAATAGAATACTATACTACATAAAACAAAACTCATGATATTGATAAAATAGTGTGACAGTAGAATTTGAAATTTGGTGTGAAATCAACAGTATTATAACCCAATATTGTCAGTTCTTGCATAACAACAATGGTAAACTTGACTACATTTTTTCTTATACAAATGCATAATTATGTCCTTTACCTAATTTTCTTTGTTAAGCAATAACAATCAAATTTATCTCTCCTAAATTTATGCATCGTGGCCAATATATTTTATATTTCCTTAAAAATAAAGAACTGGGTGGGGTGGTATAATAATTTAAAGAGGGGATAAATGGTGATGGAAAGAGACTTGACTTGGGGTGGTAAACACATAATACAATATATATATGATATAGAATTGTATACCTGAAACTTGTATAAGTAACTTGTTTTATTAACAACCAGTGTCACCTTAATAAGGTCAACAAAACAAATAATAATTAAAAAAAAGAAAAACTGATTTTCTATAAGCTGCATAAAAGAAATTCAACACTGACAATGTAGCCTTTTATGCTGTATATGTTCATGACATTTTCTTTTACAACCTTGTTGGCATCAGTGAAATTATAAATCAATTTATTTAAACTTCCAGTAAAATAAATATATTTTTTTATTTTACATTTTTTTATTTCAATTTAGTCGTATTATTTATGAATTTTAGCATAGCATTGCAGGAATGCATCAGTGATATTGAATAAAAACTGGATTTACTAAATTCACCCAAAACCATTAAATTTCATTTATGCTGGTAAAGAAGAAAAACTTTCAGAAGGAAACAGAGGATTGGTATAGTAAAATAATCTTGGAAGATTGTTTCATAAATTTATTAGATATGTGACTAGAAAGTAAGTAATCTTTCAGTACAAAAATTAACAAATATTTAAATTATTCAAAACCTTTATTTTATTTTGAGCATCTATCAGAGGCAATTATTTGCCTATCAAATACCAATGTTCCTCTCTTCTTTAGTAAGAATTTGATTTGATGTACGGCAAAAATGGTACTATATAAAATATCACTCCTGTCTTAGTCTCTTTTGAAGATTTGTTTCACCATCACATTAAATTCTAATTAAGAAAATGTAAGCAGAATTAGGTCATCGAGTTTTAGGAAATTTGTTTAAACAAAACTGACCATTTAAAATCATAAAGTAGCAATGAAGATTGAAGCCACTTTAAAAATACTTTTATTGATTTATAGAGAAGAACAGAGAGAGAGAAACATCAGTGTGATAGTAAAACATCAATTGTTTGCCTCTTGAATGCTTCTTACAAGGGTTCCAATCCACAACCCAGGCATGTGCCTTGACCAGGAATCAAACCTGGACCATGCAACCTTTTGGTGCATGGGATGAGACCATGCTCAACCAACTGAGCAACACATCCCACTTTTAAGTATGGTTGATATCAAATAGAAGTTGGATTGGTAATGATGTGCCTACCTCAAATCTCTTTCTAAGAAGAAAATAAAACACTACTTTGTTTACATTTTTATTCCCAGACAGGGTCGCTAGCAGCCAAAAAGGTCTGAGTCATAACAATTTCACATATAGAGCCACCATTTACACATATTTACAAACTAGAGGCCCGGTCATGAAATCATGCACGGGTGGGGTACCTCAGCCTGGCCGGCGATTGGGACCGATTGGGGCCATCTCGACCAGTCCCTATCGTGGCCCATCAGAGCTGGCTGGCTGGGGGAAGGGACTGTAGGAAGTTGGCCATGGGAGCACACTGACTACTAGGGGGAAACTCCTGCATTGAGCGTCTGCCCCCTGGTGGTCAGTGCACATCATAGAGACCAGTTGGCCATTCGTTTGGTAAATCGGTCGCTGAGACTTTTATATATATAGATTTTAATTGCTAAATTTGAAAAAAATCTCATACAATAATTTTAATGCTCTAAAGTCCATACTATCTATAATAATAAAAGTGTAATATGCCAATTAGACTGGACGTCCTTCTGGATGACCTTCCGGCTGCAAGGGAAGCCTGGGTCCTGGGTGCCAGAGGGAAGCTGGTGCCAGCAGCCATGGGAAGGAAGGCCTACTCTTGCATGGATTTTGTGCATTGGGCCTCTAGTATCTATAAAAATAACCTTTAGCCTGGCCAGCATGGCTCAGTGATTGAGAGTAGACCTAGGAACCAGGAGGTCATTGTTCAATTCCCTGTCAGGGCACATGTTCTGGTTGCGGGCCTAATCCCCAGTGTAGGCATGCATGAGGCAGCCTATCAATGATTCTCTCTCATCATTGATGTTTCTATCTCTCTCTCCCTCTCCCTTTCTCTCTGAAATCAATAAAAATTATTTTTTTAAAAAAAAATTACCTTTAGCCCTGGCTGGTGTGGCTCAGTTTGTTGAGGATTGTCCTGTACACCAAAAGGTCGCCGGTTCAGATGCCTGGTTAGGGCACATGCCTGGGTTGCAGGGTGCATATGGGAAGTATCCTATCAGTGTTTCTCTCTCACATCAATGTCTCTCTCTCTCCTCCATTCTCTCCCTTTCTCTCTCTCTAAGAATATATGATGGCAAAAGGACAATCTCTTTAATAAATGGTGTTAGGAAAACTTTTCCTCAGTGAATTATATAGCTTTCACTCATTTTTCTAAAATTTTCTATACACTTTTAAGAACTCTTTTATACACTGCTGTATTTTCTAGAAAGCAGAATTGTATAGACAAAACTATAGTTTCTTGCTATCCTGATTTCTGCTTCATTTCCCTCAACGAAGTCCATTCCATGCAAAATTCTCCATCCAGTTCAAGTTTCTCCCCTTCAATCCTTATTCAGGTAGGAGTCATGGTGTTATTGTCTTTTTATTTCCCTACATCTTACTTACACCTTGAGACTCAACTTGAATTGCCCAAATTACAGTGTGCAATCTATTTGCTGTTGGGAACCCAAGCAAAATGCTCGAGGTTTAAAACAATGACTGCATATTTAAAAACTTCCTGGAAACAAGCAATTGAGCATGCAGTAAATTTGATAAATGGTTGCTAATATTGTTATCTAGAATAACAATATTATTACCTCCTTATGGTGCTTGTCTTCTGGCAGCATACCTCCCCATTTTTGCTTCCTGGTTTAAACAATGGTTTCTTTTATATTTCATAGGGTAGTTACAAACACAGCAACATTTCCTCATTGTGTTCCTACTGGGTTTTATATTTCACATTTTACAGAAACAAGTTGCTATATTTCTACATCTCCCTAAAGACTTTGAGCACCTGGAGGATAAAATAGTCTTATTCATCTCTGAATTCAATACATGGCATTTGGATCATGGTACTAAACAAATACTTTCAGAATCTTACTGCTAATTATTTTGTGTACTTAATTCCACATGTTGTCCTATGAGCAGCTTAATATCGATGTGAGGACAAAGGGTCTTGGACAATTTTTGGAGGTAGAAATCCCATGTATTTCCTTGCTGTTCTGATTACATGCTCAGAATTCCACATAGACCATGCCATATGAAACTATAGTTTATTTGCTTTCCCATTATTTAACCTACACACATTCCATGTATCCTGAGGAAAAGCAGGCTTGTTTATAGAATGTTTGGGTTAAATTAAATTTAAATCTTATTTTTAATATTATTTCTGACTGTAATCATCTCAACTGAGCAATAAAGAAGTTCTGCTACCCACCTTAGTCTCATTCCTCAGAGTAAAATTATGCTATGTTATAAAAATTTAATCTATGTTACACAAAGATATCTAGGTATTGTGGAGGCCATTAAGAAAGTCGAGTGCATTGAATTCTAAAATACTTAATAAAATTACTAATTATGAAAGTTACTAATCATTTAGAAATAAAAAACTAAGGGAAAAATTTAATGGATGTCTAGTCTTGCTAGATTATGTTTTAGCCATTAAAAATTGATGTATGAAAGATTTTCAAGGGTCTTACAAATTTCATATATTGGTAGAAACCCATGATAATGATTAAATGTTAATTTAGTATACAACTCTATAAATTGCAATAATTCCACCTAAGAAATTATTTAGTTTTGCATCAAAATACTAACAAACAAGTTATCAAAAACTACATGGTCAGGAAAAAAAAGGAAGTCCATTAAAGACAGATGACATACAAATAATGCAACCAGGAAAGCATCTTACCAGCAACTTTCATGTGAGTGCCATCAGTGAAGCCTTTCTTTCATTTGATACAACAGTCTCATCAGTCATGAACGCAAAACTCAATTCCTGCAGCAATCCTTGGTTCTCTGTAAGAGTTCGATTAGGCAGTCAAACTAATGCTTTGTTAACTACACTCCCACTGCATGCGTCATTGCACCTGTATATTCAGGCCTAAGGAAATCCTGTTTTGTTTTGTTTTGTTTTGTTTTTAAAAAGCTTTTACCCGGCTAATATAGCACAGATGTTCTTATCCCTAAGTATGAGAATTAAATATAAAATGCACTAAAGCATTAAATAAAATTACTTTTGTCTTTACTATTTTCTTAAGAAGTTGAATATTAAATCATTTAAATGTCAGGAAGATTAGAAAGCAAGACACTGAATTCATTACATTCTCTCGGTCATTTTTTATAATGTAGGCCTGCTTAAAATTTAAAGTTTTCTGTTTCTACATTAAAAAATTCCAAAATGCATGCAATATTTAGTTAAACAAATGAACATTTCAGCATTTTTAAAAATTATTAAAATGATCAACATATTGTCAAGGAAGATGTTATTTATTTCTTAAACAAAAGGAATTGTGGTCATTACTGTATAAAATTTAATTTATTAATATGTATTAATTTATTGCTTAAAATATGAAAAATATAATTCTAGATTGGCACTATAGAACTGAATATGTTGTTTTATTAAAGATTGACTTGATAGAGAGAAAGAGAGAAACACTGATTTGTTCCATTTATTTATGTATTCATTGGTTGATTCTTGTAGATGCCCTGACCTGGGATCAAATCCACAACATTGGTTATCCAGACAATGCTCTAACCAGATGAGTTACTGGGCCAGAGCTCTAGAGCTGAAGATCTGATTTCTCCTTTCATCTCCAAGTCTTCACTGATTTTCATTTACCACTAGAGGCCTGGTGCATGACATTCAGGGGGCTGCACCCTCTCTCAGTCTGGGACCCCTTGGGAGATGTCCACCTGCCGGCTTAGGACATCCCCCAATGGCTCTTTAGTGCTGTCATGGAGGCTGGAGAGGCTCCTGCCACCACCGCTGTGCTTGCCACCGCTGTGCTTGCCAGCCATGGGTCCGGCTTCTGGCTGAGCGGCCCTCCCCCTGTGGGAGTGCACTGACCATCAGGGGGCAGCTTCTGCATTAAGCATCTGCCCCCTTGTGGTCAGTGCGCGTCATAGGGACCGGTCGTTCCACCATTCGGTCGATTTGCATATTAGCCTCTTATTATATAGGATATTTACAGTTCATTTTAAATATTTTCAAAACTTCAAGTATCTAATATGTTCTGGAAACTGTAGTAAAACTCTGTGTTGTAAAATAGTTTAAAACACAGTCCTTGGAATCATTAGTGCTTAAAATATATCTATGCTTACAATATACATAAAAATTATATATTAAGTGTAAATGAATGGTTCAGCTGTTATATTCATAGGGACTGAGAGGAGGGAGAAATCAGGAAAGGCTACTGGAGATTGGAAGATGTTCTTGAAGAGATAGTTTTAAAACAGGGTGTTAAAATTATAAACATATAGGAGAAAATTTGAGCAGTTAGGTAAAATAAGTAAAGAATTCTGTATTCTATGATATACAGAATTAAATGCTCAAGTCAACTCAATTTAAATGATTTTCCATGTAGGAAAGAAGGTAAATTAGGTTAGAGAAATAAATAAGGATCAAAGTGTCAATATCCTTGAATGTTAACAACAACTAATTTAGATGTTATTCTTTAGGGACTAAAGGCAATAGTGGCTTATTATTGTTTTAATTCATAAACATACTATGATTTTTTACCAAAAAAATAAAAATAAGTTTCTATATTTATAAATATCTATCTACACTAATAAAAGAGAAAGATGCAAATTGACCATACCTTTGCGATGCCCACCAGCCAATCAGGAGTGAGTATGCAAATTAATCCAACAAAGATAGCAGGTTAATTTGCATACACAGGCACCTAGCGGGCAGGTGTGGGACACTTGCGTCGCGATGATGCAGGCATTCCGCACTGCCCCAGCTGCTCTGAGCCTCTGGGCAGCATGGGAAGGAAGAAAGGCGGCTCTGGCCCAAGTAAAGGCAGTGCTTGCAGCCAGGGGAAGGAAGGCCCATTCTTGCACGAATATTCGTGCATTGGGCCTCTAGTATCCTATCTAATAAAAGAGAAATATGCAAATTAACAATCACTCCACTACACCCACAAGCCACGCCCACCAGCCATGCCCACCAGCCAATCAGGAGCGAATATGCAAATAAACCCAACCAAGATGGCTATGGCCACAGAGAGCAAGAGGGAGGCTTGGGTTTCCCTGGCAATGGAGGAAGCTAAGCTTTCCGCCTGCCCTTGTGGGGCTAGGCCTCCACTCAAGGCTACAAAGTTTCAATGATAGAAGATACATAAATCCAAACAGAAATGGCGGCAGCCACGGAGCTGGAACGAGCAGGAGGCTAGGGTTGCCCCCGGCAATGGAGGAAGCCAAGCTTTCCGCACACCCTGGCCTGCCCAGGCCTCTGCTTAAGGCTACAAAGTTTTAATTACAGAGGATACATGAATCCCAACAGAAATAGCTGCTGCCACGGAGCAAGCAGAATGCTTGGCTCCGCTCCAGGCTACAAAGTTTCAATTATAGAAGATAAATAAACCCCAGATACCAGGGCCTCCGATTGGGTCGCCAGGGGACATGGCCGGCCTGCAAACCACCACAGGCCCCTCGCCCAGGCCGCCTCACACCCCAAGGGAACCCCCACCCTGATCCGGTACACCCTTCAGGGCAAACCAGCTGGCCCCCACCCATGCACCAGGCCTCTATCCTATCTAATAAAAGAGTAATATGCAGATTGACCATCACTCCAACACACAAGATGGCTGCCCCCATGTGGTCAAAGATCCTGCCCCCATGTGGACACAAGATGGCCGCCATAAGATGGCCAGCAGGGAAAGGCAGTTGGGAGGGACCAGGCCTGCAAGGGAGGGCAGTTAGGGGTGACCAAGCCGGCAGAGGAGGGAAGTTAGGGGTGACCAGGCCTGCAGGGGAGGGCAGTTGGGAGGGACCCAGACATGCAGGGGAGAGCAGTTGGGGGGAACCCATGCCTGCAGGGGAGGGCAGTTAGGGGTGACCAAGCTGGCAGAGGAGGGAAGTTGGGGGTGACTAGGCCTGTAGGGAAAGGCAGTTGGGAAGGACCCAGACATGCAGGGGAGAGCAGTTGGGGGGAACCCAGGCCTGCAGGGGAGGGCAGTTAGGGGTGACCAGGCCTGCAGGCGAAGGCAGTTAGGGGCAAACAAGCTGGCAGGGGAGCAGTTAGGCATCCATCAGGCTGGCAGGGGAGTGGTTAGGGGGTGATCAGGCTGGCAGGCAGAAGCTGTTAGGGGCAATCATGAAGGCAGGCAGGTGAGCAGTTGGGAGCCAGCAGTCCTGGTTGTGAGAGGGATGTCTGACTGACCATTTAGGCCCTATCCCAGCCTAAACGGGCAGTTGGACATCCCTCGAGGGATCCCATATTGGAGAGGGTGCAGGCTGGGCTGAGGGACACCCCCCCCCCATGCTCGAATTCCGTGCACTGGGCCTCTAGTGTGTGTGTGTGTGTGTGTGTGTGTGTGTGTGTGTGTGTGTGTAATATGCAAATTAAACCAGGACACCGTAACGGGTCACGACTAGACCGGAGGAGGTTGTGCGTGCAGGTGAGGCCCTGAGTGGAGACAGAGACAGAGACGGGGGCCAGCTAAGCCGCTGTGCAGCGGCTCGGTACGGCCTCCCAGAGCCACAGCAGACACGGACAGGAACAGGGGTCCAGCCCACAGCCTCCGTGGCCAAGCACAGGCTGGGAGAGGAGAGAGCCAGTGTGCCTGCAGCCTCCCTGGCCGATTGCAGGCCCTGAGAGGAAAGGATGGGCCCACCTGCAGCCTACCCGGCAGATCACAGGCCATGAGAGGAAAGGGCATGCCCGCCCACAACCTTTCCAGCTGATTGCTGGCCCAGACAGGAAAGGGCAGACCTGTCCACAGCTCCGTGGCCTAGCACAGGCCCAGAGTAAAACCTTGACAACAAGTCCTTTCAGTATAATTGGGGCCTTAAAGGCCCACAGAAGGATCATTTCCTTTTCGATGAAACACATAACTCTGACACTATTTACAATTAAATAAGTTCCATATATTTTGACATTTTAAAGCCCTGGAAAGTTACATATATTGATCAGCAAAGTTAAAAGATGAAAAGAATTTTTAGGCTTTAAAAATGTAACTAATTTCTGTCTAGAAGACAAACCAATTCAAAAAGTGATGGTTTTGTTGTCCCTTAGGACATTAGCCAGATTGTATCTAATTTAGCAGTTTTACTTCAGGCTTTCATCTTTGGCAATCTCTTTGAACAGCATTATCATCCTGCCAGTCCCTTCACTGAGTTAAACAGAACGTGTGCATCTGCTATTATGTATTTGAATAAGAATTATGTATTTAACAAATGCAAAATTTTGTTTCGACACAATGAAACAAAAGATCATTTGATTCTTCCCTGGAACACAGAAAAGCACAAACTTGAATCATTGGTGTGGCTTAGGCTAATTTTCCAAATATTGTTAATAAAATTCATGTAGAGATCTTTACAGAGCCAAGAATCTCTCTTTCAGGCCTACATATTCAGCATCTCCAAGGAGGAGGCCTGTTATTCTGTGTTTTGTTTTGTTTTGTTTTGTTTTTTAATACTCACTAGAGGATATTTTTCACTGCTTTTTAGAAAGAGTGGACCGGAGGGAGAGGGAGAGAGAGAAGGAGAGGGAGAGGGAGAGGGTCCACTCGCGGCCGAGGGCAGGCCCTCTCCAGCAGTCCCGCCTCTGTGCGTGAGCTGCAGAGGAAACAGCTTTTCTGACCGCTCATTCGCTAAGCTCCCCATACACTACTCACAGTGTTCTTGGTAACTTACCTAATAAGAATACAAGAAGGTGATCTAGGGTTTTTCCACCACATTCCTGGAAGAAAAAACGAAGGTCCGCTGCTGGAGGGGCTAAGAAATGTCATATCCTGCCCTAGCCAGTTTGGCTCAGTGGATAGAGACTTGGCCTGCCGACCGCAGGGTCCAGGTTCGATTCTGATCAAGGGCATGTACCTAGGTTGCAGGCTCCTCCCTGGCTGGGGCCCAGGTCAGGGCTCATGCAGGAGGCAACCAATCAAAGCATTCCTCTCACTTTGATGTTTCTCTCTGTTTTTCCCTTTCTCTTCCACATTCTCTAAAAGTCAATGGAAACATATACTCAGGTGAGGACAGAAAAAGAAATAAAGAAATGTCATATCCTATGAAAGACACATCTTGAAAATGCCTAAAGAAAGTTTTCATTTTTTCGTGGTGAAGGGACTGGAGTCTGTGTTGATGAAAACACCTTGGCGGCTGCGGCAGCCAGCGGTGGCAGCAGCAGCGGGGTGATGGGGGTGGCTCCTTCCCTGTTCAGCCACGTTGCTTCATGCAGAGGGAGGCTTACTGATGCCTTAGGCCCGTGGGGCTCCCGGACTGTGAGAGGGGGCAGGGTGGGCTGAGGGACCACCCTTCCAGTGCAGGAATTTCATGTACCAGGCCTCTAGTATAGTAATTGTAATTGATGGAGAACATAATGTTCAGAATATTTAACAAATATCACAAATAATATTAAGGTAAACATTTTTAGGTGATGCATCAGGAGCAGAATAGCAGTTGTGGCAGAGATTTCCAGTTGCATCCCATCCCTCCTTAGTAACAGAGTGATTTAACGTGACCAGGTAATAGAATACACTGTCCAGCCTCCCTTGCAGGTAGGTGTGGCAGTGTGACAAGGTACTGTAAATAAAATGTACAGACACTGCTGGGAAGGACTTCAGATAGAGGTTTTTTTTAAAGGAAGAGAAATGTGGTGTGGTCCCTCTTGCTTTACATATTATCTCCTTCTTCCTATCTGTCATGTGCATATGATTCTGGAGACTCCAGTAGCTATCTTTGGCCTCTGAAGCAACTTTGATGATTGATGCAGAATGTCAAGATAGTGACAAGAAAGGTAGGATTTGAAATAATTTGTAAGTACATACCAGCATTTAACTTTCTACATTCAGAATAAAAAATAAACCATAGCATGTTTATGCCATGGTTTGAATTTTCTGTTATCTGATACTCAAACTGATCCCGATAAAGTATCTAAGTTAAAATACCTAATAAAGTGCCAAATATTACAATGAAAGGTAAATAGAATGAAGTCAAACACCTTAAATAGAATTTTAAGTATTATCCATTAGAAGATCATTGGTGCACATGAGTTCTTTGTACCTCAACTGTGCATATCACATAGTTGCCTGTCCAAAAGATGAATAATGAAATGAACTTACAACAATAATAAAAATAGAGGTATTGCATTGTAGAGAAAGGGAAATTTCTCAGAAGGGTACTGAAAATCTATTGCTGTCTTTTCCCTGTTGGGTAGCTATTATTCAATGCAGGATATAGATGAAAATCATTGTTATGATTACCTAGAAATTCTCCATTAATCATTTATTGCAATAAATTACATTGGGGTTTTTCTTTAAATAAACTATTTTTGAATTCCTGTAATAAATCAAATCTATTCATTACACACTAATTAGTTATATTTTGTAAAGAGCTGCCTATTATTTGTTTCAAACTTTTGTATTAAGTGATATTAGAAAAATCAAGGTTTTTTTTTAAATTTCTTCCATGATCTCATTGTTAATACATTCATTGTTTAGTAACATGTTATTTAGCCTCCATGTCTTTGTGTGCTCTTTTTTTTTTTCTTGTGATTGATTTCTAACTTCATACCATTATAGTCAGAGAAGAGGCTTGATATGATTTCAACATCTTATATTTATTGAGACTTGTTTTATATCCTAACATCTGATCTATTCTAGAAAATATTTCATGTGCACTTGAAAAGAATGTATGATCTTGGGACTACATCAAGGTAAAAATCTTCTGCACAGAAAAATAAACCATCTGCAAAATGAAAAGAGAACCCACTGTGAGGGAGAACATATTTTCCAATGATACATCCTCTAAGGGGTAATTTCCAAAATATATGAGGACTCATACAGCTCAACAAAAGACAAACAATTCAATTTAAAAATAATGGACAAAGGACTTGAATTGACACTTCTCCAAAGAGGGCATACAGATGGTCAATAGACATATGAAAAAATGCTCAAACAAGGTTGCTAATCAGCAGGGAGATGCAAATTAAAACTACAATGAGGTGTCACCTCACACCTGTCAAAATGTCTACTATCAATATATCAACAAACAAGTACTGTCGAGAATGTGGTGAAAGGGAAACCTAATGCACATTTACAATGTCTTGAATACATATTGACCAATTTTGGAACAAATAATTAATTACATAATTATTTGAAAACAATTTCAACATTCATCCTCCTTTGGGTCTTTATATATCTGATTTTATTGATCACTGTCTTAGATTTTTTAAATTTCATGTCTTTTATTGCATATTTTATTCTACAATTATTTGTCTAGAATGTTAAGTTGGATGTTCATCTTATTTATTTTTATTTGCAAATATAAGAACTGAACACCGTTTTTCCTATATGTGTTTCCTTAATTGAATCTTAAAATATTGAATGATTACATTTTAGTCATAATTTATAAAAAATATTCTCAATACAATTATAATTTGTTTATTAACATGGACTTATGTTAAGACGTTTTTACACTTCCAAATTTTGCTTCGGGATTTAGACATTGTTAATATTAATCAGGTAATGTAAATTTTAGGATACTTATTCTTTTAAATTTGTAAAAAATCACTTTGTGCTCAATTAAGAAAATGGTTTTGTAAACTTGTCCTTAGAAAGAATGTGAAATTTCAAGTGAAGTTGTATTCTCTCTATATCCCTTTAGCTGAAATTTGCTAAATTTCTTTGTTTGCATTCTTCAGTCTCAATAAATTTTGGTATTTTTGATCCATTAAATAATAAAAACTATGTGTTAAAAAATCTCTGACATGCTGATAAAACAAATTTATTTCTGTACCTTTATTGATATCAGTTCACATATTTTAGAACCATATTAGCAGTATGTATATTTCAAATTATTTAAACCTCTTAATTTTTTTAAATCTTTTAAAATAAGACTTACCTTTACATTATAAAACTTTTCACTTTTAAGTCTATTTATGTGATACTAAAGTAGCATCACTTTTGTTTTATTTTGTTGACTATTTATTGAATATTTTCCTATTCTTTTACTTCAGGTGTTTAATGCATATGTTGCTTGATATTCTTGTTTTATTTCTTATGCCTGTATAGACTTTAGAATTATAATTGGCATATAATTATTGTGACTACTGACATATTTGTGGATACACAGAAATAATAATTTTTCAATTTATCCATTTTAACATTTATTTTCCAAATTTACATATTTTCTTTATTTCATTAAAATTCTTATTTCTTTCACTCATTATTTTCCTAGTGCAATTTTCTCTCATTTCTGAATTTAACTAGGACACTGATCTACTCTACAAACAAAAATAAAGGCAATTGCAAATAACAACTTTGTTTAGTCATTCATTATTTATTTATGTCAATAAAACACAATTGTTGAGTTTAATTATGTACAGAGCTAGTGGCTGACATGGATATATAGGAACTTGAGAATGTTCAACATTGAAGACACAACATTGGAGGTCTCTAAAGATAGCTTACTTATTCATACATGTATTCATTCATGCTTTCTCTCAGTAATTCCTTAGTTAATTTTCCCTCTTATTCATAAATTTATTAAACAATTATCAAGTAAAAATTACCACTTTATTTCTTTTTAAAAAATCTTTATTGTTGAAAGTATTACAGATGTGCCCCTTTTTTCCCCATTGGCCCCTCTTACCCTGCAACTGCCTCCTGCCTCAGGCCTTAATTTAGTGGGTATATTGACCACTTTAGCCATGTTAATAAAATATCCCCAAAGAAAAAGACAACTTTACTGTGATCTGGTAGTAAATTGAATAAATTAGTGTATATCTGGAAAATATAGGATTTGAGGCAAGGTGTTTAAACACCCAATACTATAAGTGCTAAAGTAAATTTTTGGCTTGATATTAATGCAAACAAAAAGAAAGAGATATTCAAAGACAAACTGAAGCACATTTGAAATATTAATATGGGTGAAATAAAGGAGTATTTTTTCTTGATTTAAAAAAAAAAAACCTGTGGTTTCAAAGCAAAATTATAGTATTGTATTTTGAGGTTTATAATGTACCTGGATGTAATACTTATGATAACTAAAACATCAAGAACTTATACAGTCACAAGATTTCCTCATTTTAAGGCAATTGTTGATAAAGTCTAAGTAAGCTCTCTGATGTTTAAAGTGTATACTCTAATCCTCATAAAAATTAGGTTAAAAAAACAAACAAATATTTTTCTGTAAATTCTTCACAATCAGGTAGAATTTCTCATAAAATTCTAGTTAAAAAATGCTAGAACTATTAAATTGTAGAAAACTTAAGAAGGGAAAGCTTCAATAAATGATTGTATTTGAAGATGACTCTACTGGTGGCTTTTTCTGGCATTTCCATTAATGTTTAAGTATATGTAAAATACTAATTAAACCATCTTGTAAAGAAAGAATAAAAGCGATTTGAAAAATAGATGAAAAAATTATAAATCAAACAGCAAATATAGTGTTTAATTTGCTAAATACATAATATTCTGTTTTATAGAAATACCTCAGAAGATAACGCATATGAGTTTAAATAATTCTATCACCTCCTATAGGATATGTTCATTAATGATTTCTTCTGATTACTTTAATGTGGTGGGTATTTGTTGTTTATTATGGTTCATCTTACATGTCTATCAATGACAAAATTAATTTAATATTTTTCTGTGGATTTGTGGATAGCCTTTATCTGTTATTAAATAAATTTTAAAATCTTCTCTTTATATTTTCCAAAATACCCTGAAAATGTTCTGTGATTAAGTATTTCATTTTTTAATACATCTAGTCTAGTTATTCTCAACAGAGTTTGTCAAGCACCTGCCTAAGGGTGAATGGTGTACTAACAGGGTCTCATTCCAGATGGTTATGCTATGCATTTTAATAAGGAATCTTCACTTTCTATGCCAGTGCAACCAAATTGTGTTCCTAATTTTGTACTATTGACTATGAGAGATCTTCAGTTTGATGTCTGGATCACAGATCATAATTATCAATATAATTTTCTACAACAAATTGCCCCCTCATTTTTTCCACCATAAGCATCTGCTGCCTTGAAAGGATTACGTTAAGCTTTAGCTTGGATTTCAAGTTCAGGTTTGCTGTGTACAATCCGCACTGCTTTGAACAGCTGGCTATCACTTTTGCTCTCCCATTTCCCTCACAGTTGAAATGATATACCACCTGTAGAGGCATCCTGTTTCTTCTGTGTTCATTTGTTAGGGTAATTAACTTTTATTCCTTTTGTTTTTTATGCAAGTCTTAATAATTCATTCAACCATGAGCAGCTAAAGGGTGTGCATTGTTGTAGTGTATTAACAACTGTGTTGGGAAGTCTATGAATTAAATGTAAAAATTTTTTCAGAAAAGCAAACTATTTCTCCCAGCTAACAAATATTATAATAAAACTGTCATTTCAAAGACTATTTGAGTTTGATATTAGAACATCTAGAGTATAAAAGTAAGCCATCATTTTTAGTAAGAAAACAACCTTCTGTGTCTTCATAATTTCCATTTCCCCCTTCAGAAATACCTGCTTTATTACTACTAATAAAATCAGGAAGCCCAATTTTATTTCCAATATACCCCTAGGTTGTGATACTTTCCTGGTGGCAGTATGTTCCATTTACAGCTAAATATGCTTTTTCCAAATTCCCTTGCCACTTTTTCTTTGTATGCCTCAATTAACATGGTTCTTCCTTCTTTTAAAACAAGGTAGGATTTATAAAATAATAGTCAATATGTTGACACGTAAAAATTATTTTGTATTTTATTTTTAGGTAAGTATATTTTACTTAAGTACTGTGGATGTAAAAATTGTACATTTTTACCAAAGTAACTCAGAGCTATTAGTTCTGCTTTAGCTAACACTGGCATGGAGCAGCACTTCAGATGTTAAGTCCTATGGGGCATAATTTGTGTGCCAGGAGAAATTCTCTTGGCCTCAACTCTATCTTGAGCTGTTTCATCAGCAACCAGTTTTAAGCAGCATCTGATTAGTCTTATTTAGGTATAACTGGGAATCCTCCTAACCCAAATCTCACTATAGACCTTTCACTCATTTTGGGGGACTTCTCTGATGCCATGGAAGATGTTACTTGTGATAAACCAGGTGGCTATCACACATGCACACCTAGAAAAAGTGAGCATCAGCACGACAAGGCCAATCTTGACCGTTTGAGGATGGCAGCTTGTGGATAATTGATTCTCATTTTTATTAGTGGGCAGAGGATTTGAAATATATTTGCATCACTGTTTATTTACCCTCCCCCACCCTCATCCAATCCCTCCAGCCCCTATCCAGCCTCCTAACATCCACCCTGACAGCTATGAGCCTGTCTCTATTTTTATTGCAGCGTTCCAAAGTCAATGAAAGCCAAGGAACTTGGCTTGAAAAAAGCCCTCTGATATGAGGAAAGAGAAAGCTGTTATCAAAACAAAGTGGATTAAGTTTTTAGCTCAAATTGATATTTCTTGTACTGTAAAAGCCCTTTGGCTATTATCTTTGCGTCTCCTAATTATAGTGCTTGAACAAGAGATTAGTTTTCCAAGATGCAATGTGAGTACATAGGATCCAGTTAAAGGGCATTTTATTGCTTTTAGGGGTCTTACTAATGATTCCTACCCCCTAAAGAAAAAACTCATAAGAGTTTCCTTTTTGTTGCCTACAAAGGCAGGCAAACTTGGCTGCAACAATTAGATACACCCAGTTAACACTGCTTCAGAAGAAATAATGAAGAAGCCATAGATATTGATGACATTCGTTTCCAAAGGTTTCAATTGTTGTAGGTTGACATTTTATTGTAGAATTACTGGCAACTTTAGACATGAAGGTGAAACTAAGGAACTTAAATATTAGAGCTCTATTTCTAGCCCTATTAATATTACTAATTTTAATTTATAAATTTATAAAACTATTATAAAAGTTTAATAAGAGTTGGAAACTCCATCTTACAAAATTCTTTGCAAGCAGAGGAGTTAGGGCAAGACAATGCTTAGGACAAGATAATTGAGTAACTTCTCATACCTATTTTCTGTTAACATATGGGTTATATTGAGCTATTAGTAATACTGCTGAGAATAATTACTTGAGATATTATGTATTAACTGCCTATCATCACACCTAGAAAATAAAAGAATTTCAATTAACATTTGTCTACTTCTACTTTGACAGTATTTGTTTTTTATTGTGTGTGTGTTAGAATAGTTCATGGGTAACATTTTCTCTTTTAAAAGTTTCTATCATTACAAGAAAAAAATCTAATTAATAATTTATTTTGCATTACCATAGGTTTTTGTATAATCTCTATTATGGGAATTCAGTTTCTCCATAGGTTAAAAGAAAGAAGTTGCTGTCTCCCTTTAATGTTTAATTCAATTATTTCCTGCTCTATAACATCTCCCTAATGTTCTCAATAAGTTGGCTATCATTCTCTTTTTTACCACTCTTGTATGCATTGCGAACTAAAATTAATTTACTTTGCAATCATAACCTTGCAAACTCATGGCCCTTATGGACTGTACATTATGAAAGGTAATATGGTAAGTATCCAATTACAGTTGGTATAAGGACTGTGATGTCACTTTCCTCCCTTTCTCTTTAATTTGTATTTAATGCTCTACATCTGTATCTGTCTTAATATTATGGATTTTAACAAATATTCTAATGTCAAATTGTATATCCTGAACCTCCTACATAACATTTCTACCTATATGCCATGATATAAATTTATGTATATGATTATTCATATATACACATATACTGTACCATACACATATATATACCATTAATAGCTCAAATTTAACACAAAATTTATTTCATAAAATCGTATGTATTTATAGCTTCCCTGAGCTACTTGGGTTAAAAGGAGTTAACACACCTACGTGGTTGAACCTCAAGTGTTCACTGTCCTGCTGACCAGTCCGTCATCTGATATGTATCTTCCTTGTAGGCTTTACCTGAACTTCTAGATGTAAAGAACATATTATCAACATGTGGAAAATTTGCTTCATATCACTTTTGTATGGGTTCATATGAGAAATTAAATTGTTAAGTTTTCCCTGAAAATTAATATGGAAACAATTAGAGAATTATTTGTTTTAAGGGAACAGCTATTAGATTAGAGTTGGATGCTATTTTCACTATTAGCAGCTTTCTGTAATTTCTCTTAGTCTGTATTTTCTTATCTGTAAAAAAATATAATGTTAATACCTATCTTATTTGGTTGATGTAAGAAAGAAATTAGTAATCTCTGTAAGACATTAAGGTTGCTTCTTGGTAAGTAGCATTCATTAAAAGATAGACTTTATTATTGAAATTATTTTATGCTATTTTGGATTTACATGCTGTCAAGATAGAGTTCAATTTTCCCTTGTTTTACTTTTTAATGTGGCTATACTGGGACTTTTCTTAGTTTGATGTAGTCTCACTTCTTTATTTTTTCTTTTGTTTCCTGGGCTTTGGTTTCATATTAAAAAAATGATTATCAAGGCCAATGTCAAAAATCTTTTTCCTTATGTTTTCTTCCTTAATTTTTTAGAATTTCAGGTATTAAGTCTGATTCTTATAAACTTTGAGTTGATTTTTTGTGTATGGTTGAAAATAAGTATCCAATATTATTTTTGTATGTTGTATTGGAAAAATCTGCAGTTCTTCCCCTCTAGTCTAGCTCTCTCCTGTATCTTTTTCTCCTTTACATTCACAAAGAACACTTCACTTCTGACACTCTGGTCACTAAATGTATGGAGTTTTCTTCACAGCAAGCCATTCCCTGTGACCCCAGTTGGGTCCCTACAATTAAATCAATTATAAAACTACCTGCCCCAAAATAAAGTCAGAGCTTACAAGACTGCTACCATCTCACTTCAGATGCCAATTGGGAGCAGCCTGACGTGGCTACAGATCGAAGGTCCTCTCTACTCCCTCTTTGGGTTCGATTAATTTGCTAGAGCAGCTCACAGAACTCAGGGGAACACTTATGTTCACCAGTTTGCTAAAGAATGTGATAAGGAATAGAGAAGACCATTCAGATGGAGAGATAGACAGGTTAGCCCTGGGAGGGTTCCAAATGCAGGAGCTTCTGTCCACTTGGACTTGAGGTGCATCACCTTCCAAGTACATGGATGTGCTCACCAACCTGGAAGTTCTCCGAAGCACTGCTGCCCTGTTATAGCGTTTATTTCACATGTTTGGCCTTCAGATGGTGAGATTATTAATTTCTGTGTTTTTAATACCAATTTTTGATCATTTGTCACACCAATGTTTCTTATAGCCCTAAGAAACTCTACAGAGAGAAAACTAGCACATTAGCTGATTATGTAAAATTAAATAATGATGCGGGTTTTTAAATCTATAAAATGGTTTGAAACAATCATAAGATACAAGATGAATGGTAATATAATCAGGGTATTAGTCCACTCTACCGAGAAAATGAGAAAAAGTAATTAATTAGTAGAAATTAAATCATTTTAAGTTTTACACATAATTTAGGAGTTTTTCAATTATGGATATTAGTTTGACTGTAGCACTAACCTGTACTTACTTTTCTTTCATTGCTTAAAAATGAAAATTAAGGCATCAAAATACTATGCAATTAATAAATAATAAACACAAGTTTTATTGATATCCAAAATGATACATTTTACTTAATCATATCTTATGAATTTCATGTTATAGATATGTTATATTTTTTCTGCTTATTTGTATCAGTAATCCAAATGTTTGCCAGTTTTCATGAATTCAAAACAAAGGTTATCATGTATACCTCTCTCTCTTTTCTATTTCTTTTGGCAAAATTAAATATGATGGTTTAAAATCAAGTGGTTAAAAGAATGCTTTAGGATTTTCTCTATTTTCTTAATATTTACACCAATATACACATGAGTTTTTGAAGCTGGTGAAGGTCTGAATTTTAAAAATGATGAAGGATCCACTTGCTTTTATTCAAGGCCATGGAATATCCTGCACATGACTCAGTGAGACAGGTCAATCTTCCCTGATATTCATTTCTCCTTGGGTCCCTTTCACATCATTTGTCAGGCTTGTCTCAATGAAAATAAGTCCCATTTATTCTCAATAGGTTGATATTACTACTCTCACTGATGGTCATCTAAAACTTTCTATCTGTGGAATCTACAGATGCTCCTATATTCATTTTATTATTTTTTAATCTTTCAAAGCATGAGCAACATAAAAGTAGTAGCATTTTCCATAGTGTGATTTATTCTTTTTTTGTATTCAGCAATGTGAGATAGTGAATTTCAGGATTAAAAAGCATGCATACAATATATCACATCTAGTGATTATTGTGTAAATAAAGGAACTTTCAAGGCACAAAGGCATTCTCATCTTTTGACAGGTAACTTACAGGCTGACAGCACTTAGAACTCCTGTGCTGCAACTTAATACAGTGAGCAATAAAGCAGAGAACAATAGTGCCTGTTGCTTTTATTACCCCTCTAAGGGAGATTTTTATTTTCACTTTGACTTCATAATATTATTATCAATTTTTCAAATGTGCCACTATAATAGAAAGCATGGCCCATTCTATTGTCTAAGCCTTCACCTCAATATTTCTTTTTTCCATTTAGGGCTCCATAGTGTTTAATTATGTATTAATTGATTTATTCAATTCTCAAACATTTAAAAAATCATTGTAAACCACATTCTAAGAATACTTAAGGCAGCAAAACAGTAGAAGGCTGTAGCTCTGGCCATAATCAATCCAAACTAAAAAATGAAAAAGACAAAATATACTAGTAGAAATAAGAGGATACTAACATCACAGGCACTATGCAGAGTGAAAAGAAGTGTAAGATAGTATTTCACAGCATCTATAAACTATAAACTTTCATAAGTGGAAGAGATCATTTTGGTCTGTCATAAATACATATGTTCTCTTAAAAGTGCTCTGAACTTGGATTCCTTTCTGTTTAAGGATTATTTCAAACTGTCTCAATCACTTTCCTTAATCCTCTATTCTCCTCCTTTCTTCCCTCACTCCCCTTATCCTACTAATTCAAATAAAAATAGAATGTACCAAATAAGAAGTCCCTTAATTTTCTGATATAAAAATATCAAATCTACTTGCATAGGTGGCCACCTGCCTATTACCATCCTATATAATAAAAGCCTGATATACTAAGTGTCTGGTCGACCAGTCAGCCATTCAACCAATCTAAGCGTAATATGCTAATGATATGCTAAGGTTGCTCAGCTGCTTGCTATGACATGCACTGACCACCAGGGGGCAGACGCTCCAACCAGTAGGTTAGCTTGCTGCTAGGGTCTGGCCAATCAGGACTGAGAGAGATGGGCTGGACACTCCCTGGAGCTCTCCTGCGTTCCCTTCCCAGCTGGCCAACCTCCCGCATCCCTCCCCTCCCCAGTCGTGCACTGGTGGGGTCCCTCAGCCTGGACTGCACCCTCTCACAATCCAGGACCCTTCAGGGGATGTTGGAGAGCCAGTTTCAGCCTGATCTCACAGGCCAGGCTGTGGGACCCCACTGGTATATGAATTCGTGTACCAGGTCTCTAGTAATACAATGGTTCTTAAACATTTGTGTTTTTTAGAATTATCACAAGAACTTATTAAAATAGATTTTGGGTCTTGGCCCATCCTCTGCACCCCCACCTTGCCCCTCCTGCCATGGTCCCTGCTGCCCTGTCTGCTGGCAGCCCCGATTCTGCTGCCACCGCTGCTCCCACGTGCTGACTGCGCCGACCCCACTCACACCCGCTGATGGGGCAGAGAGATTGTGGCTGGCACCAGCAGTGGGTGCAAGTGGGGCCAGCACTGTCAGCAAGTGTGAGTGGTGGCTGCTGCCCTGATTACCCCTCAGGAGCGGGGGGGGGGGGGGCAGCTGATGCTCGCACCCACTGATGGCGCCGAGTGATCAGGACAAGCGCTGGCCACTGGCAGCAGGTGTGAGCAGCGGCTCTGGCACCAGCAGTGGGTGCAAGCAGCAGCTCTAGTATCCACTGTGGGTGCGAGCGGGGCCGGCACCAGCAGCAGGTGCGAGCACTGGGCAGGACAGCAGCACATGGGAGCAAAGAATTTTCAGTAACCACCAGAGGCTCTCCCCAATGACAGTGACCAGTACCCTGCTTTGGTCTGGCGCCCCTGCTCACCTGCTTCACCATCCCGCCACAGCCAACGCCCACCATGTTCCACACACACCCCCTGGTTGTCAGTGCACGTCATAGCAACTGGTTGTTTGGTTGTTCGGTTGTTCTGGTTGTTCCACTATTCATGTCTATTTGCATATTAGCCTTTTATTATATAGGATTATTAGAGGGTGTTGTTTCCAATAGGTCACTACCTTGCAGGGAATTGGGGAGGTGATTTCTACTCCAGAAAAATGATTTCACAATTTGGTTTGAAATGTAGAAAAGATAAGTCATGGGTTGCACATTAACAGAATTATATCAACCTCAAGATACTATTGAGCAAATGTAACCATAATGGGATAAAGAAACGGGAAGTTAACCTCCCTTTTTATCACTACAGATGAATTGTATTGTGCTACTCTAGAGTAAGTAGGATGCTTCAAATAATACATTAGATTCAATTTCCTGACCTCATTATAAGACAGACATCAAAGTTAGTTTTAATATCATGTGAAGTAAATAACAAAACATGGTTAATCTCTCCCCATATAATTTATGTGTATATATACATTACCCATGGACACAGACAATAGTGTGGTGAAGGCCCAAAACAAAACAAAACAAAACATGGTTCTCTGTTCTCACATCTAAATTTTTATGTAGGATTCACATGGAAAACAACAGTATTTGCTCTAATTTTTGTGTATCATCTAGGTGGGCAAGGTTTAAATCAGCTTGAATGAATATTATGAACATATCTAGTGTCTAATATACTTGCTGGTATAAAATAGGGGCACAATGCATAATTTTTATTATAAATTAATAAAATGTAATTTATATTTTTAGGAGAGAAAAGAGAAGCCCACTAAGATAAAATAACTTGGTCAAAATGAAACAATTATTTAATGCCTGAGTCTGGGTTTGCTTATAAATGTTGACCCTCTTAGCCACTGTGCTGAAGCTTCCTCTGTGTAAAGAAGGTAACAACCAATAACTGGTAGTCCCGGCATTTATAGCATTTCTAAAAACATGAGAGCAGATTAAAAATGAGTTAAGATGAGTATTCTGAGAAGAGTAAGAAACAGAGTATAAAACATTTAAGGAGGTTAATTAGAGGTCAGCATTTATTTTTTTATCTGAAAAAAAATTCTCTATTCAATATCTTAAGAAAATATTAAAATATTTATGTAGCATAAACCAGTCAGCAAGTTGTAGAGGCAGGAAACTGTGACTGTGGTTTAGCTACCATTGCTTAGAGGGTTTGCACTTGGCACAAAGAGTGAGGAACAACAAAGGGGCAGATGTCATGCAAGAGTCACAGTGGAAATCACTTAGCTTTTCAGGGTATCTATCCAATCATTTTCTGTTTATTCTGTACCTCCTATATCCATGTTTATTTTTACTTTCTTTCTAGTTTTATAAAAATATATTCTTTTTAAAACACTTATTTGTAGAACTGTACTGTAAATATACTTGTAAGTACATTCTCATAAAATAAAATTACCAGGTGTAGTACAAAATCTTCTAGAAATTACTGTTAGAATATTTCCTTACACATCTAATAAGGTATTAATTTTGCTATTGACAAATAAATTCAAATGAACATTTTCACATGTTTAAATGTAATAACCTGTAAGCTAGTGTCATTTTCCTGAAATCTCTTTACAACCTATTGAATATAGATTATTTTATAGTAAAAATATTTTTCCTCCAAAAAAGGATTTTTTCTTATTGACTCATTCTTTATTCCTTTGATTAAGGAATAAGTCAATGGTTAAAAGAAAGTAGAAGGAAAAAAGCAGGATAATGGTGATTTACAGTTTTAATAGACAACATGGTAATGAAAATGGTTTAGAAATGATAAATATATAGAATGTGAGAGAATAGAAAATGCAGCCTCTGCCTGAGAACCGGAGAGTTTATGTAGTTTCTGGAGGCAGGAACTAGCTCCGACAGCACCAGGCGATGTCACACAGGCAGGAGAGCTGCTGAAGTGATAAATATGAGGAAAGACACAAGTAGCACTTTTTGCAGATCCTAACAGGTCTAACCAAAAAGTCTGAACCAAGTTCGGTTTAAGAATCAGTTTTTAATCTCTCCTACAGAGTGAGGAAACCTCTGTGGTTACTAGATAATTGGTGACAGAAGTCCTGGAAGTAAAAAAGATTCACCAACCTCCGAGCTTCATGTGAACCCAGAAGTCCCATTTGAGTCTCACCTAATCATTGCAAGTTTCCCTACTAAGGAAAATTACCAGTCCAATTAAGTGGGAGACCACGTCATCAGATTTAACTTAGTCCCATGGAAATGGTGCTGATTAAATGCATGTTCTGTCCAACAACACATTCCAGTTAATGCAGGGTATGGCATTTAGTGAGAATATATAAAAGTAGAAAAAAGTAGTCACAGTTATAGCATTTTTGTGGTAATGCAAACTATGTGAAAAAACTCAATTTGTGAAACGAATTTTAATTTTTTTAAATAAAATATTTCATTTAAATAATATTGATATTGTGTTTAATCAACTTTATCTGTTCTGGTTATATATGTTAAGCATATCAGATTGAATAATGAACCTAAATTATAAAGACTCTAGTATGATAATAATCTGGTGTCCAACACAAGACAAACAATATATCCTGTATAGCCTTCCCATTGCATTTTCTTCACACACACACACACACACACACACATATCACACACATATCACACACATATACACACTCTCTATACTCAAACACATAAATAGTCTGGACTATAAAAAGTGCTATTTTTAATATAAAACTTTACATTATTCATATACTATCACTTTCTAAACTTTTTTTCAGTTTAAGTATGGAGAATAATTCAAAAATACTTTTGAAATCTTTTTCTAAATATTTCAATTAGGAAATTTAAATCTTCCTCCCAATCCAAGTGTAATATTGCCATTCTTTTATAAAATGAAGGCAATTTTTTAAATTTACCAAAGGAAATGGCATTTTAATGGCATATGTTAAATACTTATTTCAGTAGTAGCTAATTTCTAAAATCCTAATTTTAAAGAAACAATTAAGGAACACTTGAGATTGTGGTTTTCTTAATCGGCATGCCATCAGCTCATCAGATTTCTGTACTAATCAAATTATTCTCTTTTTGAAACTATTATTAAAAGTGTTAAATAAAATACTAATAAAGGCCAAATAATAAGTGAAACAGATATTTGCAGCATGTATATCCAACAAAGGGCTGGTATTGTTATCTGAGAAATGTGTGGGTGGTCTTTCTCCATTGCTAATGGGAGTGGGTTTTGGGGGGTGCCGCTGCAATAAGCATTTTTGGAAGCCCCCACGGGATGATGAGATATGATAGAAAGTTTTATTTTTGTGGAATTACATTCCTGGGTCTTATTTCCCTTAATCCAGCCCTGGAAAATGTGCTGTTGGGGATTCATCAGAGCTAAAAGCAAAGCCAGTGTCCAGAGTTTCCATTCCATGGTGGAGCTGGGTCTGATGGAGCATTAGCCTAATTGCACTCTATGAGTCCATTGTGTATGGGGTCCACATGGGCATAAGATATGTGGGCGAATGCAGGAGCGATAGCATCCTGCAGGCCAGGAGCCAAGTGCAAGCAAGCAAGAGCAAACCAGGAGAGTGAATTCCTTTGTTTTAGAAGCTTAAATATCTCAAGTCTTCCCACACTTGCAGTAGCCACACTTTTTCTGGCCAATGACCTGTTCCCAGGTGTGACTGACAGTAAAGTACCTTCCTTATTTCACCCAGACATCACTGGGCCTGCATCTAAACTGCAGCTTCCTGGCAAAGCTACACAAATGAAATGCCCACAATATCTGGCCTTCCCTTTGTTCCTTTCCAGTTATTCATAACTAGGTTAAATTGCAACATTATCAATATCAAAATATATAAGGATTTCTACCAAATCAAGCTTGCTCTTAGGTATTTCCTAAAAAAGAATATTCAAATGGTTCATAAAAATATTAAAATATAGATTCCTTCAGATTACGAGACTGCCTGCTACTCTACAGAGGTAGGACTGGGTGGATAGGTGAAGGATCGAGAAATATAGAATGGTAGTTACAAAACAGTCATAAGGATATAAAGTACAGCTCAGAATAAATAATAAATCATCTAGAATAATAAAAGCATAATATGCTAATTAGACCAGATGTCCTTCTGGACATCCTTCCTTCTGGACAAAGCCGCAGAGGGTGGGGCCAAGGCGGAGGTGGCAGAGGCCCCGGGGCACGACGGCGGGCGTAGGCCGTGGCCAAGGCCCTTCCACCAATTTCGTATATTGGGCCTCTAGTATTGCAATAATTGTGTATGGTGCCAGTTGGGTACTAGAAATATCAGGCAGAGCATTTAGTAAAGTATACGATTGTCTAAACATTATGCTATATTCTTGATACTAATAAAAAATAATATTGAATGCAAACTGTAATCTAATTTTTTAATTTAAAGAATATAGTATTCTTAATGTTATTCAGATAAATACAAAATAAAACTACCATGAAAAATAATGACTACATATAGATATGTTATGTCTGAATGTAAGGATATCCATAACTATCGATAAAGATGTGGCTCAATAAGAATCTCCACCATTTTCTGTTGGAAGTCTAAATTGTTATCATTAATTTGAAAAACATCAAGGCATTATCTACCAATTAATTGAATTTGTGTATAGCATATGACACAACAACTTCAAACTCAGATGCATAAATATATCTTAGAAATCATCATTAATTGTAACTGCCAAGTCTAAAGAAAACCCAATGTTCAACATGATAGATAAATTATTGAATATTTTAATGGAATACAATAAATTAACCTTCTTAACTTCATATAACAAAATGCTTAACATAACTTACACCATGTTGAGAAAAAAAGTGTAGTCACATGTCAAATTCGAGTGTTAAAAAGAGCCAAAACAAACAAAAAACATGTTGCTAACACCAAGGTTGGAAGAAAAAGGAGGAGTAATCACTGAATAAGGATGATATTATGAAGAGGCTCTAGAATGCTGATTTTCCCTTTCTTGATTTGTCTGGTGATTAAGCAAAAAAATACTTTAGCAGAACATTCACCCTGTATTATAATTTGGTGCACTTTTACGTATGGTGTATAGTGAACTCATTTAAAAAGGCAGGAGGATAAGGCAGGAGCAGGGGATAAAAGAGAAGAAAAAAATAACTTGGAATTCAGGGAGAGTGTTTTTGAATTAATTTTGAATTTGTCAAGGAGAAGTCAAAAAGTGAGTCTAGAGAAGTATGTTGGCCATATCAGGGTGAGGTTTGCATGGTATGTTACGAAATTTAAACTTTATTTAGAAGAAATCAGAAAAGCATTTAAGAGGAGCAGTACTATTTTAGGTATTTATTTAGCTATTTTGTTGTACAGACTGTTTTGCAGTACAAGACCGAAGCTGGGCACACTAACTGGAACACTGTGTTTGAGAGTCAAAGGAATTTATATTGAATAAAGAGCACAATGAATGCTGAATTATGAATTATTTTCTAGAAAGAAAAACGTCAGATAAGTGGGAGAATACAAGCAGTGTTATGCTCCTGAAAAAAACAGACGGGTAAATGTTTAAAAATCTGATGAAAAAGCAGAACCGTTTTAGGGGAAGTATGCTAATAATAGCCATAGAAATATAAGATTTTACTTAAAATGTGGTAAGTTTCAAAAATATCTGAGATAGCAAATTTCTACATGATATTCCTTAATGCCTTGCTTCCAACAAATTCAGTATGGCAATGAGAAGCAATAACTTTATTATGGCATAAATTTAACCAAGAGATCAAGGTTAACTTCAACAGGATTAAGTATGTGGAGAGTAGGTACTCTCTCGTGTGGTGTGATGAAATCATCTATGGTATTCTTCTTTATATCAATGACCCCAATCTACTCACAAGGAAACATGAAATAAACCCAAATTAGGAGCAATCTACAAAGTGTTGGAGCACTAATTTTCTAAGGAAATAAGGTTAGGGATATATATATATATATTATATACAGTTTGGAGGTAGATTAAAGTGTCATAACCATCTAATGAAATGCACTGCTCTGGATTGGATCCTGTAATGAAAAAAAAAAAAAAAAAAGAGTAGAAACATTGAGGAAATCTGAACAATGTCTGTTGTTTAATAAATATACATTGGCTTTATATAAGATATTAACATAACAGTAAGATGGGTGAATAATATATAGTTACTATTTTTCAAAACTTCTATAAATTAGAAATTATCTCAAAATAAATAAATTTAAAAAATGATTTCAGGTTTTCAAGATGGTGGTGGAGTAGGTGAGTCATTCCCCCCCTCCTCCCAGATGAAACTGGAAGTAAAACTAAGTTGGGAAACATTCAACCTGAATTACCAATTGAAGACTAGCTAAAAAGGAGATTTTTAAATAAGGAAGGACAAAAACCAATTCAAGACTGCTAAGAGAGTGGGCTCATAAGAAGGGCTGGCCCACTCCCAGGGAATTTCCCATGAAAGGAGTGAGACCTGGACCCCAGACTGGGCTTCCCAGCCTGAAGCACCAGAGCTAGAACAAGTGTCCATGAAGCTTCCAGCGGTGAAAGGCCTCAGGGTTCCTATCCACTAGGGAGAGACAGAGCCTGCCATAGACAAAACACTTTTTTAAAAAGGGTCAGAGCACAGGACTTTTGTGCACAGATACTCACCCTGGGCTTTGGTGTAGACTGGAGTCCCCTGAGGAAAGTCTGGAGTAGGAGGCATTGGGGAAAGATGTGGAGAGTGGCTACCAGGATCCCTGTGCTCAGTCATCCCCTAATACCACAGCTGCCACATTTCCTGAGGGTTGCAAACCCTTCCCAGAAGCAACATCCAGAGAAAAGGAAATTATCCTGCCTTCTGGGATGGACCTCACCACACCCTCTGGCATCCCACTCATTCCAACATATATCTCAACTTTGCTGAGGAGGCAGCAGCTGAGTCCAGGACTAGGGGTCTGGACAGTCTCAGGAGACATCAGTGACTGCTTTGGGGTAGGGCCATTCCGAACTTTGCTGGGAACCTGGCTGATACTTCCCCTGTGGGGCAATGGTGGGGTGATGGCAGGGCCCCCTGACCAATCGCATCACACCTGCCCTGGATGGTCTGGGGCCAGTGCATGTCATAGCGTGTTCATCAATGCCTATTATAAAATACCAATGCTATATTTCACAGATCTAGAAGAAATATTCCATAAATTTATATGGAACCAAAAAGGACCTTGAATAGCCTCAGCAATCCAGAAAGAAAAACAAAGTTGGAGGAATTACAATACCAGATACCAAACTATACTACAAAGCCACTGTAATAAAAATAGCCTGGTACTGGCAAAAGAACAGATCAATTGGAATAGAACAGGGATCTCAGAAATCAACCCACAACTTTATGGTTATTTAATATTTGACAAAGAAGGTAAGAGCATACAATGGAGTCAAGACAGTCTCTTCAAAAACTGGTATTGGGAAAATTCTACAGGTACATGTAGAAAAATGCAGCTAGACCACCAACTTACACCATACACAAGTATAAACTCAAAATGAATAAAAGACAAATGTAAGTCACAAAACCATACAAATACTAGTAGTAAAAAAAAAAAAGGCAGTAAAATCTCAGACATATGGAGCAATATTTTTGCCCATATGTCTCCAAGGGCAAGAACACAGAAAAAATAAAATAAAATAAACAAATGGGACTACATCCAACTAAAAAGCATCTGCACAGCAAAATAAAGCATCACAAAATGAAAAGGGTATGTGCCGTATGGGAGAACGTATTTGATGATGATTCATATGATAAGGGGTTAATCTCCAAGATATAGAAATAACTTATACAACTCAACATCAGGAAGACAAACTATTGAATTGAAAAATGAGCAAAGGACCTGAATAGACACTTCTCCAAAGAGGACATACAGATGGCTAACGGATATATGAAAAAAATGCACAATGCCAGTAATCATCAGGAAGGTGCAAATTAAAACTACAATGAGTTTTCACCTTACACCTCTCAGAATGTCTACTATCAATAAATCAACAAACAACAAATGCTGGGAGGATGTGGAGGAAAGGAACCCTCGTGCACTGTTGATGGGAATGCAGACTTGTGCAGAGACTGTGTAAAACAGTATGGAGGTTCCTCAAAAATTAAAAATGGAACCTCCTTTTTACACAGCAGTCTGGGAATATATCATAAGAATCTTAAAACAAAAATCAGAAAGAATACATGCACCCCTACATTCATAGCAGCATTATTTACAAGAGCTAATATATGTAAACAGCCCAAGTATCCATGGGCATATGAGTGGATAAAAAAGCTGTGGTACATTTTCACAATGGAATACTACATGGCTATACAAAGGAAGCAACTCTTACCCTTTCAGACAGCATAGATGGACCTGTAGATTATTATGCTAAGCAAAATAAGCCAGACAGAGAAAGACAACTACCATATGATCTCACTTCTATGTGGAATCTAATGAATAAATTAAACTGATTAACAAAATAGAAACAGAAGCATGTTTATATGGAACAATCTGACAAATGTCAGAGGGGAGTGGGGAAGGGAGGACTAGATAAAGGAAGGTGAAGGAATTATCCAAATAAATATATGCATAGCCCATGGACCCAGACAACAGTGTGATGAAGGCTAAGGGAAGGGGGAATTTAGGCTGGGTGGATGTGAGAAAAGTGGGGCAAAATCAGGGACATCTGCAATAGTGTCAATAATCAAAATTTAATAAAAATATTTGAGAAAATAGATTTTATTTTAAAATATTAAAGACAACACAATGAAAGAGAATTATAGGCCAATAGCCCTCATGAACGTAGATGCCAAAATACTCAACAAAATTCTAGCAAATCGGATCCAGCAGTACATCAGAGAGATCATATACCATGACCAAGTAGGATTTATCCCAGGAATGCAAGGATGGTACAATATCCGCAAACCAATTAATGTGATTCATTACATAAACAAATTGAGAGATAAAAATCACATAGTCATATCAATTGATGCAGAAAAAGCATTTGACAAAATCCAACACCCTTTCTTGATAAAAACTCTCAACAAGGTGGGAATAGAAGGATCATACCTCAACATAATAAAAGCTACATATGATAAACCCACAGCTAACATCATACTCAATGGACAAAAACTAAAACCATTTCCCCTAAGAACAGGAACAAGACAGGGATGCCCACTCTCACCACTCCTGTTTGACATAGTACTGGAAGTATTAGCCATTGCAATTAGACAAGAAGAAGAAATAAAAGGCATCCAAATTGGAAAAGAAGAAGTAAAGCTGTCCTTATTTGCAGATGACATGATATTGTACATAAAAAACCCGAAAGACTCCATCAAAAAACTAATAGACTTAATAAATGAATTCAACAATGTAGCAGGATATAAAATTAATGCCAAGAAATTTATGGCATTTCTATACACCAATAGTGAACTTACAGAGAGACTAAAAAACCAATCCCATTTACCATTGCACCAAAAAAAAATTAAGATACCTAGGAATAAACTTAACCAAGGAGGTAAAAGACCTATACGAGGAAAACTACAGGACACTGAAAAAAGAGAGAAAGGAAGACATAAACAGATGGAAGAACATACCATGTTCATGGATTGGTAGAATCATCATCATTAAAATCCAAACTACCCAAAGCAATCTATAGATTCAATGCACGCCCCATTAAAATACCAATGGCATATTTCACAGACCTAGAAAGAACTCTCCAAAAATTCATCTGGAATAAAAAAAGACCCCGAATAGCCACAGCAATCCTGAGAAAGAAGAACAAAGTAGGTTGGATCTCAATACCAGATTTCAAGCTGTATTACAAAGCCACTGTTCTCAAAACAGCCTGGTACTGGCACAAGAACAGACATATAGACCAATGGAATAGAATAGAGAATCCAGATATCGACCCAAACCACTATGCGCAATTAATATTTGACAAAGGAGGCATGAACATACAATAGAGTCAAGACAGTATCTTCAATAAATGGAGTTGGGAAAATTGGACAGATACATGCAAAAAAACGAAGCTAGATCACCAACTTACACCATACACAAATATAAACTCAAAATAGATCAAGGACTTAAACATAAGACGGGAAACCATAAAAATACTAGAGGAATCCACAGGCAGCAAAATCTCAGACATATGCTGAAAGAACTTCTTCACTGATACTGCCCCTAGGGCAATGGAAGCCAAAGAGAAAATAAACAAATGGGACTACATCAAAATAGAAAGCTTTTGCACAGCAAAAGAAACCATCAACAAAACAACAAGAAAACCCACTGTATGGGAGAACATATTTGCAAATGTTATCACTGATAAAGGTTTAATCTCCAACATCTACAGGCAGCTTATACAACTTAATAAAAGGAAGATAAATGATCCAATAAAAAAAAATGGGCAACGGACCTAAATAGAATCTTTTCGAAAGAAGACAAAAGGAAGGCCAAGAGACAAATGAAAACATGCTCAAAGTCACTAATTATCCGAGAGATGCAAATCAAAACGACAATGCGATACCATCTCACACCTATCAGAATGGCTATCATCAACAAATCAACAAACGATAAGGGTTGGCGAGGATGCTGAGAAAAAGGAACCCTCGTGCACTGCTGGTGGGAATGCAGACTGGTGTAGCCACTGTGGAGAACAGTATGGAGTTTCCTCAAAAAACTGAAAATGGAACTCCCATTTGACCCAGTAATCCCACTCCTAGGAATATATCCTAAGAAACCAGAAACACCAATCAGAAAGGATATATGCACCCCTATGTTCATAGCAGCACAATTTACAATAGCTAAGATTTGGAAACAGCCTAGGTGCCCGTCAGCAGATGACTGGATCAGAAAACTATGGTATATCTACACAATGGAATACTATGCTGCCATAAAAAAGAAGAACATTATGCTAAGTGAAATAAGCCAGTCAATGAAAGAAAAATACCACATAATCTCACTCATTTGTGGATAATAAAAAACATTATAAACTGATGAACCAAAGGATAGATACAGAGGCAGTAAAGCATCAAACAGACTGTCAAATTACAGAGGGAATGTTAGGAAGAGGTGGGGGAAATAAGAGATCAACTGAAGGACTTATATGCATGCATATAAGAATAACCAATGGATGCAAAACATTGGGGGCTGAGGGCATGTATGGGAGTGGGGTGGGGGGGCAATGGTAAGATATGTACACATATAATACCTTAATAAAAAAAATTAAAGAAAATATAAAAAATAAAATATTATTTCAAAATAAATGAATTTTCAAAAAATAGACAAGAATAGACATTCATTGAAATTGATAAAATACTTTTCATAAGATTTTACATATAATTTGTCTTCATTTAAGTAAATTATATCTGTTGTTTTTTTCAATTTAAAGAGAAAACTGGTGTGTGTATTTTTCCCCCAATTTTCAGACTAAAGTATATCAAACAGAAAATCTTTACTATAATTAGAGGATTATTTTTTAAAATACATCATTTTATTGATTTCAGTGAGAGGAAGGAAGAAGGAGAGAGATAGAAACATCAAGGGTAACAGAGAATCACTGAATGGCTGCCTCCTTCATGCCCTCCAATGGGAATTAACCCCACAACCTAGGCACGTGCCCTCACTGGGAACTTCCTCATTCATGGGTTGATGCTCAACCACTGATCCACAATGGCCAGGCTAAAGGATAATTTTGAATACTACTATGCTGGGGTGTCTGAATTTGCAGCAAAGTTTTAAATGTGTACAGTAAGAGGTTAACATAGAGGGGAAACATATTTTTCAATCACTGCCTTATTTTAAAGGACAGAATCTTCACATTTAAGGAGATGGAGAAGGAGATGTCACTAAAAGGTGATTAATGAAATTCCTTCTATTGCAACGCTATATTATTGTATAATAAACCTTCTAAAAGAAGACATTTATGAGAGTGAAAGGAGACACTATCAATTATTTTGTCTGAGCACCAGCCATTAAACTCGGACTTTTTCAGGCAGACTAAGAAGTCCATTCTGATATAAACAATTAATTGAATAAATGTGAAATAAGAAAATTTTTCTTTGCATTCTGTAGGTCAGAACATAATTTTTTATTGACTTGCTTCTTCTGACCTATTGTGGAAGACAGTGAATTCCAAGAAAACCTTTTTAATTATTCCATTCATCCCATTTTATTCTAGTACAAATGTAGTTTATAGAAGCGTTAGTTTATCACATATACTTATATATGTGACATGTTATATTCATCACATATCTATATATTTATATCAAAGTACAAGGTATTCAAAGGCAAGTTACCTCTTTTCTCATGTGTCTTTAGAATTAAAAATAATTTTATTTATTCTTGAATTCTGAGATTCTGAGCATTTCTGTACATTACAAAAGTGATTGTAGAGGAAAGATTATAAAATGAGGAAGAAAAAATATTTGATAGAAACCATAAATAAAGGATTGGACAAAATTTTGGGTTATAGATTATAGAATAAAATTGAACTGGAGACAACAAATTCAGTGTAACTATAAAAGATTTTAGAAGAGCGTAAAAGTCAAGATACGCCCACACTATGCTTTCTATACTTGCCACAAATGACATTCTTACTAGTTTGATATTTACAGTTACATAATAAAAGTACAAAATAAAATAAGCTTTATTTAAAAATTTTGAGGAAAAACTGACATACTGTATTTTATATTTTTGTTGTAATAATAACCAAAATACTTTCCCTGCTACAACTAGTTGTGACTGAGGGTCACACTAATAAACTTGGGCTTTGTCAAAGAGCAAGTGGATATCAAAACATTGAGTTTTTGAATTTATTCCACAAAGATTTCTGGGTTGTTTTTAATTTTTAAAAATAAATATCATAAAGGTTAGGTTTTGTGTGAGAAAAAATTACTGTCATTTTTCAATCACAGAGATAAATGTATGTCTATCACCCAAAGACAAAAGTTAAAGTAATATTCATTACTCTCTGAATGAAAAAATACTTTCAATATCTAAGTAATAACAATATCATCATATTGTGTGGTGTTTCCTTTTCTTTTTTTTTTTACCCCATCTTCTGACAAGGAGTGAAGAAGAAGTTAGTTTTAGAAGAATGGGACAAGAATTTTCTATGGAAAAAACAACAAGAAGTTGCTATCAAAGGACTGTCATTTTTGTTTCTGGGGCAGAAAATATGTAAACAACAACAAAAAAAAAACCCAATACATAAACACAAAATTTAACCCTAAGGCAAACATTTCTCCTTATTTATAAATCTTGGCAAAATAATTGCAACAGCATCTGCCATTTACTAATAGTATGTGTGAGATTTCTGCTGACATCTCCAAATGTCATATACATTTCTTTTTATTCTAGAACTTTATAAGTTTAAAAATGTTGGTAGTGTTGTGATCCCAATAAGAAGAATGTTTGTGAGCTGACATATGTACCAGAGAATGAGAATAGTAGCAAAATAAGCCACCATTTTGTTATACTTTTTTGAAAACTAAAGAATTGCTACATTTCTTTAAGTGCTATGTTTTAATAATAATTTATTCACATGCATTTACTAGATATGTGGAAACTTGATCAAGTGTAGGAGAAGCATTTACTGAAGATATTTGTTTATTTCATAAATTTATTTATTTTTGTTTTCAATTTAAGGAAAAATTGAAAAGGTAGTACAGAGAATTCCATTTACCCTGGGCCAAGTTTTTACTGTTCTTAGCATCTTATAGTAGAATGGCACATTGGTTACTAATATTGAGTCAATATTCATACATTATTATTATTATTAATGAAAGCATAGTTTATTCCAATAGTCATTTTTCTCTTACAAGATTGCATTTAGGATAAAACATTATACTGAGTTGGCATTTTTTTTGAAGTCTTCTTGGTTGTGACAGTTTCTTAGACTTTGTTTTTGATAACAGAGAGAATTGGGAGGAGTTGTATTATGTAAGGAGGTCCTATTGGAATTCATCTATTTTTTTCTCGGATTAGACTGGGGTTATGGGTTTGGGGGAAGAAGATAACATAGGAAATGTGCCATTTCATCAATCCTACTAATTGTACATAATGTCATCAGGCTTGTCTCTATTAATGTTGCCTTTAAGTGCATGGATGAGGTAGTATTTGTTAGATTTTTCCAATATAAAGTTACTTCCCCTCCCTTTCTGGACTATATTCTTTGGAATCACAATGCTCAGCAAACACTGAAGGACTATGGGTATCTAGCTTATCTGGAATTATCCTACACAGAAAATGTCTATCTTATCCCCTATTAATTTTTTATTCAATATTTTTTATAACAGCCTGGACTCATAGATATTTATTTTGTACTGCCTACATTTTTACAGTCTATTTGCTTTAGCCTTTTGCAGAATGTCATATAATTGGAATCATAGGATAAATAGTCTTTTTTTTAAAGATTTACTTCATTATCTTAATATTCATTTTAGGTTCATCTATGCATTTCTGTATTTTGATTGTTCATTTCTTTTTATTTCTGAATAATATTCCTTTATAGGAATGTAATATGGTTTGCTTATCCATTCACTTATGAAACACATTGTGAATTCTTCCCATTTGGCATGATTATGAATAAAGCTGTGGTAGTCATCAACATACAAGTTTTGGGTAAACATACATTTTCAATTCAGTTAGTAAATACCTGGAAACATGATTGTTGGATCTTCTGGTAAGACTAAGGTAAACATTGTAAAAAATCTCCAAAATGTCTTCCAAAGTGACTGTGACATTTTGCATTCCCAAGTGCAATGAAGCAGAGTTCCTGGTTTTCTACATCTTTAGCAGCATTTAGTGTTGTCAATTAAAAAAAAAAAATTGACTTTTCTAATCACTGTGTATTGCTATCTTATGATTGCTTTCATTTAAAATTTTCTAATCACAAATGATGTTGTCTGTCATTTTCCGTGATTATTTGCTATCTGTATATTTTTGTTGGTGAGTGTACGTTCTTATATTTTGCCCATTTTTTAATTGTGCTGATTTTTTTATATTTGAATTTGAATACTTTGCATGATTTAGAGATGATTTTGTTTTGTTTTGTTTTGTTTTATCAGATGTACATATTACAAACATTTTCTCCCCTCGGTTGCTTGTCTTCTAATTCCCTTAACAGTTTCTTTCATAGGACAGAAGTCTCTTAATTTAAGTCTTTTTAAAGTCTAATTTATTTTAATGTGTTTTGCTTTTGCTTATATAACTAAAATATCACCAAATCTATAATCAAAATGATTTTCTCATGTATTTTTTTCTAGAAATCTTAAAGTTTTGCATTTTACATTTAGGTCTATGATCCAACTTTTGTTCATTTAGTGAAGTGTGTAAGGCTTCTATCTAGATTTTTTGCCTATGAAAACATTTCCAAATTTTCTAGCACCATTGTTAAAAAGTCTATCCTTTCTCACTGAATTATCTTTATCAAAGATCAATGTGAGTCTATTTCTCAGTTATCTCTTCTGTTACATATATATACTAGAGGCTCGGTGCACGAAATTCATGAACTGGGGCAGGGGGGTTGGGTCCCTCAGCCCAGCCTGCCCTCTCTCACAGATTGGGAGCCCTCAGGGGATATCCTGATGGCTTAGGCTCACTCCCCGTGGGGAGCAGGCCTTAAGCCGCAGTCTGGCCTCCCTCTGCAGGAGGCGAACAGGCTGATCAGGGGAAGGTGCCAGCCCCATCACCCCACTGCTGCAGTCACTGCCGGCCACCACAGCCGCCAAGGTGTTTTCATCAACACAGAGTCCAGTCCCTTCACCATGAAAAAATGACAACTTTCTTTAGGCATTTTCAAGATGTCTCTTTCATAGGATATGACATTTCTTTATTTCTTTTTTTTTATCCTCACCTGAGGATATGTTCCATTGATTTTTTTAGAGAGTGTGGAAGAGAGAGGGAGAGACAGGGAGAAACATCAATGTGAGAGGAACACTTTGATTAGTTGCATCCTGCATGAGCCCTGACCTGGGCCCCGGCCAGGGAGGAGCCTGTAACCTAGGTACATGCCCTTGATCAGAATCTAACCCAGACCCTGTGGTAGGCAGGCCAAGGATCTATCCACTGAGCCAAACCGGCTAAGGCAGGATATGACATTTCTTAGCCCCTCCAGCAGCGGACCTTAGTGTTTTCCTACAGGAGTGTGGTGGAAAAACCCTAGATTACCTTCTTCGATTCTTATAACCCAAGTTACCAAGAACACTGCAAGTGGTGGCATACAGGGAGCTTAGCCAATGAAAAGGTGTTTATGCTGGAACTGGTTTGGCTCAGTGGATAGAGCATCGGCCTGAAGACTGAAGGGTCCCAAGTTTGATTCCTGTTAAGGGCATGTATCTTGGCTGGGGCACATCCCCAGTGGGGAGTGCGCAGGAGGCAGCTGATCGATGTTTCTCTCTCATCGATGTTTCTGACAGTCTATCCCTCTCCCCTCATCTCTGTAAAAAATCAATAACATATATATTTCTTTAAAAAGAAAAGGTTTTTCCTCTGCAGCTCATGCGCAAAGGATCCCGTGTTGTGTGTATTGTGCTAGGGGCAAGTCCCCGGCTCACGTTCGCTGTGTCCACTGAGCTGGGAGGCGTGGACCCAGCAGACACAGTGCACGGCAGCTGCCAGGGGCACACCCCCAAGCCCAGCAGCTGCGCATTTGCTGTTTCCGGTGGGCTGGGGGGGCGTGGACTCGGGATGCTTGGCTCATGCGCAAGTGGCAGCGGGGCGGGAACTTCCGCCCCACCCCACGGCTGCTTATGCTTGGCTCCCCCAGCCGCTTGTCCCAGCACCCAGCCCACTTGGTGCGCCTGGCTGCTTGTCCTGGGACCCAGACTGCTTGGGACCCCAACCGCTCGCCCCGGAACCCAGGCCGCTTGGCGCTGGTGCCTGTAGGCCACTCCTGGTCGGGGGCGTTCTGAGACCCCAGCTACTCAGGGCCTACGCACGGGCCTACGGGCTCGGAGTGGTCTGGGTCCCAAAGATGTTCCCGGGACCCAGGCTGCTTGGTGCCCATGTATGCAAATTAACCCGCCATCTTTGTGAGGTTATCTGCATGCTCACTCCTGATTGGCTGGTGGGCGTCACAGAGATATGGTCAATTGCATTTTTCTCTTTTATTAGTGTGTGTGTGTGTGTATATATATATATATATATATATATATATATATGTATATATATAAATATAAATATAAATATAAATATATATATATATATATATATATATATATATATATATATGTGTGTGTGTGTGTGTGTGTGTGTGTGTGTGTGTGTGTTCTTTTACCAATACTATGTTATCTCAATTACTGGAGCTTTTTTTTCTAAAGACAGGTTTTTATTTTGTTGATTTCAGGAAGAGAGAGGGAGAGAGAGATAGAAACATCAAAGATGAGAGATAATCATTGATCAGCTACTTCCTGCACTTCCCATACTCAGCATCGAGCCTACAACCTGGGCATGCCTTGATAGGGAATTGAACCATGACCTCTTGGTTCATAGGTCAATGGTCATACACTGAGCCATGCCAGTCAGGCAAATTCTGTATATATATTATTGATTTCTAAAGAAAAAGAAATAGAGTGCAAGAGAGAGAAACATCGATGTGAGAGTGAAACGTCCATTGACTGCCTCCTGCACATCCTCTACCAGGGATCAAGCCCACAACCGAGGAATGTGCCCTGTCCAGGAATCAATCTGGCAACATTTCAGTGCACAGGAGGACACCCAACCAACTGAGCTACGCCGGCCAGAACTACAGCTTTATAATAAGTGTCATTCTCCAGGTAAAATGCTCTCATCTGTTACTTGTTTTATCTTTGTAGATTTGGCTTCTGTTTTACTTCATTTATCTAATAGGTCCAAAATTTAAGTAAATTGACTTTGACATTTCCAGTTTATTTAGCTATCATGTTTTGGTCATAAAATTGGGAGTGACAGCTTTCAAGAGCTCTTATATGTTAAAGCTTAACTTAAACAGGAGAAAGATTGACAGGTAGATGATGATAGATAGATGATAGATTGATTAGATAGATAGATAGATGATAGAAAGATATATAAATGATAGATAATTTTAACACTGAATTTATAGAGATTCCAATACTTCTCACTGGATTAATCTATTGTTAAATTTAATAAAGGTAACATGATAACAATGGGAAAAATATTGTCTATCAATTCCTTTCTGAGTAAAAATCAAAAACTGGAAGGAGCAAACTTTTCTTTCCCACTATTAGATATTCTAAATTAATAAGAATAAAGAGATGATGTATTATTTTGTAACAGTTCATGTCAAATTTTCTATAGGTACATAAATGACTTATTTTCAAATTCATAATGATATTTTAAAGGATCTGCTATAGTGCTTAATGCACTGTTTTAAAAAAAAACAGAATAATGCTTAATTTTAAGTGTAAAAAGAAGAGTTTAGGTAAAAAAAAAATAGGTCTCATTCTAAATCAGCAATTTGGAAAACAAGACTATTTTTCCTTGCGCCTTATTTGGTATATTCACCAAAGAATTAATTCCAAGAAAGTCAACTAGTTAAGCTAGTCATATATTATGTTCCTCATAGAAAAATATATTTTCAGAGTTGTTTTATTAATATACCAGATATCTTTAATTTATGAGAGATAGTAGCAATTGACATATCAACATAGACATATGCAGGTTTGTGTGAAAATGCATCCTTTATTGAATATATTTCATATAAATATAGGCTTATTTAAACTTCTTCAGATAGGATATATTTTCAACCTAAACTGATATTTTGACTGAAATTTCTTATTTTTTCTAGCAGCACTAAAAACAGCAGAATATTTGCTTTTTATTTTTCTCCAAGACTTTGGCTTTTAAGTTTTAATTTAGAGTATCCTCTTGGTATCTTCTTATCAAACTTCTTTTGGTCTTCAATATATTTCTGACCCTCCTAAAAGTAAATTTACTCTTTGTGTGAAATTTATTTACCCTATTTACTCTGGTTGCTCTGGATATTTATTTACAGGATATTTTTTTTAATTAACTTTCTGATTTCTTTCTATCTTAAAGACGTGAAGGCATAGTTGTTCAATGATACAATTAAAGTGAAATTTTGCTGTTATTGATTGAGTTTATAAATAAATTAAGTGTATGGCTGTTTCCTTTAGTAGACTTCTAACATGAAGATTTGCAACATATTTTGAGTAATGAAAACATGGCTTTATTAAATAGGTTACCAAGGAGGCATTTTTAAAGCACTACTATCTCATTTTATACATTTAATAGAAACCTTTGATTAATGTCCAAATGAAATGAAAATATATAGAACCATAAGAATACTTTCTGTAACTAAAATTTGATAGCTTCCTGTTGATTCTTCAACTAACTTTTACTGAAAATTGTCAGCAGTGCCTTATATAAGCCAACTGGATGCCTTTCTCAAACCACAGGAATCCTTACAGTTCCATGAGTCATTCGCTGTGGGTTTACTTTGCCTTTGGATCACCATAGGGGTGAGAGGTCTTGAAACAGAACTGAATGAATGAACGAACACACTCTAAGGAACCTAGACCTTTTTGTCTTGGCATGACAAAAACAACTTTCCTTTAAATTTGTCTCTCTGCATGAATAGTCTGATTGGTTTTATGTACAGATGTTTGCAATTTTCTTATGCAACAGCCCAAGGACTTTAAGGCTTTCTGCTGATAAATTATAACATGCCCTTCTTACAGCAAAACATGTCTGTCTTTAGAATTTCATAATAGCTTCTGGTTTATGTAGTATATTAGTATTCCTATTGTTTAGGGTCAAAATAAAGTAATTGTTACCAATAGATATTTCCCTCCTTTTTATTTCTTTATTAATAGTCTAGGCTGCATTGACACTTGAACCAAAAGTCTCATCTGCTGTGAGTGTGCCATTTATTTTTTATCCAAAACCAATTGCATAGAAGTGCCCAATATGCATGAAACTACAACTCCCATAAAATGGCTTGAAAGTACATGGCTGAGAACTTATAGTTCTTCTATGACTCTTGTTTGAGGACCTTATTCTAATAACCACTTATGTTTAATCAGATGGACTTTATGCCACCTCATCTTGTAAATGGACCATGTGAATGTTCCCTATTATTGCTGCCATAGCTCAAAGACTATACAAGGGATACTAGTAATTCTGCCTGAAACAAATTACTATTATAACAATAGAAATTACAATGAATTTCACATAATTCATGCCTCTATAATGTGGAGACATAGAAAAATTGCTTAGGAGATGTAGAATTGAGCCATTAAAATGTCTTTTCTGTTAAATTAACCACTGAGATATTTTTGTAGATAAATAAATAACAGAAAAACTATTTGGGGTTCACCTTATGTCATAAAGTATGTTATGCTACTAAACTTGTTTCAGTATTTGTGAAATATAAATGTTAAGTATGTAAAATAAATGCCCCAGAAATATCATATCTTTATTTAATCAGTTCAGACATGATTAAGTTTGTTGTGCTTTGTATAAGTAATGATATTCAAAGATCTGCAGCTAAATTTTGACGATCTTTGATTAAGACAAACATTTATATCTAAGAATTGAAGGAATCTAGAAATTAATAAACTTTTTATTGTCAAGTGCAGTTATTTAAAATTGTGAGGCAATAAGTATTGAACAAAACCTATACAAGTACTTTGTTAAATTTGAGCAGAAACAAATGTCCCATTAGCATTACATATAAATCAGAGAGTAAAATCTCAGACTATATTGTAAATCTACATATAGGCACACATGTAGAATATAGTCTGGAAATATATAATATATATATTATAACATGATAAAATTATGAATTAGATAATCCAAAGAATCATTGTAAAGCAATTAAAATAATAAAGATTTGAGCAAAATGGGCAAAATTTTATTTTAACACTTGTTTTTCAGAATATTTGAAGGTTTGGTTTTTTTTTACCAATATCTTGTGAATTAGTTTAATAATTGTCTAATACTAAAACTTTTAGGAGGTCTAAGATTGCATCTTCCATTCCAAGAGTTGAAAGGAAATAAGAACTCCACTTTTGCACAGACCTGAGCCAAAACATCCCTGTTAGCTCACACTGTGTCTGACATTTACATACTAGGGGCCCGGTGCACGAAATCCGTGCCCTGGGGGTGAGGGGGTCCCTCAACGCAACCTGCCCCCTCTCACATACTGGGAGCCCTCAGGGGATGTCCTACTGGTGGCTTAGGCCCGCTCCCCACAGGGAGCGGGCCTAAGTCACAGTCTAGCCTCCCTTTGTGGGAGGCGACCGGGCTGATTAGGGGAAGGCACCAGCCCCATCACCCCACTGCTGCAGCCACTGCCAGTCACCACAGCCACCAAGGTGTTTTCATAGACATGGACTCCAGTCCCTTCACCATGAAAAAATGACAACTTTGTTTAGGCATTTTCAAGATGTGTCTTTCATAGGATATGACATTTCTTTATTTTTATTTTTTTTTTATCCTTACCTGAGGATATGTTTCCATTGACTTTTAGAGAATGTGGAAGAGAAAAGGAAAGACAGAGAGAAACATCAAAGTGAGAGGAACACTTTGATTGGTTGCCTCCTGCATGAGCCCTGACCTGGGCCCCGGTCAGGGAGGAGCCTGCAACCTAGGTACATGCCCTTGATCAGAATTGAACTCAGACCCTGTGGTCGGCAGGCCGAGGCATTATCCACTGAGCCAAACTGGCTAGGGCAGGATATGACATTTCTTAGCCCTCCATCAGCGGACCTTCGTTTTTTCCTCCAGGAGTGTGGTGGAAAAACCCTAGATCACCTTTTTGGATTCTTATTACCCAAGTTACTAAGAATATTACCAGTGGCATACAGATAGCTTAGCCAATGAACAGTCAGAAAAAGTGTTTCCTCTGTAGTTCACACCAATCGCTGGCTGGGCCCTGCCCAGGCCTAAAGCCTCTGGCCGAAGCTTTAGGCCTGGGCAGGGGACCCCCAGCTCCCTCCAATTGCCAGCTCTGCCCCTGCCCAGGCTTGCCCAGGCCAAAAGCCTCTGGCAGAGGCTTTTGGCCTTGGGCAGAGGACCCCCATCTCCACCGGCTCTGTCCCTGCCCAGGCCTGCCCAGGCCAAAAGCCTCTGGTTGCAGGCATGGCCCTGCCCAGGAGCCTCCTGGCTCAGGCCCTTCCCAGGCTGCTCAGAACCCACACGGGGCTTACCTCAGAGTGATCTGGGTGCCAGGATGTTCCTGGGACCCAGGCGCTAGGTGCCTATGTATGCAAATTAACTTCCATCTTTGTTGGGTTAATTTGCATACTCACTCTGGTTAGCTATGGGCGTAGCGGAGGTACAGTCAATTTACATGTTTGTCTGTTATTAGATAAGATGGGTAAGGAGAGAAATCCAGTGGTCCAGGCCTGGGTCCATCATTTATTCATCAGCTGAAAATGAAGTTAGCTCCATTTGAAATACATTGGACTCGTGCTGGATTATCTGTTGCATTTTGAGATCATTATCCTCACTTTCAAAGTTACCTCTTTTTTTTTGTAGAAAACAAGCCAATAATTACGTTTTTCAGATTTCTTTGCCTTTATGGTCTCATGTATTTGCCCTAGAGTTTTCTAATGCAATTCAATTATATGGGATTTAAAATGTGGAAGAGAGCGAAAATCTGTTATTCTCTTGTGGCAGTCGCAGACAATGTCATTGGCAGATGTGAGAAACCTCCAGTCTTTTATTGGTCAAGCATATGAAGATGGATCAATGAAACAGCTAAGAAAACAGTAAAATAAATTTAGAATATGACAAATATTAATTAATTCAAAAGTATGTGTCTTGTCTGACTTATTCCACTTAGTATAATATTCTCAAGAACACCCACCCATGTTGTCCCAAATGGCAGTGCTTCATCTTTCCTACGGCTGAGTGGTATTCCATTGTATTTATGTATCACATCTTCTTTATCCAATCATTTAGCAAGGGACACTTCACTTGTTTCCATGTCTTGGCCACCTTGAATAATGCTGCAATGAACATAGGAGTGCGTATGATTTCACTCATATATGAGATATAAAACTGAAAGTAACAAATGAAAAACAAGAAAAACAAACAAAAACTCATGGACACAAACAACAGTTTGGTGGTTATTAGAGGAGGGTTGGGGGATAGTAACTGGTAAAGAGGGTCAAATATATGGTGACAAAAAAGATTTGACTTTGGGTGGCGGGCACATATTGCAATATGCAGATGATGTATTATAGAACTGTAGACTTGAAACCTAAATGACCTTATTAACCATCGTCACCCCACTAAATTAATTTTCAAAAGTATGTGTCTTAACAGATAATTAACAGAGACTATAGTTGTTATTTTCTTTTAAGAAAAGCAGGACAGCAGTATTAATAAGTATCCATGATCAAGGAAAAGCTTTCACAACATAGAAGTCATGGACATGTAAAATTGAAACATATATGTTTGTAGGTTGATTAAATAAAACAGAAAATTCTGTAAGTTATATCTCTCACACAAGGAATTGTTAAGCACAAATATAAAATTGGTAAAATATTTCTGACATATATGCTGACTAAAGCATTCCCATTCTAATTATGTAAAAATCCTTTCTTCAAATCAATATAGAATAGATTATTGCTCAAGTATGAAAATGAAGAATGAACATTTGACATTCATTTAAAAATATGTAAAAATAAAATTTCAGAAAATTGAATTAAAAAATAACCTTTTTGTCATATCAAGTTGGTAACAATTAGAGAAAATTTTATTATTTTCCATTGGGAAAAGAAATAGAAATCAAGTTTTCTCTATCAGAATCCTAGCCTGTAAAGTATTTCAACCACTCTAGAGAACAATATACCTTAAAATATATGCACATTTTTTAGGGTAAATTCCTAGGAAGTATATATGTATGTAATAATGGATAAATGTAATGCACTATTTAATTTTACTTAAGATACAAACATAAAACAATTTAATTTCTGTGGATAAGCAAATGGCCAACTAAATTAAAGAATACTGTTTGATGCATTAACAAATCGTTGTTTTGTGAACAGTATTATTATGATAGCATTTCTGAGTTTTTGCAGTTACAAGAACCATTTTAATGTTATACACATACACACACACTGTGTAAGTATGCATGTGTATGTATATATAAAAATCTCATTTAATTATTTATCTTTATTTTATTTTATTTTTTGGTTAACCCTCACCTGAGGATAATTTTTCCATTGATATTTAGAGAAAGTGGAAGGGAGAAAAGAGAGAGAGAGAGAGGGAGAGAGAGAGAGAGAGAGATGAACAAGACACATCAATTGGTTGCCTTCCTCACATACCCCAACTGGGGCCAGTGAGACTGCAACCCTGGTATGTGCCCTTGTCTGGGTATAGAACCAAGAACCTTCAGTCCTTGGGCTGCTTTTCTAACTACTGAGAAACAGGGCCAGGGTTATAAAATCTCATTTAATTTCTGTAACAAATTTGAGACATTCTGAAAAACAGAGAGATTAAATAGATTGCTCATGTCATATAGCCATTAATAATGTAACAAATATTTGAAGACTTAAAGACTAATTCTAAGGCCATACCTTTAATTCAGTAGTTTCAATTGTATAATGATAATGTTGTAATAGATCCTGAGTTATATATTTTATACTACTAAATTTAACAATTTTAGATTGCGAATGTTATTTTTAAAAGTAATATAAGCATAAGCACTAGTTTTTTATGTGTGATATGTTAGAGAAGTTTGTTATATAGAATAATTGCAATAAATTACAAATTAAAGTAATGACTTTTATTATAAACCAGTGTCCCGGTGCACAGATTTGTGCACACTGAAAGGGAATTAATTAGAAGAAATATTTTAACATCGCTATTCGCCCTTTCTCTATAATAGAAGTGCCAGAAATGAAAGAAAATTAGTAAAATATATATGAAAATAATATATAAATTGATTAATAAATAAATAATAACAACATGATATAACAACAAAGACATGATATAAAAACAACAAAAAGATGATATAAAAACATTTATAAAAACAATGACTAATAAATTGATTAAACTTATTCTAATATCTCCCTGTATACCACATTAAGAGTGAAAACACTTTCAGAGTGCCTGACTAATTTCCCTTGTGATGAAGTATTTACAACTTTAACTTTAACGTCACATGCTTTTCGATGTCGAGAGAAAGCAACATATCACTGACTGTGCCTGAAAACGGGTTCAGGTAGGAATATTCCTACTCTATCTAGAGTTTGTCCTTTTGATTTATTAATAGTCATCACAAATGCTGGCATCACAGGAAACTGTCTTCAAATTAATTTAAATGGGAAGCCAGTATTATACAGGAACAAATCAATTCTTGGCATCAGAACAACCTCTCCTTCCACAGATCCTGGTAATACTTCAGCTTTGATTATGTTAGGTCACAATCTTTTGATAATAAATCTAGTACCATTACCAAGACCTCATTTACTATTAAGATTTCTCAGTAACATGATGATTGCACCTACTTTCAATTTTAATTATGACACAGCATTCCCAAAGAAGTAACACTATTAAGAAATTTGATGGGAGCTTTATATGTATTGCGCATGCGTTAGTCAACATTTATTTTTAAACTAGAGGCTTGGTGCATAACATTCGTGCACTGGGGGTCGGAGTTCCCTCAGCCCTTTCACAGTCTGGGAGCCCTCAGGGGATGTCCGACTGATGGCTTAAGCCACAGTCGGACATCCTTAGTGCTGATGCAGTGGTGGGCTGCTGTGCTTGCCAGCTATCAGCCCAGCTTCTGGCTGAGTGGTGCTTCCCCTGTGGGAGCAAACTGACCACCAGGGGTCAGCTTCTGCATTGAGGATCTGCCCCCTGGTGGTCAGTGCACATCATAGCAACTGGTTATTCTGCAGTTTGGTTGATTTGCGTATTACCCTTTTATTATATAGGATTCCCAGTACACGTCATATGTACCAGCTGGTTGGTTGCTCACTTAGCCTTTTATATATATAGATACTTATATGAATTATAATATTAGTTTAAATATATATATTGTATACTCAATCAACACGAAAATAAAAAATATTTTGCAAATTTGCTCATTTGAAAATTTATAAAATAAATTACCTCCTTCATAGGATAGAATTCTTGGAGCATAATATTTACTTCATCATAACCACTACTATTTTTAAGTAAATAGAATGCCAATAAGCAAACTTTTTTTTTAAGTTCATTATTTTGGCAACAAAGGGGTTGCCAGTTTAGTGTGTATGTTTAATATATATTATTCATATTGGTTAATTCCAGAATGTGCTGGAGATACTGATAATATTATTTTTAAGCTGTTTAATTTTCATAATTCACTTAATTGGGGAAAAAAAAACTACCTCAATCATATGAAAACCAAAACCCTATTTAAGAAAATTAAGAGATTGATAAAATTAACATTTCAAATATATAGGTGGGTACTTATTCTTTTCCTATAAGAAAATTCACATCATAAAAGCATTTTTAAGACATCCTATCTAATAAAAAGTAATATGCAAATTGACCATACCTCCGCTACACCCACAAGCCACGCCCACCAGCCAATCAGGAGTGAGTATGCAAATTAACCCAACCAAGATGGCTGCAGCCACAGAGAGAGCAGGAGGCTTGGGCTTCCCCGGCAATGGATGAAGCCAAGCTTTCTGCCTGCCCTGGCCATCCCAGGCCTCCACTCAAGGCTACAAAGTTTCAATTATAGAAGATAAATAAATCCCAACAAAAATGGCTGTGGCCACGGAGCAAGCAGGAGTCTTGGCTCTGTTCAAGGCTACAAAGTTTCAATTATGGAAGATAAATAAATCCCAGATACCAGGGCCTCTGCTTGGGTCACCAGAGGGCGTGGCCAGCCTGCAAACCACCACAGGCCTCTCACCCAGGCCACCACACACCCCAAGGGAACCCCCACCCTGATCCAGGACACCCTTCAGGGCAAACCAACTGGCCCCCACCCATGCACCAGGCCTCTGTCCTATCTAATTCTATCTAATAAAATGATAATATGCAAATTGACCATCACTCCAACACACAAGATAGCTGCCCCCATGTGGTCAAAGATGACTGCCCCCATGTGGACACAAGATAGCCACCACAAGATGGCCAGCAGGGGAGGGCAGTTGGGAGGGACCAGGTCTGTAAGGGAGGGCAATTGTGGGCAATTAGGCCAGCAAGGGAGGGCAGTTGGGAGGGACCAAGTCCTGAAAGGGAGGGCAGTTGGGGGCAATCAAGCCTGCAGAGGAGGGCAGTTAGGGGTGACCAGGTCAGCAGAGGAGGGAAGTTGGGGGCAACTGGGCCTGCAGGGAAGGGCAGTTAGGGGTGACCAGGCCTGTAAAGGAGGGCAGTTAGGGGCAAACAGGCTGGCAGGGGAGCAGTTAGGCATCAATCAGGCTGGCAGGGGAGTGGTTAAGGGGTGATCAGGCTGTCAGGCAGAAGCGGTTAGGGGCAATCAGGAAGGCAGGAAGGCGAGCAGTTGGGAGCCAGCAGTCCTGGATTGTGAGAGGGATGCCAACTGCCCATTTAGGCCCGATCCTACTGGGATCGGGCCTAAACGGGCAGTTGGACATCCCTCAAGGGGTCCCAAATTGGAGAGGGTGCAGGCTGGGCTGAGGGACACACCCCCTCATGCACGAATTTTGTGCACCGGCCTCTAGTTATCTCATATATGTCATAATCTCCTTTAAAATATTATATTTAAAGAAACATATTAATTATAATTTTATGCTAGTAATAATTGAAATTTTATTTTTCAAGTTATATAAATATAGCCACAATTTGAATAGTTTTTGCAAACTAATACTTTGTCACTTTTTTTAAATTAATGTATTCTTGGGATAGCCATCTGTACAGTCTTGCTGTTTTATAATATAGAGCAATCTGAACTTCTTGCAAAATTTGACTACTATTACATAAAATAATCATGATACCATTAAAATAATCTAATGGAACAATTACAAAAAGCAATGACACTATAATAAAAGGCAGCTTATTATTCAAAGACATAAAACAAAGGTTCTTTTTTAAATTATGCACAATGTTAAATTATATTTTGCAATATTTTTGTGAGCATATATTATTTTATTTGAATCAGATTTGTTTACATTAAAGTTGAATTCTCTTCTTATAACCTCAGTTATCTAAGTGAATTGACAAAGAAAGGAAAAATTAGTAAAACCTAGATGCCATAGTAAAATGCAACCACATCAAATCAGAAGAGAATGAAAAATTCATAGCTCAATATAGGCTGAATATTCATGTATCTGTTGTTTTCTCTATTACTACAGAGAACTGCTATACACCAAAAGTTGTTCTGAAGAGAAAGAAATCTCAATCAACATAATAACAAGGAATATAGAATTAAAAATTAAATTTATTCAATTACTTAGGTAATGCAGGACAGAAAGATAATACCAAAATTACAATTTCTGTTTGTATTTTATTATAAGCTATACATATATTTTTTTTCTTTCCTGAGTAAACATGTGGTAGTAAAAGAAACATTAGCTTGAAATTCTTTTCATGACATTTAAAAAATGCCCTATCAAAAAGTCCCATTGAGGGAAAACTATAATGAGCTAATATTTGCCTTCTTGTAAATATTAGTTAATTTATTAAAAATAAAATTACTTAAAATTATGGCTAAGATATTTTGAGTGAAAATATTTGTAGGAAACGATTAGAGAAATAATTATTTATTTTACGATCTTATTGAATATTTAGTGTTCTATATACATGTAAATGTATTTTGACTATGCTCTTTTGGGTATGGATTCACTTTATTATTAGAGCACTTGTCATGGCTAAGTAAGTGAAAAGCAGATTAAATGAGTCACTGTGTCTGCTGACCAGCCTTGACTCTCCCATGAACTAGCCAAGTGACAATTCCCTTGATGTCTCAGCGAGAACTGGAGCATGGAAACATTCATTTCCTCATAGCATTATCCATCTAAGGAGTAAAAGCACATTTAGAACAGTGGTTTTCAAACTGCAGTACATAGGTCCATTGAAAAGAGGAAGCAAAGTAAACAGGACCTCTTTCAATATTACTTTATGTAATGGGGTTTACTGTCAAATTTACTCATGCTGTATATATAATTTTATCTATTTGGGTATAATTGTATATCATTATATATAATATAATAAATATGTATGCTTTAATGGTATGTTAAGTAAGATGTGCTATATATTTATTAAATATTGACATATGATTACATATATGTGCATATATAAATATAGATACAAAGTATGTATATGTACATATATGCATATCCTATATAATAAAACCCTAATATGCAAATGGAGCTAAAGAACAACCAGTCGCTATGACATGCACTGAACACCTTTGTATCTTCTAATAAAATTCTTAGTGTAACATGAATTACAAAACAAAAATTTAATAATATTTTAACACTAACATACAGAGTATATGATTTGTAAAATAAATTCTTTGTGAGGACATTTACAAACTAGAGGGTCCGGAATGACCACATTATAGTAGTAAACTATCTTCATAAATTATTACTAAATATTAACATTTGCAATTAATTCTTAATAAAAGGCTATAATGATACCACACCTTGAATGCCAGGTTCTTGAGTCTTAAAGTCACATAAATGAACACTGAGCTCAGAACAAGACCAAGTAGATAGAGTGTATTGAAAAGAGTTTGTGCATAAGGGAGTCCACCCAAAAAGATAAGCTGAGTTCCTGGGAGGGTTCTTGTGGATGGCTTATATAGGGGCCTTGGGTGGTATAGGGCTTGGGAATGAGGGTGAGGTCCATTGTCCCATGATCCTCATCTGCTGTTGGTTGATCCTGGGGTAGTCACAAGTTGTTTTCCATGATCAGTGGACCACTCTAAGAGCCTGCAAAATAATCCTTGTGCAAATATTCTAGTTACTATTTAATTGACAAAACAGTTGTTTTGCAGAACATGATGTTAAGAAAGAATGTAATTGTTGATAAGGGTTAGCCTGCTAGCTTAGCTTGGCAGACAGGTCCGGGAGGGGGGTGGTTCCAAGAGGATAGAGGCATCTCTGGCTTGAGCAATTAAAGCAGCCGTAAGTTAGATCTAAGCAGCCCTGACCTAAGGGGTAATAAAACATCTCCGGCCAGGACAACTGAGAGGAAGCCAGAAGGGAGGTCAAAAGCAACTCCAACCTGAACAAATAAGATAAGCAAATAGAGAAGTGCGGGTGTGGGCATCCTGGGAACTGATTACGAGGCTAAGGTCCCACGGTGGGAAAGGCACAATAAGGAAAGGGTGGTCTCCAGGATATATAATACCTCAGACAAGAGAGAGCAGTGGCCACCGCCTTAGGAGACCCCTCTGTCTCTCCGTGGATTAAAAACTTAGAATTAGAAGTTTTAGAGGTAGGATCTGCTTGCAGTAAAGTTTCTGTACTTCTCACCTACCACCTTTTGTCTCTGGCTGCATTCTCTGAATACCTCTGGACAAGAACCCAGGAAAGGAATCACCCTTGCATCCTGCTCACCCCAAAAACCCAAATCCTTGTCTTGCATTCTTCCCTTAACGGATGTGGTTAGGTTAATTTCAACTATGGAATTTTACCGAAAGCAAGGAGTCAGGCCTCTAAGATGCAGTTCTTTCCTTCAAAACGGAGTCCAGGGTTACCTGCACTGTCTCCATAGGAAGGAGAAATGGAGTTGCCAAGATCATCCAAAATTATCATAAAAAATTATCCCACCTAGTGTGACTGAGTCATTTACTGCATGTTTCATGTCTGTTGTCTACAATTAAAAGACTTCAATGCCGAAAGAAAAAAAAAATACCACCTTTGGAATAAAAATACCAAAGAATGATAAAAAGAATAAGAGAATGAACTCAGTATTAATTTTCTTCAATAACCGAAGCAGAGTATATTTTGTCTTGGCATGTACTAGTAACTTGACGTGGAACACTGCCTTATTACATAGAATACCACCTGGTTCTATGAACAGCAGCACATTCCCACTCATTTGTGTGTTTTTGTACTATTCTGAATAATAGACTGCCTAATTAAGCAACCTCTGTGGTGTGTATTTGATAATATAAATGAAAATGCATAAACCTGCCACAGAGCCAGAGACTATTTTCTACATGCAAGCATCTCTTTATAAATTTCTTTAAGATACAGGGGGAAAATGAATAAAAGGCACTGAAAAAATCTCTAACAATCAATCTACCTAGAAAAGCAGTCTGTTGCCATGGGAAGTAATTAGAGGAGATCTTTGCAAAGGTGCATGAAGAGAGGGTGGGAGTGAGAGAGTGGAGCTGAAAGGGAGTGTTGCAGATGAAATCTCTTTCAACCCTGTGATTCAGAGGTGGTTGAAAGGTGCTGAGCCTTGAGGCTCAAGAATGAGTAAGAATTAATCAAACAAAAAGCTCCCTAGTGGGTCAAGCTCTCACTGACAAAAAATGAGCTCTGCACTGACAGAGGAGAGCTGTGCTGGCAAGGAGAAATGCAGAGCCACACATTTGTTTATTTTATTTTATTTTAATTCACACACATTCATTTAACGTGTATCTAATGAGCTCCTACATTGTGTCAGGCATTTCTCAACATGAATCCTAAATAGGGGACTAAACGGATGTATAGTTGGAAAGAAATCATGGCATAGGATAATTTTTAAAATGCAAATCTTGTTGGTGTTATTGTTCCTTCCCAAGGAGACAGAGAAACAAAGTTTCCAGGTGAGGTTTTACTCCTAATGCTGATTCAAGCCACAGGTTATCAAGTGACTGGCTATCTATGCTAGAAATGAAAATTGATATCAACCCACATTTAATTTAAAATATGAGGGCAGAATTTTAAGAAAACCAGAGCAGATGTTAAACAATACAAATAGTTTTATTGCAACTGCTTTTAAAGATTGCTTTCTTTGATCTGCTTAAACAAAAAGGGAGGGATAATTGTGTAAAGAGCCTAAACTTTGAGCCACTCTATTGTCAGGAGCACATCCAAGTATCTCCTTTCCTGTAAAAAAGTCTATTATTTATTATACATACTTACATACTCATGAAGAAACCTGAAAGATGCCTTCAGAAGATGGGGATCTTGCAATAATTCCTAAGAATAAAATACAAATGTGATCAAATTATGAGATAGAAAAGTAGAGAAAACGTCAGACAAAAGTTTGTAATGAAGTTAAAACAAAGATAAAAAATACTTTGGTCTAACATAGATTGCAGGAAAAAAACCCAACTTCAGAGAATCAAAATTATAATAAACACAGGGAGGAAAAAGACCAGCTAACTGAAGAATGGTATTTAAATCATGTATGCCAATCATGTCTTTATTCCTTTAAGAACCTTGACTAACGTATTATTTGAAACCAAGATGAGATCTCACAAATTGAAAAAGTTTGGTAATAAAAAAATATGTTTAAATTATATTTTTAAGAAAAAAAGTGAAGATTACGGGATTAGAACATAATGTAAATATGTATGTCCTGATAATTTTGAAATGCTACAAATTACAAAATTATAAATTTTTACAGCATGTGAAAGTTGGAATGATTTAGCCAATTTCCTGTTATAATGCCTATAATATCTTGTTTTAAAAAATACATTATAAATCAGAAAACATACCAAACTTTTATGACCACCTTAAGAGGGTAGTAAATTATTTTTTTATTTTTATTTATTTATTTTTTTTTCTTTTAAATTTTTTTTGTTGGAAGTATTACAAATAGTAGTACATATGTCTCATTTTTTTTCCCATTGACCTCCCCCCAGCCTCCCCTTCCCCCCAGTACATGCCTTTACCTGCCCCCCCCCAGTGTCTTTTATCCATTGGTTATGCTTATATGCATGCGCACAAGTCCTTCAGTTGATCTCTTACAGCGCCCCCCCCCCCAGAAAAAAAAAAACCTCCTCTGCCTTCCCGCTGTAGCCCGACAGTCTGTTCAATGCTTCTTTGCTTCTGTATCTATTTTTTCCCCTTTTCTTTCCTTTAAAGAATCTTGCCTCTGCAGACTAGGAATAAACATATAATTACAAAAAATGTTTGAGTCCCAATTTCAATGTCCAACAGTTCTAAGTCCCCGTTTCAATGTCAAACAGTTCCTTAAGTGTACATGTCAGTAATGATGTCTGGATGGTGGGCACATGGTGGCAATGCAGGTCCGACCCTCTCTGGTTTGGTCCGAGGCAACCTGCTGCGTCGCACAGCTTCTGACTGCTAGCGTGGCAAAGCCTCAGTATTTCACCTTTCCTTGCATCTATGTCCTTTGCAATCTTTCTTTGTATAAATACTCTTTGCAACATGATGTTATAGTTCTAATTATCAGAGTTAGAGTCCCTATCCTCTTGAATCTAGATAACCTTTGCAATCTTTGTGATTTAATTTAGACAATAGAATGTGGTAAAAACAGAATTATGAAAAACCTGGGCTTGGATCTCAGGAGAACTTGCTCTGGGAAACCCTGACACCATAGTGTGAACAAGTCCAGACTACTCTGATAGAGCATGAAAGATTATATTAACCTGCCAACAGCAATCTGACCCATCTGACTCACAAATACGTAAGAGAACAAACACAACAAAGTTCAGCAAAGCTGTCTCTCCCACAGGTGACTGCAGAGCAAACACAGAGCACAAAAGAAGAAATGCCCAGCTGACCCAGATACTGACGAATGGCTGTTTTAAGTCATCAAGTTTCAAGGTGGTTTGTTTAGCAGCATCATTAATGTAAAATAAATAAGGAATACATGAGAAGGAACACAGGGTGGAATGAAATAAGTTTACAGTTGTGAACACAAGAAATAAAGAGTTTATTATTGTTATTTATTAATTATTGTATTATTTTCTATATAAACAACTGTAAACTTACTTTTGCCCCACCCTGTATATATCTCACTTTAAATGATGCAACTTTATTTTAAAAATTTTATTTGTGTGTATGCTGTAAGTTGGTGGTATAGTTTCATTTTTTTACATGTACTTGTCCAAACTTCCCAGGACCATTTATTAAAGAGACTTTTTAGTCCATTGTATGCTCTTGCCTCCTTTGTCAAATATTAATTAACCATAAAGGTATGGTCTGATTTCTGGACTCTCTGTTCTGATCTGTTGATCTATATACCTGTTCTTTTGCCAGTGCCAGGTTGTTTTGATTACAATGGCTTTGTAGTATAGTTTGATATCCAGTATTGTGATCCCCCCAACTTTGTTCTTTTTCAAAATTGCTGAGGTTATACATGGTCTTTTTTGTTTCCACATAAATTTCTGAAATATTTATTCTAGATCTGTGAAATATGCCATTGGTATCTATACTAATAAAAGCCAAGGTGGCCCTTGCACCCTCGAACAATACCCTCACATCATCACAAGATGGCTGCCCCACATCATCACAAGATGGCTGCCACAAGATGCCTGACAAGGGAGGGCAGTTGTGGGTGATCAGGTCAGCAGGGGAGGGCAGTTGAGGGCAAACAGGACAGCAGGGGAGGGCAGTTGGGGGCAATTGGGCCAGTAGGGGAGGGCAGTTGGGGACAATTGGGCCATCAGGGGAGGGCACTCAGGGGTAACCAGGCCTTCAGGGGAGGGAAGTTGGGGGTGACAAGGCCAATAGGGGAGGACAGTTGGGAGTGATCAGGCCAGCAGGGGAGGGCAGTTGGGGGTGACCAGGTTTGCAGGGGAGGGCAGTTGGGGACCATTGGGCCAGCAGGGGAGGGCAGTTGGGGGCTATCGGGCCGTCAGGGGAGCAGTTAGGCATCAATCAGGCTGGCAGGGGAGCGGTTAGGGGGTGATCAGGCTAGCAAGCAGGTGAATGGTTAGGAGCCAGCAGTCCCGGATTGTGAGAGGGATAGGGATGTACGCAGAGATCAGGCCTAAACCGGCAGTTGGCCATCCCCCAAGGGCTCCCAGATTGGAGAGGGTGCAGACTGCGCTGAGGGACACTTCCCCCATGCACGAATTTTGTGCATGGAGCCTCTAGTTTTAATAATAATTGTGTTGCATCTATAGATTGCTTTGGATAGTATGGACATTTTAATATTGTGAATTCTTCCAATTCAGTAAAGGTCTTTTACCTCCTTGTTTAATATATTTCTTGGTATTTTTGTTTTTGTTGTTATTGCAATTGTTAATGGGGTTGGTTTCTTAGTTTTTCTTTGTGAGAATTAATTATTGGTGTATTAAAATGCCATCAATTTCTGCCTATTAATTTTGTATCCTGCTAATTTTCTGAATTCATTTATTGAATCTAGTAGTTTTTTTTATGGAGTCTTTAGTGTTTACTATGTACAATATTATGTCATCTGCAAATAATGACAATTACTTCCTCCTTTCCAATTTGGATACCTTTTATTTCTTTTTCTTATTTGATTGCTGTGGCTCGGACTCTCAGTACTATCTATAATAATAAAAGCATAATATGCTAATTAGACCAGAAGTCCTTCCAGACATCCTTCTGGGATTAAGCCAGGGCTGCAGCTGCCATGGATGTGAGGGAGGGATCCAGGCAGCCGTGGCTGTGAAGGCATACTCTTGCACAAATTTCATACATCAGGCTTCTAGTGTTGAATAAGAGTAGTGAAAGCAGACATTCCTGCCTTTTCCTGATCTTAAGGGAAATACTTTTAGTTTTTGCCCATTGAGTATTATGTTGGCTGAAGGTTTTCATATATGGCACTTATTATGTTGAGGCATGATAACTTTATTCCCATTTTGCTAGGAGTTTTTAATATAAATGGGTACTAGATTTTATCAAATGCTTTTTCTGTGTCTATTGATATGATCATGTGATTTTTATCCTTCATTTTGTTTATGTGATGTATCCCATTTATTGATTTGTGAATCAACGCCCCTGGAATAAATACCCCTGGTCATGGTATATGTATTGCTGGATCCCATTTGCTAATGTTTAGTTGAGAATTTTAACATCTTTTTTTTTGTTCTTAATCCTCACCCAAGAATATTTTTTCCCATTGCTTTTCAAAGAGAGAGTGGAAGGGAGGGAGGGTAGGAGAAAGAGAGAGAGAGAGAGAGAGAGAGAGAGAGAGAGAGAGAGAGATGTGAGCAAGAGACACATTGATTGGTTGCTTCCCGCACGTTCCCCAATTGGGGATGGGGAGTGAACCTGAAACCCAGGTATATGCCCTTGACTGGGAACCAAACCCGAGACCCTTTGGTGTGTAGGCCAACACTCTAACCACTTAGGCATACAATTTTAGCATCTATATTCATCAGGCACATGAAAATCCTAGAAGAAACAAAAGTAGTAAAATCTCAGACATCTCACATAGCAATATTTTTGCCAATAGGTCTCCTAGGACAAGTAAAATAAAGAAAAAAATAAATAAATGTCACTAAATCAATCTGAAAAGTTTTTGCACAGCAAAAGAAACCATAAACAATATGAAAAGGGAACCCATTGAATGGGAGAACAGATTTGCCAATATACATCTGATAAAAGGTAAATTTCCAAAATATATAAATAACTTATAAAACTAAACACCAGGAAGACAAACAATCCAATAAAAATGTGCAAAGTACCTAAATAGACACATCTCCAAAAAGGACATGGAGATAGCCAACATAAATATGAAAAAAATGCTCAGTCCGTAGTCATCAGAGAGATGCAAATTAAAACTACAATGAAGTCTCATCTCACACCTGCTAGAATGGCTGCCATCAATAAATAAACGAACAAGTGCTGGTGAGGATGTGGAGAAAAGCAAACCTTTGTCCACTGTTGGTGGCAATACAGACTGGTGCAGCCATTGTGGAAAACATTATGGAGCTTTCTCAAAAAAATAAAAAATGGAACTGTGTTTGACCCAGCAATCCTACTTCTGTAAATATATCCTAAAAATCTAAAACATCAATCAGAGAGAATATATGCACCTCTATGTTCACAGCAGCATTATTTATAATAGCCAAGATCTGTAAATAGCCCAAGTGCACATCAATAGATGAGTGGATAAAAAAGCTGTGGAACCTTTGCACAGTGGTATACTACATGGCTCTGACAAAGAAGGAACTCTTGTACTTTGTGACAGCATGTATGGACCTGGAGAATATTATGCTAAGTGAAATAAGCCAGTCAGGAGAAGACAAATACCATATGACCTCACTTCTATGTGGAATCTAATGAACACAATAAACTAATGAACAAAATAAGCTGACAAACAAAATAAGATATGAGGCATGGATACTTGGAACAGACTGACAGATCTCAGAGTGGTGGTGGGTGGGAGGGACTGGATGGATTATTAAAAAAACAACAATATCCTATATAATAAAGAGGTAATATGCCAATTGACCATCACTCCAACACATAAGATGGCCGCCCCATGTGGTCAAAGATGGCCGCCCCCATGTGGACACAAGATGGCCAACACAGATGGCTGGCAGGGGAGGGCAGTTGTGGGTGATCAGGCCAGCAGGGGAGGGCAGTGGGGGACAATTGGGCCAGCAGGTGAGCAGTTAGGCGTCGATCAGGCTGGCAGGGGAGTGGTTAGGGGGTGATCAGGCTGGCAGGCAGGTGAGCAGTTGGGAGCCAGCAGTCCCAGATTGTGAGAGGGATGTTCCAGACTGGAGAGGGTGCAGGCTCGGCTGAGGGACACACTTCCCCCCATGCACGAATTTCGTGCACCGGGCCTCTAGCATTTACAAATATGCATAACCCATGGGCCCATTCAACAATGTGGTGAAGACAGTGGGGTGGGAGGAGGGTGTGTGCTGGGTGGACATGAGCAAAGATGGGGGGAATATGGGGAACATCTGTAATAGTGTCAAAAAATATAAATTATTTTTAACGTATTTCAAAAACCAAAATCTAACTCTAAGGTATATAACAGAGACATAGTATAAAAATAATAGTAAGTTAAAATTATTTTCAAAGGTTGAGAAGTATATGTAAAGCTAAGTAGTAAGTGGATTGGTGAAAAGGTTAAGAGGTACAATTCACTATTTATAAAAATAGTCATGGAGATTTGAGGTACAACATAAGAAATATAATCAATATTATTTTAATAACTCTGTATTGTGTCAGAATGGCATTACATTTATCAGGGTGATCACTTTGTAAGCTATATAAATGTCTAATCACTATGTTGCAGACCTGAAAATAATATGTTATTTTATGTCAACTGTGTTTGAAATGTGTTTAAAAATTGAAAAGACTACTCAACCTTATTCTAGAACCCTCACAATACAACTAAAAAGATTTCTAGGTTTAACAGGGTATTACAGGTAATGGGTATAAAATTTTTCTGTGATTCAGATATTTCATTATTGACTAACATTCTAAACATGGTATTCTGTAGCAGAAAAATCCTCACCAGTGAACCAAACCATTCAGGTTCCAAATAGTACCTAACTGAGGTAAGAGAGGATCTTAGACATTCACAACCCTTTATGATTTCCTCCCTCTTTCTCCTTAGACAAAGTGGCTGCTTTCAGAGGCCTCTGAAGATTTCTGTGGCAATGTGCCCCACAAGATGCCATTCTCTCTCACTAAATTTAACAATATTGCCATCTTCTCATGAAACTAACATATGGGGACAGAATACAGTATTCAAAGGTCAAGTCTCCTGGTAGAGCAGCCACGTGTGTCCTTAATATGAATGAACCATGGGGCCTGCGTGCTTGAAGCACTATGGGCAATATTGTTGAATATTCTCAGTTGTAATTTAACTATAAAAGGGGTTAAAAATTTGAGTATGAAATTTCAAATAAACTGAAGAACCAGAAAAATGATCATGAACTGAGACTTCCTTTTCAAAGTCAGTGTTTTCTTGGGTAACCTAGACTGATAATACATCTCCATTTCTCAAGTGATTGTAGAAACCCTGGGAGATGGCAAATCTCCAAATACAGCCTACAAAGCTCTTGTTTCTCTCTGACTTCCCTCAACTCCTGTGACTGTTCTTCATTCCACTTGATCCAGACTAACAATCTTGCTATTTCTCAGGGCCTTTGCATTGTACTTCCTTTCCCTGGAAAAGATACACCAGTAACATGCCACTAGTCACTGGCATGGAATCTCCTGAACTTACTGCCTTTGTGAGGCCTGCTTGATTATCTTTATCCTGCTGTATTTTGTCTTCTTTCTCTATCTTAGCATTTATAATCTTCTAAAATACTTTATAATTACTTTTTATTATAGACTAGAGGCCCAGTGCATAAAAATTCATGCACTGGAGGGGCGGTCCCTCAGCCCAGCCTGCCCCCTCTCACAGTCCAGGAGCCCTCAGGGGCGGGAGGTGACCCAGCGATCAGGGGAAGGTGATGCCCCAATCACACTTCTGCTGCTGCCACTGCCGGCAGTGCAAGTCTTGGCCGGCCCTGGTTACCTGAGCCTTGGGTGGCCCTAGGCGGCTGGGAAGCCACCATCCAAGGCTTGCCTGTGCCTCGGGTCAGCCCTGGGAAGCTGGGGGGCTGAGGGGACTGGGGGACTCCAGAGGCAGGCATGCAGCAAGGTCTTACTGCTCACCTGCAGCCCTGGCAGGGCTGAGGGGACTGGGCACCGCCACCTTGTGGCTGTGGGCACTGCCATCTTTGAGGGTGTGGCAGTCAATTAGCATATTCCCTCCTTATTGGCTGTGGGTGCCACCATCTTTGAGGGTGTGGCAGTCAATTAGCATATTCCCTCCTTATTGGCTGTGGGCGCCACCATCTTTGCAATGACCTGAGGGTCAATTAGCATATTCCCTCTTTATTAGATAGGATTATAGTTGGTTTATAAAGAATGTTTTGTTGAGAGCATGATTTTTTGGATTAGTTTTGTTCTTGTTATTGATAGGAATAGGCAAATACATGGAACAATATCTGGCTATTTATTAGGCACTCAATGACTAAGTAGAAGGAATGTGACATGAAGTATCTCACTCTCAATTTCTGACCTTGTATAAAGTATTAATTCAATTTATTAACAAATGTTTTAGACTAAGTTATGAGAAATGGCAAACTGTGCTATTAGTGTATTTTCAAATTATGCTTTTCTTTATTGAGAGCCATGAAGAATATAGAATAGAGATTTTAATTATATGGTTTATTTGTTTGTTAAGAAGCTATGGCTGGCAAACCTTGCACACACACACAAACACACACACATATGCATGCACAGACACATACTTTCATTACCATCTAATTCTCTGTTAACTCTGGATTGTTCAATCTATGAACTATGATCAAATTTTTTAATTTAGAAGCTCAGATTTTACATTAAAATACAACAGGTAGATGACATTTGTCCATAGTAAATTGAACATATAGCTCACATATGGACCAAAATAAGAGAAAATGCCAAATACATTATCCAGCATAATGAACATAGACTATTTTAAAGGTAGTGAAATAAAGAAAAGAGGTTTAAAAAAGTAGCTTCCGGTGAATTTAAAAATTTAGAATTGAAGAACTAGTTTAAACAAATCAAGTTGATGATGTCAAAAATTCATTAAAAGTTTTGAGAAATAGCCCTAACTGGTTTGGCTCAGTGGATAGAGCGTCGGCCTGCCAACTGAAGGGTCCTAGGTTCGATTCCGGTCAAGGGCATGTACCTTGGTTGTGGGCACATCCCCAGTAGGGGGTGTGCAGGAGGCAGCTGATCAATGTTTCTCTCTCATTGATGTTTCTAACTCTCTATCCGTCTCCCTTCATCTCTGTAAAAAATCAATAAAATATAATTTAAAAAAAGTTTTGAGAAATAGATATGGACTAGAAGTATTAACTCCCATCATAAAAAAAAAAAAAAAGAGAGAGAGAGAGAAGAAAGAACTCTCTGGGGGCTTTTTTATAAGGGCACTAAACCCATTATCAAGGGCTTCTTCCTCATGACTTAACCATTCCCCAAAGTCCCCACATCCTAGTACTATCACATTGAAGACTGGTTCTAACATATGAATTGGGGGTGGGGGGAGGACAAACATGTAGTCTATAGCAGTGTGTAAGGATATGTCTTGCAGGTGTCAGCATACAGAATATTGAGAGTGTAGCTGCCTGGATCTCTCAGATGGAAAATCCCCTGAGAGTATATGTTATTGTTTTGGTAGTGGGGGTATGAGTATATGGTCAGTCTAAAGGTGTGTGAAGGTTGAGAGGGCAATACTATTAGTGGCATAATAAACTTGAGAAGACTATAAAAGTTTTTAAACAATTCCCTGGGAGTAGAGATGATACACATTACTAAAAAAAAAAAAAAAAAAAAAAACCACACTAAAATGTATCTTGTGATATATTAATAATAGTGCTCTGATTAAAACAGATATAAATTTATTAATGTTTTTATGCTCTTGAATAAAATCTATTTTTAACAACACATTAGGCTTGCCATTAAAATATGGATAGATTTTATAAGTGCTAAAATTTTTCCGCAGTACGGTAAAGGAGATTCAATGACGGATTCAATGAGTAATCAAAAAAAGACATTCAAGGAATTAAAATTATTATTTTTTCTCAACACTAGACCTGTTTGCGAAACATCTTTGCTTTAAAATTCAAAATCACTCAAAGTAGTCATAAAATCCTTATTTCTACTTTACAAACAGGTTTTCCTGAGCTCAAAGAGGAAAAGCCTGATAATAAACTTGACTAAAAATATATACTTTAAAAAATTCACTTTAGATGATAAAGAAACATAAATAATAATAATTTTATATTTTAGGTGTAGTATAAATAACTTCTTACAAGCTCAAGTAATCTATAATAACTTATCAAGAACTGGCTTCATTGTGAACCATACACGATACAAAAAAATCATCTTGTACCCTGTCATGTTCTCATTAAATTGTAGCAGCCTAATAAACAAAGGTAATAAAAAAAGATGCTCTCATATCAACATCATATGTGTCCTACATTAGATGGTGCTTGGCAAAGTAATTATCATTCAAGAAAAATGTTGAGCCATTGGCAAGTCTAATGTATTAGGTTGGTAACCAAATTCTTATTTTTTTATTTCAGTGAAGATTTTGATTTTTCTTCTGAGATATTAATATATGTTTCATGTAAAATATATATTCAGGCTCCTAAAGGGAGGAACAAAACAATGATATAAGAAATAATTTATTAAAATTAACATATTTTGCCCAGTTCTAACCCCCATTCTGTTTTTCACCCTATAAAAATTCTCCTTTATACTAACTATATATGTTAAGCATGTTTTTATTTTTCTGTGGCAATACTAACTTGATGACATTGTCAGGATTATTTTAGTTTTAAGTTTGATAGAAAGACTTTGGATCATTGAAAATTAACATTTATTCTTACTTAAAATCAACCACATTAATAGAACTCTTTCTTTAATCTTGTTTTTTTAATTATCTTTTTAGTGAATATTCTTTGTATCTTATTTGCTATAGCTTGACAATGAAGTTCAGGACAAATATGAATAGACTGAAATTTACTATAATGAGAAGATAGAAAAACTCCAGGTCTAATAAATAACATTCAAAATAATGACACAGGTCCTTAAAATCCATGTTCATCAAATCAAATCAAATCAAATGTTCTTGAAGAGGCTAAGTGTTATCCAACATACTGGCAGCAATAATATTGGAAGTAAACCACAGGTGTTACATAAACAGATCAAAAGAATTGCCGCAGTACTTTCTTATATCCTCTTCAGAATGTCAGCTTTGAATTGCAGCCTCCACAAATAACATTTCCAAGGACCTGGAGGCCAATGCTGGTTGAATGTTTTGCTTTATTGATAATTAACAGTTACTGAGAGTTTAGGATGCAATTAGGTGCTGTAATAAACATCAGCTAATCTGATGGCTATTTAGTCTAAAGTGATTATATAAATAGATTACATTTAGATTGAAGTAAAAGAACAGAACTTTGAAGGGCTGGAAGGTAACATATTAAGTGTGAAGAATTCTGTAGGAAAAAGAGTTCTTTTACTTATTTTTAAAACAGGTAAGCCTACACAGAAATGGAAATTATTTATTCATTCCATAAATATTTAACTGAATGCTTACCATGTGTCAATCAATTACCTAAATACTAAAGACTAAACACTATGGAAACATTATATATTTTTTTTGCCCATTGAGTTTACATTCTAGTGGAAGAAAATAAATAAATTACTTACTCCCACGGGGATCATGGAGGCTGGGTACACCCTTGGGATGACAAAACAAGACTAGAATATATGATGAGTTCTGAAGATTTGGTAGAATACAACCACCATTCTGTTAATGGATTGTTTATGCCAAGAACTTTGAGGAAGATGCTTTCTTCATTGTTTAAGGTACTATTATGTTATTATATCAATAAAGATTTCATAGAATCTGAAGGAATGCTGAAGAGCCAAGCTCAGAAAAGTATGAGGAGCCGGGAGAGGCTGGGGAGTGAAGATGGAGCCCAGTACACACATGGCAGTCCCCTTAGGACGTAGCCACCACCTTTGCTAGCAATGGACTGTAAGACCACTGATGTAATGAATAATTTCATAGCTTTTCTTGGTAATGCAGTCACTCAAAATTCAGCGTCCCAAGATTCAAAGTTTCATCTGATTGAGAAAACCTAGGTTCCAGGTCCAAGTTCTAATTCTTAGCTGGAAGAATACAAATTTCTGGCACTGTTCTACTTCCACCTTGCATTTCTGCATTATGTGATCATGAAACCCATTCAGATTTACACAATAGTGTTCTACATAAATAAATCAAAGGCTTTCTGACAACTCAGATGCAAAACAACTAATAAATAATCAAACTAAGGTACCTACTGTTTTAATATATAGCATCTAAAGTTATTGTATGCCCATATTATTTCTTTAGACTGATGAGATATTCCAAAAATTTAACCTTTTTGTTGATTTAACTAACTAATAATTGAATGAATAATTGTAAATAATTCCAAACTATATGAAAATTCTCCATTTGTAATGCACTTGTTTTTTGTTTTAATATGATTTTCACTTTTCTTGTATTAAGAAGTATTTAGTATTCCATACTAGTTTAGTGGTAAAGATATTTTTAGAATAACTAAATAGTGAAATTTTAAGATATGTTATTGGAAAATGTCATAAAAAACATGAATGGAAAAAATAGACCTTTCATCATTCAGGAGATCTTGTTTTTTAGATTGAGAATATATCTTGCTAAAATTTAATTATCATTACTAGTTATTAGTTAAATTATGTGTCACATGGATTATAAAGAGATCATCATTTTGCCTATTGGTTTTATTTTTGGAAAGGCTATAGTCCCTCAGGAACTAAAAGATACCTCAGAATTACAATCAGATTTGGAATTTAGATGACACAGAAAGATTAAGTGGGCAGAGATGGTAGCTACAAATATTTTTAAAAGCTGAGATCTGCAAGGATTAATCAGGTCTATAATAACTTTCTTAATGCTACTGATAGATCCTCATTATTTGAAATGCGACAGAGAAACAAAATGTAATGCTTCATAGCTGCAGAACTAGAGAGGGAAGCAAGAATAACTAAAAGATCCTTAATGGCAGTGTGGAAAGAATAGTAGAAAAGAGCAACATGAATTTAAACACTTATTAATGCTATTAAATAAATATTAATTACATTTTTAAAATTCTGATAGTACTGTGCCTAAATCTCAGATCTTTCACACAGAATCAAAAGACTAGTAGTCATTAATGCCAACAAGTTATGTTAACACTGAAGAGCATGCATATTCCCAAAAGATTTTCATTAAGGGAAAGGAAATTTTATTACAGAATTATAAGAGCAATCACAAATCTCTGCTTTTTAAACTGGAAAATATCCCATATATTAACTATTGAAAACATAAAATGTGCTCTGGAATCCAGAAAAATAACATTCAATTTACAGTTTATTTGAGTTCTTAAAGTAAGTTATTTTTCTAAAAAGTAAGGATTTAGTATAAATATCTGAAAAGACAGCAATAACAGTATAGAAATAACAGTGTACATATAAGGGAATTAATATTTTAGTAATAGGTCACATGAATAACAAAACACAAATAATTAGTAAAGATACCACTGTTATTGAGAAAATGAAATAAAGTCCAAAATATAGTGGTGTGATCTAAATTTAAAAAAAATAATTGACCTGAAAACACACTTTTTCCACTTTGGATATTACATACAATAAGGGATAATTCGGGGTCCTAAATATTAATGCCCCCAAATATTTTGGAATAGCATTACTTAAATTATAGTTCACAGACTCATTTCACTGCATAAGCTGTTTATGACTGTCCTCAAGTTAGCATAGAAATTGACACCAAACACTGAGACAATTTTGTAAGTAATTTGTCAGAGTAATTTAATGACTGTTGAATTTAATGATAAAAATATTGAGCTTGTATTTTAAATGTGTTTTAATTTGAGTTTTTCAAATAATTAATTTGTATTGTATTTTTTTAAAAGTATCAACCCCAGCAGACTGGAAATTATAAACAAAACCAAAGAATGAGCGGCACTATTTTCTGATTATTGACATTATATATTGGACTGATTCAATAATGTGAGGTCATGTATGGAGTCCTCTTAACACTCCCCCCAAATTGTTTATTTCTGCTCTTTATTTCTCTGTGAGAGGGCTTAGTGTAATTGGGAAGACCTCGCAGTTGGCCATCACACACATCTGGATGGGCATCTGAGCTCAGCCAGATATTAGGTGCTCTTATATTTTAAGGTATTGATCGTGGTCTCAATACATTAGCATGTATTAGTTCTCATACACGAGGATGATAGAATAAGTGCAAGATAGGATACATGTTAACAGAACTTTCAAAAAGAAGAGGACAATATTAGTGACTAAAAATCACTAGAGCTGATGAGGAAAAACTTAGAATGAAAACAATGATTCCTTGAAGGGAATTGTTGGAGTGAGAACTCTAGCGTATTTTTCCACTTTCAAGGGAAAAAGAGAACAATCTCACATAACCAGTGTATGTGGGAAAGGAGCAGAAAAAATGCAATATTAGCAATATTCTTCCTATACAATGCAGAGATTTACAGTTTGTTACAGGTTCTTTATCTCATGAAACTGTAACAAACAAGTTGACTGGTTATTTTAAGTAGGTCCATTAAATCAATTAGGTCTTAGCAAAAGCAAATACTAGCACCTCTCTGAACAGCTGGATGCTATCTGAACAATGCCTCAATGGTCTCCCCAGAGCTGCAATAGGAACAAAGAATAAGAGATTATTGGGAGAACCAGGACATGTGTCCAATAGAGATCCAGGGACACAGAACATGCTGTCAACTTTTATCTAGGAGTATCTGAAGGTGGACAGAAAGGGAAATAACAATGGAAACCCTATCCAAGTTTTGTGGGGCCAAATGACCTCAGGAAAATAAAAAGCCTTACATTTTCTTGAAAGAACCTGCCCTAAAGTGACCTTTTCCAGAGATGTATCAGTGTGGGAGGACCTTGTCAAGAATTGTAAAAGAGCCAAGCTGGTGGGGCTAAGTGGTTGAGCATCAACCTATGAACCAGGAGGTCATGGTTCCATTCCAGGTCAGGGCACATACCTGGGTTGTGGACTGGATCCCCAGTCGGGGGTGTGCAAGAGGCAACCATTCAATGATTCTCTCTCATCATTGATCTTTCTATCTTTTTCTTTCCTTCTCCCTTCCTCTCTGAAATCAATAAAAATGTATTTTAAAAAATAGAATTGGAAAGGGGTTGAAATTTACCCCTTAGGGGAAATATTTTCAAAAATAAGATTAACTAACAATTTACTAACAAAAATTTACTGCTTATGTATGGGTGTAAGCAGGGAGATTGAATAAGGATCAAGAGTAGATAGAAATAGATATTGTTATATTTCTAACTTTTAAGTCTATGTTGATTTCATGGTTGCTCATCATATCAAAGCAAATACCCTGCATACTCATACATACAGAAATACATACAGAGAGGTCTTGATAGTCTGAATTATCATTGTACCTTCAAATAAAGATTGTGATTAATCTAATTCTGTTCACCTGGGGGATAGTTTTTATTTGTTTGTTTGTTTGTTTGTTTTGAAGTTTGGATACTTCCACCACCAATAAAGTCTATTTCATTTACTGAATTAATAATTCTTACTACAGATGACCCATGGAATATCAATGTGTTGTCAAATGTACTAGATGTTCAAACAACATTGTATGAGAGAATGGAAATATAAAATCTTCTGGAAGATAAGCCTGACTACTTATTCTGACAATTGTCACAAATCCTACTGTTTATGTACAAATCCTCCAGTTATTGCTTATATAAGCATAACAAAAGAACAATATTTGCTATTTTCCCTTAATAGTCTTATTAATTGCATTCATCCAAATAAATAAGTAAACATTTGAACAAAAATTGTGTTATTTGGAAGTTATTTCCTCATAGAAAAAAAAGCTACAAATGAAGAAACCTGAAATATCCATATTAAAAAAGAAAAAGTAGAGTAGATAACTTGTTACAGTGGAATATTGGCTTCAGTTTCCTACGCTAAACTGATTCTCAGCCATTGACAAATTGTTGCTAGGATACAGATCATGATTTCAGTGTTAACCTCCACTAAAGACCTATGCAAGTACATTTTATTCTTCCCTGTTTTTTTGTTTGTTTGTTTTTTTTAATATATTTTATTGATATTTCACAGAGAGGAAGGGAGAGGGATAGAGAGCTAGAAACATTGATGAGAGAGAAACATCGATCAGCTGCCTCCTGCACACCTCCCACTGGAGATGTGCCCGCAACCAAGGTACATGCCCTTGACCGGAATCGAACCCGGGACCTTTCAGTCTGCAGGCCGACGCTCTATCCACTGAGCCAAACCGGTTTCGGCTATTCTTCCCTGTTTTATTATTTTAATTTCCAAACACCTTACTTTAAGTTAACATCAAATACCAGGAAAAAACTCATTTTAACTATCTCTGTTTATTATTCATTATTCTTAGAAAATGTATTTCATTTTTATTTTTTTAATTTAAAATCTTCATTATTTTCAGTATTACGTAAGTCTCCTTTTCCCCCCATTAACCTCTCCCCAGTCGCCCCACCCCCCAACACATGCCCTCTCCCTCTTCCCCCCTGTCTGTGTCCATTGGTTTTGCTCATATGCATGCATATAAGTCCTTTTGTTGATCTCTTACCCACTCCCCACCTACCTTCCCTCATAGGTTGGACAGTCTGTTCTATGCTTCTATGATTCTGGTTCTATTTTGGTTCCTCAGTTTATGTTGTTCATTATATTCCACAAATGAGTGAGATCATGTGATATTTATCTTTTCTGACTGGCTTATTTTGCTTAGCATATTGCTATCCAGTTCCATCTTTGCTGTTGCAAATGGTAAGAATTCCTTCTTTTTTACAGCAGTGTAGTTTTTTATTATGTAGCTGTACCGCAGTTTTCTAATTCACTCATCTGCTGATGGGCACTTAGGCTGTTTCAAATCTTAGCTATTATAAGTTGTGCTGCTATGAAAACAGGGGTGCATATATCCTTTCTTATTGGTATTTCTGTTTTCTAGGGATATATTCCTAGAACTGGTATTACTGGGTCAAATGGAAGTTCCATTTTTAATTTTTTGAGGAAATGCCATACTGTTTACCGCAATGGCTGCACCAGTCTGCAAAAAGAAGAAATTAAAAACATCCTGGAAATGAATGACAATGAAAACACAACAATCCAAAACCTATGGGGCATTGTGAAAGAAGTCCTGAGAAGGAAGTTCATAGCATTACATGCCTACCTCACAAAACAAGAAAAACTGGTAATAAATTATCTAACTCTACAACTTAAAGAATTAGAAAGAGAACAACAAGAAAAGCCCAGAGTGAGCAGAAAGAAGGAGATAATAAAGATCAGAGCAGAAATAAGTGAAATAGAGACCCCCCCCCCAAAAAAAACAATACAAAAGATCAAAGAAACCAAGAGCTGGTTCTTTGAAAGGATAAACAAGATAGATAAACCTCTAGTCAGGCTCACCAAGCAGCAAAGAGAGAGGACCCAAATAAACAAAATCAAAAATGAAAGAGGCAAAATAACAACAGACTCCACAGAAATACAAAAGATTGTAAAAAAACAAAAATACTATGAACAACTCTACTCCAACGACCTAAACAACCTAGAGTAAATGGGCATATTCCTAGAAAAATACGACCTTCCAAAAATCAATAAAGAAGAATAAAAAAATCTCAACAGGCCGATAACCAAGGAGGAAATTGAAGTAGTCATCAAAAAGCTTCTAGCCAACAAAAGCCTGGGGCCAGAAGGCTTTACAGGAGAGTTTTACCAAATATTCAAAGAAGAACTGCAACTTATCCTTCTCAGACTCTTCCAAAAAATTCAAGAGGAAGGCACACTTCCAAGCTCATTCTATGAAGCCAGCATTACCCATATCCCAAAACCAGATAAAGACACTACAAAGAAAGAGAATTATAGGCCAATATCCCTGAGGAACATAGAAGCTAAAATCCTCAAAAAAATTCTAGCAAATCGGATCCAGCATTACATTAGAAAGATCATACACCATTACCAAGTGGGATTTATTCCAGGGATGCGAGGCTGGTACAATATCTCCAAATCAATAAACTTGATACATCACATAAACAAATTGAGTGGCAAAAAATCACGTAATCATATGAATTGATGCAGAAAAGGCATTTGACAAAAATTAACACCCTTTCCTGATAAAAACTCTCAGCAATATGGGAATAGAGGGATCATACATCAACATAATAAAAGCCTTATATGACAAACCTACAGCCAACATCATACTCAATGGGCAAAAACTAAAACCATTTCCCCTAAGAACAGGAACAAGACAGGGATGCCCACTTTCACCACTCCTGTGCGACATAGTACTGGAAGTGCTAGCTATAGCAATCAGACAAGAAGAAAAAAATAAAAGGCATCCAAATTGGAAAATAAGAAGTAAAACTACCATTATTTGCAGATGACATGATACTGTACATAGAAAACCCTAAATACTCCATAAAAAAAAAAAAACTACTAGCACTGATAAATGAATTCAGCAATGTAGCAGGATACAAAATTAACACCCAGAAATCTATGGATTTTTTATGCATCAATAATGAACTCAAAGAAAGAGAAACTAAAAAAAAAAAAACAATCCCATTTACCATTGCAACAACAAAAATTAAAATATCTAGGGATAAATTTAACCAAGGAGGCAAAAACTTGCACTCAGAAAATTACAGGACGCTGAAAAAAGAGATAGAGGAAGACATAAACAAATGGAAGAATATACTGTATTCATGGATTGGTAGAATCACATCATAAAAATGTCCATACCACCCAAAGCAAACTATAAATTCAATACAATCCCCATTAAAATACCAATGGCTTACTTCAAAGACCTAGAACAAACTCTCCAAAAATTCATCCAAAATAGAAAAAGACCCTAAATAGCTGCACAATCTTGAAAAAGAAGAACAAAGTTGGTGGGATTACAATACCAGATATCAAGCTGTACTACAAAGCCACTGTTTTCAAAATTGCCTGATACTGGCACAGGAACAGACATATAGACCAATGAACAGAACAGAGAACCCAGAGTTCAACCCAAGCCATTATGCTCAATTAATATTTGACAAAAGAGGCAAGAGCATACAATGGAGTAAAGACCGTCTCTTCAGTAAATGGTGTTGGGAAATGTGATCAGATACATGCAAAAAAATGAAACTAGACCACCAATTTACACCATACACAAAAATAAACTCAAAATGGATAAAGGACTTAAACGTAAGACGGGAAACCATAAAAATCCTAGAAGAAGCTATAGGTAACAAAATAGCAGACATTTGTCATGGTAATATCTTTACTGATACAGCTCCTAGGGCAATAGAAACTAAAGAGAAAATAAACAAATGGGACTACATCAAAATAAAAAGCTTCTGCACAGCAAAAGAAACCATCAACAAAACAACAAGAAAGCCCACTGCATGGGAGAACATATTTGCCAATGTTATCTCCAATAAGAGTTTAATCTCCAAAATGTATAGGATGTTCATACAACTTAACAAAAGGAAGGTAAACAATCCAATAAAAAAATAGGCAAAGGACCTAAATAGACATTTTTCAAAAGAAGACATATAGAAGGCTGAGAGATATATGAAAACATGCTCAAAGTCACTAATCATCCAAGAGATGCAAATGAAAACAACAATGAGGTAGCATCTCACATCTGTCAGAATAGTTATCATCAACAAATCAACAAATGACAAATGCGGAGAGAAAATGTATTTTAAAGCACTGACTTTGATAGATGGGTAGATGATAGATAGAATATAAAGTCTCAATTATTAAGAAACTAGAGGCTCCATGCACAAAATTCGTGCAAGGGGCTTGGCCCTTGCAGCCTTGGCTTCGTCCAGAAGGTTGTCCAGAAGGTTGTCAGGAAGGATGTCTGGAAGGTTGTTCAGCTGTCCAGTCTAATTATCATATTACATTATTATTATTAAAGATCCTCAGATGATTATAAAGCCATTTGCCATAAAAAAAATTGCCTGAACTTGCTAGTATATCATATTTTGCCTTACATTAATTTTATACTATTTCCCTAAAATGAACTAAGATATAATGTCTATTAATTGTTTAATTAACATTCGATCAAAACAGGTATGCTTTTAATAGCAAATGCACTTCAAAAGAGTGCATTATCTGCAAGAAAAATTAACCATTGCCGCTGCTGCTTTATGATACCCTGGTAGGATTGTGTGTGTGTGTGTGTGTGTGTGTGTGTGTATGTGTGTGTGTGTGTAATGCATGCATGTATATAAAATGTTAAAGCAATGTCCTAAATTATATAATGCATCATAAGACATAGGCAAATAATTTTGAACATGAGAAGACACTGGTTTAAAAATTTAATGTGAGTACTCCTGAGATGTTACTTGAATTAATTATTTGTATGCAACTTGTTCAAATATGGATAAATTTGCATTCTAGACAAGTGATAAGGTCAAGACTCACATGAAAAAGAATAAAAGCAAGTTTATAAAAGCCCTACCAATATAAAAAAACAGTTTCTCACTGTCATGACATTTTCAAATACGGAAGCGATTGCCTTGCTCACGAGTGGCCAGTCTACATCCCAGAGCTTGTTGTGGGGTTTGGGACTTGTTTCTAACCTGGCCAGCACCCCATATGTTGGAGTTGCTCTATGGAATCTGGTAAATTTAGTTGCTTATGTTGCTATTGAGATCCAGAAAAACTTCAACCTTGAAATTTAATAGAGCAAAAAATTATAAATAGAAAGATATTATTTACTGACAACATGGCAGGACAGTTTTTCTTATATTAAGATGATTTAGGCATGGCAATATTCTTCACAGTAGTTATCACAGGAAGAGAGTTAAACCATAATGAAATAAATATGAAAATCTCAAGTCCATTAAAATTTAAAATTTAAAAGGATTTTTATTAATCAGGCTTAAAGATTATGTTGGTATTTATAATCTCCCTTGAATTTCCATTTCCATACCATTGGTGATAACGACTTTTTATACAGTGGACCAATCAAAACCATGTTCTTCAACAAAATAGATAAGCCTTTTTACTGTCAAAACATTTAATTATAAAGTTGTTCCTGTTAGTTAAGAAGCAAATCATTTAAAGGGTAAAAAAAAAGATTAAATGTAATCTTGAAAGGAAATAGCTTACAGATAAAAAGTAGAGAAAGTAGTAGTTAAAGAGAGAATGTAATTTCTTATTTCATGATAGTTAATGAGCTTCAGATACTCTTTGATGATGAAAAAGAGTATGATATACATAAAAATAGCTTTAATGAAGTATAAAATTATAATAGATAATGAAGTTATTTTTTAGAATATGCAATTAGTAACTGTTGGATATTTCTACCTCTTAAACTAATAAATATATTAACAACATTATGTACATGGAAAACTATTTTGCATAAGAGCTACAAATTCTAATTCAAGATGATCAAGATAAAACTAACATTTTTTCCCACCTCAATTCTTCTTTTTGAATGATCCAAGGTAAAAAATATATATATATGTTCAGGATATGAGATTTTAGAGAGGTTTATATTAAATTGCCTGAATTGCAATAGTATAGAAATTAGCTGAGGAGGTTTATACAGTATAATCAAAAGGTGAAGGGGTTTTATAATGATACTCTGAAAAAAGAAATTTTAAATAACATGAACAGAAAAGTTTAAATAGGCTGATAATTTGAAAAATAAGAAGTACTGTAATTTTATGTAACTGTTTCAAAATTATAATACCAGATACAAAGTAAAATATAATAAGTCATTTTCCAGTATCTGAAAGATGACATATTTGAAATAGTCAAAGTTAATTTGAACCTCCTAGTGCCAAAGAATTGCCTCTTCCAAGTAAGTACTTCTCTTTTGTGATTACTTTTTATTTTCCATACTAAATGTTTATATTGAAATAACTTGTACAATTGTAAAATGCTTATTAAAGGATATGGCCTGCAGATGTGTGGATCAGAATGTTATCTGTAATGTTGCTCAATAATAAAAAGTTTAAATGTAAGTTAAATCTCTAAAAAATCATATGCGCTTATTAAAAAGGTTGAGTTAAATATAGATCTCATAACAAGAAAGATGTTAATCAGCAAGTAATTGGAAATAAGGTATAAAACAGAACATATACTGTAGCATTGTTGACAGTGTAGAGAGATGTATATTGGCTTAGTGGTGCATTTCTTTTTGTAAATCATCTTCTAAGATTATGTACTCTCTTGATAATATTGCCTTAGGCCCCAGTGGTCGGCAAACTCCTTAGTCAACCGAGCCAAATATCAACAGTACAATTGAAATTTCTTTTGAGAGCCAAATTTTTTAAACTTAAACTTCTTCTAACGCCACTTCTTCAAAATAGAGTCACCCAGGCCGTGGTATTTTGTGGAAGAGCCACACTCAAGAGGCCAAAGAGCCGCATGTGGCTCGCGAGCCGCAGTTTGCTGACCACGGCCTTAGGGGAACATGCTTTGGGATTTATCAGAATGTTTGCTATTTGATATAGTACTATGATGTTTAAAATATTTTAAAGAGTCCTGGCCAGTGTGGCTCAGTTGGTTGTAGTATCATCCAGAAGGTGTCAGGTTCAATTCCTGGGTAGGCTGATATCACATGCGGCATACCAGTGTATGACTTAGTTCAAAAATTAATAGGAGGGACAAAGAATTGTGCATTAGAATGATTAGATTAAACTTCATGAAAGTAAAGAGATTTTGACTTGTCCTTAACCACAATGATTAATGTCTCCTGCAACATGACTAAATTTTAGACAGGATTCTTCCTGATTCTAGGCCACTGACATTCCTTTTCTTAGAGACTTTGATTTAGAAAACATATAGTTGTAAGGAAAAACAAACAAAAAAAAAAACAACTTAAGATGTAAAATTTTAAAAGCTTCTTGATAGTTTACAAAATGGGGAGTGCCTTTCTCAAGAAGCCCATCTGATTTCTATCCCTCTCCCCTAGTTTGTAAGCCTTGGGAAAAGGCCTTCTTGCCTATTTAAATTTTTTCAATGCAATTTTTGCTTTTATTTTATTTTAGTTTCAATTAACATACAGATATGAATAGATATAGGTACTTTAAAGTTTGCCTTTGACTAAGAAAATGGCAAAAACAATAAAAACCATTTCAGTAGTATATGTATTCCTTAATATGATTCTTTTTCTTTAATCCAAGTATTATTATTTTTAATTGAGTTTATTGGGGTGGCATTGGTTCACAAAACCATACAGGTTTTAAGTGTACAACTCAATGGAACACTATCTAAACACTGCACTGTGTGCCCATAACCCCAAGCAAAGTGTCTTTCCATCCTTATTTTCCCCTTCTTTACCCACCTCCACCAAGCCTCCACATCACCACACTGTTGTCTGTGTCTATGTAATAAGTATATGTTGTGTTTTTTTTGTTTGTTTGTTTGTTTTTTTGCTTAATTTCTTCACCTTCTTTATTTAGTCCCCCAACTCCCCTCCACCCTAACAGCTGTCATTCTGTATGCATGCTTCTGTCTCTATTTTGTTCATCAGTTTATTTTGTTCATTAGCTTCCACATATAAGTGAGGTTATATGGTATTTGTCTTTCTCTGACTGGCTTATTTAACTTTCCAGGATAATCTCCAGATCCATCCATGCTTTCATAAAAGGTAAGATTTATTTTATTTTACAGCTGAGTAGTATTACATTGTGTAAATGTATCACAGCTTCTCTATCTGCTCATCTACTGATGGGCATGTGGGCTATTTCCAAATCTTGGCTACTGTAAATAACACTGATATGAACATAGGAGTGCATATATATTTTTATGATTGTTGTTTTGGATTCTTAGGATATATTCCAAGAAATGGGATCAGTGGGTCAAAAGGCAGTTCCATTTAAATGTTTTGAACAAATCCCCACTGTTTTCCACATTGGCTACACTAGCCTGCATTCCCACAAGCAGTGCGCTAGGGTTCCCTTTTCTCCACATCCTTGCCATAATTTGTTTGTTGATTTTTTGATGATAGGCATTATGGCAGGTGTGAGGTGATATCTTATTGTGGTTTTAATTTGCATCTCTGATGATTAGTGACATTGAACAATTTTTCATATGTCTATTGGCCATTTGTATGTCCACTTTGGAAAAATGTCTATTCAAGTTCTTTGCCTATTTTTTAATTGGGTTGTCTTCCTGGTGTAAAGTTGTATAAGAACTTTATGTATTTTTTAAATTAACCACTTATCATATGTATCATTGGCTAATATGTTCTTCCATACAATGGGTTCCCTTTTCATATTATTGATGGTTTCTTTTGCTGTGCAAAAGCTTTTTAGTTTGATGTAGCCCCATTTGTTTATTTTTGCCTTTTGTTTCCCTTGCCCTAGGAGATAGATCAGCAAAAATACCACTATGAGAAATGTCTGAGATTTTACTGCCTATGTTTTCTTCTAGGATTTTTATTACCCCTTTTTCCCTCTATGTCATCAAGAATCCTACACAATTAGCAGAGACATAATTCAAAATAAGGGACCAGATGTCATTATAACAAAGCTTTATTTCCAGAAGATTTACAATTCACCATTTCATACTGATTGATTGATTGCACTCAATTTTGTAGATCATTTGTACTCAATAAATCATTGAAACTTCATATTTTCTCTCCTTTTTGACAATTACAATAAAGTCAAATGCTCATTTAGTAAGAGTGATACGTATACTCTTTCATAATTAGCTGAAAAGTTATTCTACTTTTCAGAAATACTAAAATAGATATAGGTATAGACATAAAATTGTATGGAGGGAGAGAAAGAAGTAAAGATTAAATTGAAATGAAAATTTCAATGAACAAAAGTCCTAGCTAAATAAAAACAACATATTGCTACCTAATCTACATTATAACAAATAATTCCTTGGAAGGAATTATATTTTAAAGGTTTGTGGTTTTGTTTCCCCCACTGGCATTTACCCATTGGCTTTTTTTCTTTTTTAAAAAATTTCATTCATAAGGTTTTAACTGCTAAATTACAATGAGAATTCAATGATCTCACTCTCACATATTAATCAACAGGAAACCTAAAATATCTATATTTCAAGTTTACAACACCTGTGGTATATAAAATATATATCCATATATATCTATATATTATATATGTATATGTACAAGTTTTTCTTTTCAGCTAATATAGGTTTTTATATTACAGAAATATAGTATCTATTATTGAAACATGTTTATAACAAGATGAAAATATTTATTTTGAAAATTGAGTCTTACTAAGCATTACTTTAGGATTAAAATAAATTTCTTAATGGATATTAAAAGTAAAAAAGCATTTATAAGTTGTCAGAATAACAGGTTTAAAATTCACAAGGTGACTTTTCCTCAGATGAAAGGCAGTTAGAGATGTAGGAACTATTGCAAATTTCAATCTTTGTCTTTGTCAGATGAATTCCTTAAAGGAAACAGACAATTGGACAGGTTAGCAAGGTCGAGGTTCATATTTCCAGTTTCTGGTAAAACAAAAACTGAAGTAAAGTATTCAGTGGCTCAATATTCTTCCTACATATCTTTTATAATTGCAGCAATATAAAAAAATATAAAGGAAAACTGTATTCAAAATTCACCAACAATTGTTACTAGATTCCTTTAGAATATGGGTAAGGCCAAAACCGGTTTGGCTCAGTGGATAGAGCATCAGCCTGTGGACTGAAGGGTCCCGAGTTCGATTCCGGTCAAGGGCATGTACCTTGGTTGCGGGCACATCTCCAGTGGGAGGTGTGCAGGAGGCAGCTGATCGATGTTTCTCTCTCATCGATGTTTCTAGCTCTCTATCCCTCTCCCTTCCTCTCTGTAAAATATCAATAAAATATATTTAAAAAAAAAAAAAAGAATATGGGTAGGGCAGCCTTAACAATACCACACACTGGGTGACTTAACCAACAGAAATTTATTTTCTCACCAGTTCTAGAAGTTGGAAGTCTAAGACCAAAGAGTTAGAAGATTTGGTTTTTTCTGAAGCTTCTCTCCTATGCTCAGTTGGCGGCCTTCTTGTTTCTTTTTCCTCATATGGTCTTTCTTCTGTGAATATGCATCCTTGATATTTCTCCATATGTCATAATCTCTTCTTATATGGCCACTAGTTAGATTGGAACAAGGACCATTCTAAAGACCTCATTTTAACTTAATTACCCCTTGAAAGGCACTATCTTCAAATACAGTCACATTAAATTTCTGAAATTTTGTGTGACACAATTCTACCCATAGCTATCACTTTACTCTATTCAGATATACGGAAATGTTATGTATAAGTGGTGGTGGCAGATATATACCCATATTCATATACAGACAAATATTTCAAAATCAATGTTAGTCTTGAGGAAATTAATAACTCAGTTTATGTAAATCATGAAGACATTTTTAATGCACCGCTTTAGATCTAAAATGATCAAGTTGCTATTTATTTTTTATGCGTAAGAAATTAATTTTGTGTTACAATTCTTTGTGGTAGTCAAATGTCATTTCAATAATTTTAGTGTCAGTCACATGAAGTATTTGCTTTTGCTCTTCACACTAAACTACCTTGTAGAAGAAAATGCCTTTGATTACAAAGATGATGTTTGATCTTAAACAGCACTAAATCAGAATTATACAAAATTAACATTAATGCTTTTAGTTCTTTCCTTTGAATATTACTCTATTATAGAATCTATGACATTCCCTTTAGACCTGTTGTTTATGCTGATGTAGTTTTTGCTCAGTAAAGTAGGAAGAGACAGCTTGGATGATGACTTTTAGATTAAGCCTCTATGCGACAGCCTCAAGAGTGATGTGATTGAAAAAAAAATACCATTTAACAGAATAGGCAAATAATAGAACTTCTTATGATATATGTAAAGAATTACTCTGATAGAAAATAAGAACACTAGAAGAAAATAAATCTACATAATTATAACCTTTGGGAATATAGATTTTAAAAATATTAAACAGCCCTGGCCGGTTTCCCTCCATGGTTAGAACATCGGCCAAAGCACCAAAGGGTTGCAGGTTCAATTCCCTGTCAAGCCACAAACCTCTGTTACAGTCTCCATCCACAGCTCAGTAGTGTGAGTGTGGGAGGCTACCAATCCATGCGTCTCTCGTATCAATACTTCTCTCTTCCTCTCCTTCTTTCTCTCCCCTCCCTTTCTACAATATCTCTTACCATTAGCAATAGCATGGATGGACATGGAGAATATCATGCTAAATGAAATAAGCCAGTCAGAGAAAGATAAGTGTAACATGATCTAATGAACAAATTAAACTGATGAACAAAATAGAACCAGAGACATAGAAGGATGCCAAACCTAAGAGAGAAGGTGGGGAGGTTGGGTGGGTGGGAGGAGATCAAACAAAGAACTTGTATGCATTTATGTATGACCATGGACATGGACAGTAGGGTGGTGAAGGCCTATGGTGGGGTATGTGAGGGAGCAGACTAGAAGAGGGGGAAAATGGGGACACATGTAATACTTTCAACAATAGAGATTAAAAAAGAAATAAAAGCAATGTAAAAATATCGTCTGGTGAAGATAAAAAACAAACAAATAAATGAACAAAATATTAGCAACAAACCACATCAAACATTATATGAAATGAAGAATATGATCAAGTAGTGTTTGGTAGTAATGTGAAAATGCTAACATTTAAAAAAATGATATAATTTTAATACTAATAAAATTTTAAATAAAAATTTAAAGACATATTCTCTCAATACCTGCAGAAAATAACATTAAATAAAATTCAACACCATTCGTAATTGAAACACTTGTAAAACCAAGAATAGGGAAATTTTCTCAATTTTACAAAAACTATATTTTAAAAATAAATGACCAACATAATACTTAATGTATGTAAACTGGATGTTTTCCCCCAAGAAATAAAACAAATCAAGATATCTATTTGATCTTGAGAATTTTAGTTAATATTGCACTGTAAGTCCTAGGTAGTATAATAAAGGAGGAGAAAAAACAGAGTATGGGAAATGGATAGGTAGAATAAAATAATCTTAATTTTTAGATGATATGTTTGTGTCTTTAAAAATAAAAAAAAAGCTTCTAGGATCTTAAGAGTAGTTAACTTGATTAAATGTTATATAAGCAGTTGTATTTCTAAATAATCAAGGGCTAATTGGAATTTGGAATCAGAAAATATCATTCTAGTAGTATCATAAATCAAAATATGTCAGGGCATTAATTTTTTAAAATATGTTTTTATTGATTTCAGAGAGGAAGGGAGAGAGAGAGATAGAAACATAAATGATGACAGAGAATCATTGTTTGGCTGCCTCCTGAACACCCCCTACTGGGGATCAAGTCTGCAATTTGGGCATGTTCCCTTGATAAGAATCAAACCCAGGACCCTTCAGTCTGCAGGCCGACACTCTATCCAGCCAAACCGGCTAGGGCATGTCAGGGCATTAATTTAACAAAATATTTGTAAGATGGATATTTTTAAAACTGCAAAATTGTATTGAAAAAAATAAAAAAGTCAAAATAAATGGAGAGATACATATTCTGTTTCCTTACATAGAATTTTTAAGCTGTCAATTCTCCCCAAATTTATCTTTATATTTAATGCAAACCAAAAAATACCTCAGCAAGATACTTCATTGAATGAATTTGTGCTGAGAGGGTACATAAACTGCCCATGGTCACCCAGAGAATAGGTGGGCTAACCAGGAGTCAGTCCTAGGACAGGAATCCATAGACTCAGCTATAAACACCATATTGTGCTTCCTTTTCCAGAGATTTTGACATATCTCTCATTATCCATATGCCTTCACTTCACTCCAGGAAATGCTGGCAGAGATTGATTGATAAGACATTTGGAGGAAAACCACAGGCCCTGGAGAATTCTGTGACTTCAGACACATATAGATGAGGAGGAGCACACAAGAATGTCAGGCTGAAAGGAATCATGGCAGTTAGGAAAAGTTTGAGAAGGGTAGGGCTGTGACAAAGTTGTCATAAGAACAAACAATAAAATAATATAGCATAACAAAAATCCTATTCTCTTTTAGTGGAATTCTAGATTCAATTTTACCTAGTTTACAGTCCAGACTTCTAGTTTCATATTTCCATACTTTTCTTCTCCATATATAAAATGCTATCTTTGTTACCTTGGTTTGAAAAATCAATACCCTTTTTTAGGTAGTTCATTATCAGGAGCTAACTTAGTCCCTCAAAATAATATGACTTCTGAAGGAAATACATGCTTCCTCATGAGGTAGAAATCCAAGTTTCAGCCTAGCCAGTGTGGCTCAGTAGTTGAATGAAGACCCATGAACCAAGAGGTCACCAGTTCCATTCCTGGTCAGAACACATACCCAGGTTGTGGGCTTGATTCCCAGTAGGGGGCATACAGGAAGCAGCAATAATTGTTTTCTCTGTTGTTTCTATCTCTTTACCCCTCTCCCTTCCTATCTCTCTAAAATCAGTAAAAAACATATTTAAAAAAAAGAAATCCAGGTTTCATTAGCACATTTCTTTGATGAAAACAACAGTGTACTACCATTTGCTGTAAGACATGCAGGGCATAGGGAGTTTTAATATTAATTAAATGGTATATTTTCTCCCCATGAAATGTTGTAAAACTTACTTCCTTAGAGAAAACGGTCTTTAATTAGTTTGTAATGAATGCTGACTCTTCATACAGTACTTGACTTTGTGCTTATCAAAATATATATACTCAACCAAAGGATATTTTATAAATGGCAATATTATTTTTCACAATCTCACTACTATGAAACTATTTAACAGTGGAGTTTATCCAAGGGAAAGAATATGTAGAAAACTTTTCCACTGAAATAAACTTTTTAGGGTCTTTCCTAAAACTCATTGAATGCAATTATCCAGGGGTGTTTATAATATCAAATATTGGACTCTCTTTTCTCTATTAAAAGCTACTGCTACATATGAAGTAACACACAAAATTCAGTGGAATTATTTGCAACCCAGATATCTTACCTGAAGTCCATTACAATACCTGTGTAATGTCCCTTACAGACATCATAACTTCTAACTAAATCTTCTACTTTTTATATGGCTAGCTATTGATAAAAGTAGTAAAAACTTGTAAAATGCTTTGAGTTTCTATGCATGATATAGATGATACCCCATTTTATCTATTCAACAATTCTGTGAAATGAGAAATCCTGGGAAATTATCTCTATGTCACAATTAAGGAAATAAGTGCTGTAAGATGTATTGACTTTCACTAGATTAAATACTATCAAATGTCAAGGCTGAGAATAAAATTCAAGCCTAAAGATTTTACTATTATACTACTATCTATATGTAATTTTCTTTTGCAAGGGATAATCATAGGAGATTTCTACTTCCATGGATTCTATTAGCATCTACATGCTATTATGAAAATATACCAATTCCACGTGGCTTGCAAAACTCTCTGATGCCACAGACTGCATGGAAATTTTTACTTTGTTAAGGTAAGGACAGACTGCTAGCTGCCTCCCCCACCACCCAGAGCTCCTTTCTGTTTTCTTCTCCATGTTAAAATTTTTAGCTGAGCATAGGTTTTATTTTCTAAATTCCCTTTCTGTGTTGCCTTTACTTTTGGATGTGCCACCCATTTTAGATTCTGACTCCCAAATCTCTCAACTGTATACTATATGCCTCATCTTCAAACTTTTCCAAATTTGATATCATCTTCATCTGCTTCTAAAAATTTTTAACTGTTATCACTCTTTTCAATAGTGTTCTCCTTCCTTTATTTCATCTAAGACACTTATCTTAAAACAAAATTACCATACCTGTATTTAATGGTCCGCTTTCACCTGTAGGATAAAGTTCAATTACTAAACATGCCTTACTAGACCCACCATCATTTGAGCCTTGTCAGTGTTACTACAACAAATGCTGCCACATCCTTCAGAAACTTGATAACCATCTTTACACACTTATTATCAAATCCTCCAAAGCATCCGTACATTGACAGGTGGCAGGTTCAGTTGGGGTGTGTAGGGAAGGCAACAGATTGATGTTTCTCAAATTAATGTTTTGCTCTCTCTCTCACTTTCTCTCTCTAAATCAATTAAAAAATAGAGATAGAGAAAAATAGAAATAAATAAATAAATAAATAAATAAATAAATAAATGCACTAATTCCATTCATGAGAGCTCCACCCACATGACTTAAGTACCTCCCAAAGACCCACCCATAGCATGAGAGGTGAGGATTTTAAGATCAGCATTTTGAGAGAATACAAGTATTCAGTCCATAACAGAAATCATTCTTAATTTTGAGAAAATTTCTCTCAACAACTGAAGATAGTAGTACTCCCATCTGAATCTCAAACTTATAACATGCTTTCATTTCCTTTAGTCAGATATTAAAACAAACACACAATACTCATTTAAATATGTTAGATTTTGTGAACTTTCTTTATAACTTGTGGTGCTCAGAGATGATCTGGCTATATCCAGTGGTATCCGAGCAGGGCTGACAGTGAGGGATGGTTCTCGATTTTCATATGGACACTGCTATTGAATTAATTCCATCTAAGTCAAAACGGACTTTCTGACAGCCCTGTCAGGCCATTGACTTATATCCTACTTGGTCTCTCAACCTAAACTCCAGATCTTTTTCACTTAAACTGTTAGAAATTCACAATTCACCTGTCCTGTACCTCTGCATTTGGTTTCTGAATTTAAGTACAGCAATACATTAGGAAATAAATTATTCAATATTGCCAGTGGCTGCAAAGAAATTATGAAAACTGAATGGTGAAATCAGAGAAAAGAGAAAGCCCATTTTGTAAGAAAGGAAATGTAAACTCAATGTTATTAAATTAATATCTACATGTCCTTTATTTTTATGGTTCACATTTGAAGCTAACAGCTAAGAGCATAGTCCCCTTAGCAGAAAACTTGGAATTCTTACCTGAATGCAAAAAAGAGCCCCAGAAATAGAACCTATAAATACTGTGGGTCCTCATCCAATCAATAAAAGTAAGCTTGAAAATTGACCAGCCCTGCCCAGTAAGATAAATGATAAAGAGCAAAGTAAGTACAATATGGCACTAAAAATTAACAATGAGATAGCAGGGAAAGAACAAAACAGAGGATAATGACAATAAATAAGAATTACGTTACATAAAAAAAAAACTCAGGAATGAAACAAAACAAAATATTCATTAAACTATCCAAGTTCAAAAACTCTCAGAAAGAAAAACTGAAATAAAAAATAAAAATATACAACCAATATCAGAGCTAGAAATGAGACACAAGACAAGAAAATTAGAGAATCTATTTCTGTGCTCTAGTACCCAACTAGTAAAAACTGTAGCATGAAAATTTTGGAAAAATGCAAGCGAGGAAATTTTCAAAAAACATATTCACAAAATCTTTCTGGAATTAAATGACTTTTTTTTCCCAGAATTGATGAACCCATTGATTACCTGATGACACCATTGTAAAATATATCACCAATCATAGATCTCAGAAATTTTAGAACCCAGAAATAAAATCCCAACAAAATGGTAACTCTTCTAGAGAATGGAAAATAGGATTGAGGAAGCAAAAACATTACTGAGAATTCCCGCAGAGATGTTACTGAAAGGCAAAGGAACAAAGTCTTCAGAAATCCAAGGAGACATTATTTTCAACTAGGATTCTATACCCACATAAAGGGAAAAGTAGAATAAAGGTGGTTCCAAATATCAACATATCAACATTTTATCTTCATCATATGGAAACTATTAGATAACCTGGTCCCTAAAATGTGTTAAATAAACAAAGAAAGAATAAATAAGCCTCGTTGAACCTGGAAACCAGAAATTCAACAATATGAAGGAAAGTTTCTGAAAGTGAACTGAGAAGCAAGTCTCCAGAATGAAACAGGTGAATGCAAGTCCCTATGCAAGTAATGAGACGAGCATTTGATATGCTTAAATTTAAAAATTAGAAACTAGGAAAATAAGCACAGCGTCAGATTTTTGGTGAACAGTGGAAACCTTCCCCACAACTGCCACAAAAAATGATTTTTCTAGGAAGCAAGGACTTTGAATTCCTCTGGCAGGGGTATATTTTGGCTTCTAGTAGTTTGGGCATTACAGATTGGCTTAATTTAGAGGGTTCAGATGAAATATTCACACAGGCCAACCACCTAATTTGCTGTCATGCTCTGGGTCATAGTCCATTGTCTTTTTTTTTAATATATTTTTTATTGATTTCAGAAAGGAAAGGAGAGGGAGAGATAGAAACATCAATGATGAGAGAAAGTCATTGATTGGCTGTCTCCTGAACACCCCCCAGCGGGAAGGAGCTGCAAGTGGGCATGTGCCCTGACTCTATTGCCTTCATTGTCCTCAGGTTTGGTGACGTCGGGTGAAGGGCAATGAGGAGTTAGGGAAACATATTGCAAATCCAGTAGTCACATTCAGGGAATTTCCAGCTATGGTGATATAAAGATGATGAAATCCTCTTTGCAAAATCTAGACCAAATTAATCAAATCTGCAATTTCCAGGGTCTGGAAATACATCAATGGCAGAGAGCAAAATGAGAAGCACTTATTCCTGGAAAACTGACTGACCTTCATGAAAGAGCAGCTCTGGTCTATGCCTTTCTTGCCTAAGGCCACCCCTATTCCTCCACAGTTGTAAATTTTAGTTTTACAAGGATGTGGCTAACCACCAAAGTAATGCGCTTTGCGCCTAGAGGGGGCAGAATGGATCTGGGACCAAGGCAAAACCCCAGTTTTATATTCTAATAGTAGTGAACTAGATAGGAAACAAATGAGTAAAACTTACACCTTTTAATAGTCCAAGGTGGTGGTCCTGGTTGGTGTGAGTGCAGAAAAGCTTGTAATTTAACCAGGAGATCCTGATGTGAAAGAGCCACAGAATGGCTATATACTCTTTTCACACACAGGTCGTTACTAGGAAACTGCGCAAATGCCCAGGAAAAACCCAAGAGTGTCTGGCAGAAAAGTAAAGGCTATGGAAGACATGGCAAGTGGCTGACCTTTGAATGTGCTTCTTAACTTAACCACAGATCAGTCAGCAGAGAATGGAAGCCATGCGGACTTGAGGTGCTAGAGTACCAACTCTGCCCAAATCATTGACTACATATTAAATTACAGAGATGCAGGGATGACTGCTTAGAAATCAGGCTAAAATGTAAAAGAAAAGTATAAAAATCAAGCAGAAACATCAGTGAATGTTCACAAGGGGTGTAACAGTCTAAGAGTCCAGAATAAAGGATAATGTGTGATGCATACTCAGCGATGGAAAAGAACTCTGAATGGGCCTAGATATTGGCTTCATCAAAGATGTTGGCTTTATGCAAACATCTATTATAAATATATGCATAAAATTGAAAGAAATATATATGTTTAAAGTAAAACTTATGCTAAATATGTATTTTTAAAAGTTCTGCTTTAAATAAATGGGTAAAAGGTGCACGGAACTTAGCTCAACAAATGAAATGACTTAAAAATATAAACGCATTTTTAAAAATTAAAGTAATAATGGGAAAAGACAATAAACATGTTTTAGATGAATTGATTATATTTTTATGTCATTTTCCAATAGCATAATATTAGACTAGAAACTGTGAGAATTTTATTTTTATAATATTTAAACTTTTCCTTCATGGATTTTAAAAATGGCTTCTAAATTTTATGAAAATTGTCTGGTATTAGATTTAGGTCACTGTATTTATGAAGATCACATCCCTATTACTTTTAGTACTAATTGTATTTTCTTTAAACACATTTATTTTTGGCTATTTTACGAAAAATTACATTCAGGGAACTGACTTGATAAGAAATATTATATAGATTAGAAGAGACACATGCCATTAAATGAAAGTAGAACAACCTCTGTGGATTTAAAACTTGAATGAATAATTCGCCAGCTGTTATTACAGATCAAATATGTGTATTTCAGTGGAAACACATGGGATTTCTAATTGTTCACAGTCAAATTCCATTTGATTTCCTTAATCCATTTTTCTTCTTTGATCTTGTATAATCTGCAGTGCTGTATTAATGGCTTTTATTAATGGTAATTTTTTTCTTCTAAGGGGAATTAATATCTGAACATCTGAGCTCTGCATATAAGTGTAGAAAATTGTCACAGCTCTGAGTGGAAGCCCTTTCTTTTGCATAGGTGCCATTCTTAAAAACAAGGTTACAGCACTAAAAATATGTCATTTAATTTTAATAAAGTAATATTTTGCAAGTACACATCTGCCTGAAATGTCTTTAATCAGGAATATACATTTTTAATATCTTATAGCCATGCTAGATTGCAGTTTATAAAACTGACGTACTTGAACAGTTCCTAGATACATGGATATTATCTGAATTTATTTAAGTCCAAAACAGTATACATAAGTATGTCTATCTTTCAGTAGTGAAGGATACTCAAATTCTCAGAGTCCATGAATCCAATAACCATCAAAACCTAAATAACTATTGAGGGATGTGTGCGTGTGTGTGTGTGTGTGTGTGTGTGATCAAAAGAATAATTTTAAATATAATGAGAAGTCTTAGAAAAATAATGTATGCATTTATACCTATCTTCATCAGTCAAGATACTATAATTGGGGCTTAGCATTTTAAATAGATTTACAATTAAAATTGCTGGGATGTATGCTACACAACCTCTCATGTCAGTGTATCTCATGGTATATTACATTTACCATATCCATGGCATAGACAAATTCACTTCAATGAATGGGATTCTGAATACATGAACATGGAAATTTTTTCTTCCTGAAGCTGAAGAAATTAGAATTTATGAAAATATGATTTTGTACTGGACAAAAAGCTGTTCCTAAAGTGGTAACTAAAATTTCTATTGGTAGTTCATCTCATGGTAAAATTCCTGAACATGCAATGAAACTAAAACAGTCATATTTTTGTGCAAAAAATTAAAATTTAAAGTTATCAAGACTGCATTATAAAATTTATAAAAGCCTCCATTAATCAAAAAAAGGGGGGATAGTAGGGTAATATCATGTAAGGAAAAATATCCTATAAGTAAATTACATCTAGAAAATTTTTACTTTACAAAATTAATTTTCATTTGTAATGCTAATAGCAAGACACCCATGAAAAACACACATGGTGTCTAAATAAGACAAAGGAAAATGGTTTGGGCAAAAATGAAAAGGATCCCAAATCAATTATATAGAAAAGATTCCTTTATTAACTTTTGGTCGAGAATATGTTTGTATATTTTCAGAAAACAACTCCAAGACCATGTGGATTCCTACAACAGAGAGGAATTGACAGGTCTGCTCCAACCACGAAGACAAGAGGAGAAACAGTCCAGAGATGGAAGACGCTGATGATGCCTTGCCACGCTAGCAGTCAGCAGCTGTGCGTCACAGCAGGTTGCCTAGGACCAAACCAGAGAGGGTCAGACCTGCATTGCCACCATGTGCCCACCATCCAGATATCATTGCTGACATGTACACATAAGGAACTGTTTGACATTGAAACAGGGACTCAGAACTGTTGGACATTGAAATTGGGACTCAAACATTTTTTGTTATTATATGTTTATTTCTAGTCTGCAGAGGCAAGATTTTTTAAAGGAAAGAAATGGGGGGAAAATAGATACAGAGGCAAAGAAGCATTGAACAGACTGTCAAACTACAGTGGGAAGGCAGGGAGGTTGCGGGGGGTGGGGGGGGCTGTAAGAGATCAACCGAAGGACTTGTATGCATGCATATAAGCATAACCAATGGATTCAAGACACTGGGGGCGGGGAGGCAGGTAAAGACATGTACTGGGGGGTAGGGGAGGCCAGGGGAGAGGTCAATGGGGGGAAAAAAAGGGAGACATATGTACTACTATTTGTAATACTTCAAACAATAAAAAAAATTTAAAAAATAGAATTGAACACAATTCTTGATTTTCATTGATTTTTCTTAAGATATCCTGGACTTCATTAACTTCATTGACACAATGTAATATATGTTGCACAAAATTGTATAAATCCCATATTGGGCCAGTAAAAAGTAGTTGAAATATGCTTAAAAATTCAGAAATTCAGCACACACACACACACACACACACATACACACACACATTTTTATATTCCAAATATTTAAATGATATGAGTTAGTATAAAATAGTGAATTTTTAAATTTATTGAATATAAGAATAATGCTATGTCTACCAAAAATCAGTAGATGATAATTTTTTACTCATCACAATTCTACTGCATGAATTAATACGTGCTGTATCTTAGCCTTTGCTGCTCCCGTACTTCTAGTGTGATAAAGGCATATGTCTTGTTAATAAGAAACTATAAGATAATTTTATGTAAGACATAGGTTGGGACTAAATACAAGGTAGATTTCCTCCATACTAGCTGGTCTAAGTAGGGCTTGGGTTTAGAGTGTGAGCTTATTACAGGTTAGAAAACAACTCTTTAATGAAGATGATTGGAATGACAAGCATTCAAGAGAGCAGATGCTTTAAAAATAAGAATTGTAAACAGGAGCTTTTATGTGCTGGCCAGCTAAGAGATATTACATTAAATAAAGGAGACAATGGGAAACAGAAAGACCATGGGTTGTGCTGAGTAGCAGACCTGAGTTTTACTGCTCTGTTTTACTGCTTTCGTGATTTAGTTTCATACTTCTAAAAGTGGCTTAAGATACAGCCCCTGGGGATTCAATGAATTGACATGTGTAAAGCCAGGGTTATAAACACAGGAAAATTTATTTACCCTTCATGAGTGAATTCAAAAATCTGCTTTTAAGGAGCACAGTTTTCAGTTTTGCTGAAAAGAAAGTATTTTTTCCTAGTCCAATCATGAGCCTTTGGTGTAATACTAAGAAGAAAACATCTTCCAGTTGCTTTGGAGGATCAGCTGGGATATTTTTCTCTCTCCTGGATAGATACTCAATATGGTGAGTTCTTTTTAGAGTATGTATCAAGACTGACATACACATGCAAAATAATTGGATTAACTTCCTTTGGGGTTTTAAAATATATTATGATTTTTTTAAAATATAAAACCCTCCTAACAGCAGTTCTAAGCTTTGAGTGTTAACTCAATTCTCCTTTTCTCCTAATGCCTTTAAGTACTTCCAGATTTGCATTAGCATTACCATAAAAAACAATTAATTCAAAAGGTATATGACATTGTAAAACAGTATGTGCCTCTTCACTTCCCCCTTTCCTTGTTTAAAAAAATAATGAATATTTTTTTAGAAACTTTTATATGTTTTCATTAAGTAATATTATAATCTTGTCACTTAGAAAGGATTAAGCAAATGATTTACTTAGAGGAATAATTTGGTTCCACATTTTAAATCTGCATCTGAATATAAAATTGGAATGATCAGATGCAAATTGCAAATATCAAAATTCACAAATCATCATTTACCATTCAAATAAAAATAATTTCTCAATTTTCATTATTTCTTGAATAAGTATATTTTTTTAGCCAGTAATATAAAGGATTGTAAATATATATAAATATATATATATATATATATATATATATATATATATATATATGTATATATACACACACACACAAACTTTATCATTTAGAAAGTCTCAACTTATCCAGATAATACAGCATGCTGATATTAGGAGACTCATTGCTATGAATAAAGAATATATGCTCTGGAAAGACCAAGGGTATGGCTGAAAAAAAAATGCTGAAAGAATTAGACATGTGACACATGAATACACTCATTTATCTCAGCAAAGACAGAAATTGATACGACATTATCCAGGAAAAAACTGTGGAGGAGCCTCTTGTCTAATGACATGGATCCTATGACATACACAGTAGATCCACATGCTATTTGAGAATCTTACATCACCAGACACACTGTTCACTTGCATGAAAGGCGCGGGGGGAAAGAATGAATTGAGTGAAGAATATCAGAATTCCAAAATCATCCAGCTAGGAAACAGCTGATAAAACTATTCATTTTCAAACTTGTGCTACTAGTAACTTTCAAGAAAAAGGAAAAAGTAACTTTTAAGGCATAGCCTTAGTTCCAGAAAGAGAAGCCACAGGTTCCAAGGCAGTGGCTGGTATATCCAGATGGCCAGAGGACAACACAATAGGCCTAGGGAGTAGAGTATGGAGACACAGCAGCAGAATATTCTCAGGGCTTGAAACCTACTGGAATTTGCTCTGCTTGATTTACAATGTGCTTGGGATCCATGACCCCTTTATTCCTGCCATTTTTACTCTTTTGGAATGAGAATGTCTATAACTGTTATCTTATGGCTGCCTGTCCCACCAATGTATTTTGGAACCAGATAATCCTGTTTTCTACTGTCAAGAGACCCACAGATGAGGAGGAATTTTGCCCTAAGATGGATCATACTATCAAACATAAACATAAGCTGACACTAATTAAAATGGTAAGGACAAAATTTTAATCAGTAATAACAATTACAATAGGGATAAGAGTCTAGCATGAACTGAACTTAACTTGTGTAGATGTAAGCAGATATTTTAAAGGGAGATTCTGGGGCTAGGGAAAGGGATAAGTGAGGGCTAAAACAGAGTTGGAGAAATGAACAATTACAATGGGTTAGTCAGTGTAAATGTTATTAGGCCATTTCTGTAGCTTTTAGAAACTGTTAGTTTTAGTTCTGAGGCCTCCTTAAGAAGAAATCTCAAAGGAACTTGGCTAGAGTTTGGTCTATGAAAGAGTCTTTTTCAATACCGAGTCTCATGCACATTTGATTCAGATGACTCAGATAATGAGATCTGTGGCTTTTGTGCTGAAAAAAATGATATGAGATTTTGGACTTAAACTTGATGCAGTAATAGGATGAGATTCTTAGGGATGTTGGGATGAGACGAGTAACTTTTACATGTAGGACAAACAGAAGTCCTTGGGGGACAAATAGAAACCATTGGGGGCCAGAAGGCAGAGACTACAATGGCCTTAATGTTGACATCAAAAAGATATATAACACCTAGAAGCTGTGAATATCACCTTTTATAGTAAAAAAATGAATATTACATTATTTTAAAAATGCATTATTTTTATTGTGATTGAATTTAGGATTTTGAGAGGAGGTACTTATTCTGGATTATCTAGGTGGGCCATAAAGTCAACGACAAGTCCTTATAAGGGAGAGACATTGTAATATTTGACAGAAACACAGAATAGAAGATATACAACCACAGAGGAGGAGGCCATGTGAAGACAAAGGAAAGGATTTTAGCGATCACACTAAAAGCTCAAGGAATAGCAAGGAAGGCCAACAACCACTAAAAATTGGATAAGGCAGAGAATGGATTCTTCCTTGGAGCCACTGGAGTGAGGACAGCAATGACAGCACCTTCATTTTAGACTTCTGGCTTTTATAACTATGGGAGAATAAATGTCTGTTGTTAAAAGACAAAAATTCAGTGGTAATTTGTTACTGCACTCTCAAGCAACTTATATAAATTCTCTTGCTAGCACAAAATATGACCATGCTAGCTTTTTTGTTTGTTTGTGTTTTTTTGTTTATTTGTTTGTTTTAGTTTTTTATATTTGGTTTTTGTTACTATTCACCCTTAAAAAGTGTTTTCCAGTAATGGTCTCATCATCTATAAATAGCTGTATTAATTTCTAATAATAACCACACACAAACACACACACATGTATGTGAATGTACAACACTTCAAATTATAACAGGAAACTGGAACAAATTTGAGCTGTGAGAAATCTGAAAAAAAAATTGTTTTAAATAAAAATATATGTTCCCCAGCCAGTGGCTCAGTTGGTTGGAGTGTTGTACCATAAACTAATAAGCTTGTGGGTTTGTTTTCAGGTCAGGGTGCATACCTAGGTTGCAGTTTGGATTTCCAGTCTAGGCATATACGGGAGGCAACCAATCAATGTCTCTCTCTCTCTCTCTCTCTCTCTCTCTCTCTCTCTCTCATCAATAAAAAGCATATCCTAAGGTGCAGATATATATAATATATTTTTGTAGTTGCAAAAAAAGCCATAACTCAAATACTTCTGCTTAAGATATTTTTGAGATTTTACTATTTTCTCTAAATATAGTAGATAAATTGTATTCCAAATGAAAACATAAATATGAATTTTTCTTAAAACCACTTTCATTAAATTACAGAGAAATATTATTTTATATAGTTATATTAATATACAAGAAAATAAAAACTGCCTTATCTTAAAGTGAAAAAAATAGTAATCTTTATTGTAGTCCATTGTGGAAAAAAATTCAAGCCCACTGCATAATCATTAAAGATTTTTTTTACCTGGTTTTCAATTTTTCCAACTTTAGGATACTGTCTTCTGCTAATCTTAGAGTTTCTCACTCCTTTGCAATAACTTAATACAGTTCAATATAGTTAATTCGAACAGCACTATAAGTCAACTTGATCTACCAGTATTTTACAATTACTCCATCCAACTACAGCAGAATGCTTATTCTTTTCACACTCATATGGAACAATTCCAAGATAGGGCACATTCTGAGCCATAAAGCACATAGTGGCAAACTTGCTAAAATAGAAATCACACAGACTATGTCCTCAGGCCACAATACAATTAAACTAGAAATCAATAACAGAAAGAAAAGTGGAAAATCCCCAAATACTTGGAAAATAAGCAATTTACTTCTAAATAACACGTAAGTCATAAAAATTTCTCAAATTGAACTAAATGAAAATGAAATACAATGTATCAAGTTTGTGGGATGTGGTAAAGACAGTACTTGGAGGAAATACATATATTGGAAATAAATAATAATATAAATTTAATATTCTGACTTTCAACTTTAGGACCCTAGAGACAGAAGAGTATTCCTTGGAGAGTATTATGCTAAGTGAAATCAATTAGTCAAAAAAGACAAGTATCATATGATCTCATTCATATGTGGATTCCAATGAACAAAATAAACTGATGGACAAAATAGATCCAGAGACACAGAAGCATGGAACAGACTGTAGAAAATCAGAGGGAAGGTGAGGGTAGGAGGAAGGGTGGGAAGTGATCAACCAAAGAACTTGAATGCATATATGCATAACCCATGGACACAGACAGGAGGATGGTGAAAACCTTGGGGACGGGGGGGTGATAAAAGTAGGCTAGAAAGGGTCAATGGGGAGGAAGGGGGAACATATGTAATATTTTCAACAATGAAGATTTTTTAAAAATTAAATCTAGAAATCAATGGAATTGAAAACACAAAAACATCAAGAAAATTAAGGAAACTAAAAGCTTGTGTGTGTTTCTTTTTTAATATCAAGAAAATTGATAATTTCTGGTCAGGCTGACTAGGAAAAAAGAGAAAAGATTCAAGTTATCAATATCAGAAATGAATAAATAATACTATAAAAGATTCTAGCCCACAAACTTAATATTTGATATTAAATGGTCAAATTCCCTGAAATACATAATCTACCAAAATTTACATGAGAAGAAAGAAAAAATCAGAATAAGCCAATAACTATTAAATAAATTAATCAGTAATTAGTGACCTTTCAAATAAGGAAGCATCAGGCCCAGATCTTTTCACTTATGAATACTAGCAAATATTTAAGGAAAAATAGCTATCAAAATTATCCACAAACTATTTCAGAAGAAAAGCAGGGAGCCCATTTCATAACTCATTCTATGAGACCAGTATTGCCTAAATTCCAAAGAGATAGAAAGTTATTATAAGAAAATAAAACAATAGACTAATAATTTTCATAAATATAGGTGCAAAAGCCCTTAATAAATTGTAGTAAGTTAAATTCACAAATGTATAAAAAGAACTATATACCATGACCAGGAGTTCAAGACTGGTACTATACTGTGAAAATCAATCAATATGAGCTACTATATCAACAGGCTAAAGAAGAAAAATCATATGAGAATATATTAATGATACAAAGTAAAAATTGACAAAGTCCCAAACACATTGTGTGAACACTCTTAGCACATTTAAGCTATTTTAAAACGAAGAAGACAGACAAAAGACATATAACTAACATCATACATAAATTTGAGGAACTGCACACTTTTCCCTAAGATTGGGAATAAGATATGGATCCTATTCAACAAACACACTACAAGACTGAACTAGTGCAGTAGGATAAAAAATGAAAAACAAAAACTATGTAAATAAATAAAAAAATAAAAAGATGACATGTTTATTTATCTAAAAATTCCCCAAAATAACAAAAAAAATATAAACTTCTATAATTAACGCATGAGTGGAGTAAAGTCCCAAGATACAAGGTTAATATCCAAATGTCAATTGCTTTCCTATATATCAATAATGAAAAAATAGAATTTGAAATTAAAAACACAATACCATTTATAACAGCAGCAACATATGAAACACTTTTGTATTAATTTAACAAATAAATGTTCATAATATATAGGTAGAAAACTACAAATATCTGATCAAATAAATAAAATGCAAATAAATAGAAATATATGTTGTGTTCATGAATTGGAATTCTCAATATTCTTCAGATGTCAGTTTTTACCAAGTTGATCTCAGTAAAATCTTGATCAAAATACCAGCAAGAAATTTTGTAAATTAAAAAAATGAATAACTTGAAGTTTATACAGAAGGCAAAAGACACAGAATAGTCAACATAATACTGAAGAAGCATAAAAGTTGGAGTACTGACAATGATTTTAACTTTAGTTGATAAAAATTTATCAATATTGCTCATTTATTTTGACAAATATACCATCCTATATAATAAAAACCTAATATGCTAAGTGTCCGGTCGTCTGTTCAACCAATCAAAGCGTAATATGTTAATGATATGCTAAGGCCGCTCAACCGCTTGCTAAGACATGCACTGACCACCAGGGGGCAGACTCTTCAACTGGTAGGTTAGCTTGCTGCTGGGGTCCAGCCGATTGGGACTGAGTGAGATGGGCCAGACACACCTTGGAGCCCTCCCGCAGCCCCTCTCGGCTGGCCAACCTCCTGTATCCCTCCCTGACCCTGATCTTGCACCAGTGGGGTCCCTTGGCCTGGTCTGCACTCTCTTTCAATCCGGGATCCCTCAGGGGATGTCAGAGAGCCAGTTTAGGCCCAATCCTCAGACCAGACCGAGGGACCCCACTGGTGCACAAATTCATGCACCGGACCTATAGTATTAACATAAGATGCTAATAACTGGAAAACTGGGTTTCGGATGTATGAGAACCCTGTCTATCATCTATGTTTTTCTATAAATCTAAAGTTATAAATAATAAAGCCTTTTTAAAAACAAACAAATCTATAAAGACAAAGTAAATCAGTGCTTTCTTAGGGTTGGATATGAGAACAGGGCGTAACTGATAATGCCCATGAGAGATCATTTTGGGATGCTAAAAATATTCTGAAATTGGATTGTTGTCATGATTGCTTAACTCAGTAAATTTACTAAAAATCAAAGAAATGTATATTTAAAATTTTTCAACTTTATTATATCTAAATTATACCTTAAGGAATCCTTTAAAAAGAAAAAATATGTAATATAAATACTGATATTAAAGAGAAACTCTTGACAGTTATATACATAGTGGGGAAATTTTGGCTGAAGACAAAGCAGACAGTGTAGAGAAGGAAAATAATTGAGTAAAAGAGAAAAATGAGGAATATTGAAATTTAGAGTCAGAGAAAGAGAAACATCAACTTCTTGTATTATCAATAACTATCTTTCATAATCATTATTACTTTAATATTTATTTTAATTTTACTGAGAAGACACTTGCAATCTGACAAACTTAGTTACTACATACAGTTTGCTTGGATTTTTCAAAAATATCTCTGAACCAACTGAATGACAAAGAAGCTTTCACTTGGATCTATGCAAGACACAGGTGTTCTGTTAAATGTTCTTTTTCCATGAATTACGAATTTCTCAGGAAACCCCTTAAACTTCTTCCTCTGGTTTATTTTGTGGAAGACCACTATAGATTTGCTCCTAACTTTTTCAGGACTCAAGGCAAGTGTATTGCACAATAAGGGAATTCTGAGGACAGCCATTTGTACCCAAAGCAGGTCTCAAAGGGGATTCAAAAGTGTGTTCTAGATTTACACATCCATTGACCTTACTGACTCATGGTCCTATGGACATGTAGGTGGTAGGAGAATTGCCACATAAGACCTCCAAAGCATGGGGCCAGGGCGAAGTCACTGTTATTTGAGATAAAGATAATTATGACCCTTTGCTATCCTAGATTCTTTGCTATAGAACAATGTCAAGGGATTTTTCTTATTTTGAATTAATTCATGACCATATGCTTAGGAGGACATATGGAACAAGTTTTATGTCATTCACTAGTTTTGTTAGATTTTTGTTTTATATTATATTCTTTGCTTTTTTTTTATTTGTTCTTCTCTTAGAAGAGGAGAGATAAAAAGCATTCCAGTTGTATAACATAAGAAAAGATATTCAGAAATGATCAGTGTATACTGAAGAGAATACATAAATTTGACTAGGGCAACATGTGCATGTCAGTAAGGAAAATAGTTTTGTTTGCAAGCCTCTTTAGACCAACACTCTAATACTGGTGTTATGCAAGGTTGTTCTCTACTGAGAAGCATTAGCATGCAACATAAATCCATATCCTACTGAGAAATAAAGATGTCAACCTCTGGAGAACAAAATGTCATTTTCTTTCTGATAAAGGGCAGTTGAAGGACATAGTTCATATATGTGGGCAAGTGTTCTCCAAATCCTAAAATCCTGAATTACAAAAGACTTAAATGCAGATAGAGATTTCTGGCAAGGAGAAAGAGAGGAAAATGTGGATTTTAGGTGGCAACAGTTTCCCAAGAGAAGGAGAAGAGGAAGAATCTGGCTTACATATGCCTAGATTTTTCTTATAACTAAACTTTTCAGGTTTTCACTCCACTTTCCCAAGGATGGGGTTAAATGAGGGTGGGGGCACAAATTTATATATATATTTGGAGCTCTCTCCACGTGGGAGGAGATATTAGAATTGGGGAAGTAGAGTCACCTCATCTAATAAATACAGAAAAAACTAGCTTATGAGAAATACACAAAAAAGCCACTTTAGAGTGCCTAGATGAAATGAGACATGTTTGGCCAATCACGATGCAGTAAAGGAAGAATGTAAGTCTGGGCAGAGCATATTTTTTTAATATGGGTGAGAAGAAGAGGGAAGGATGTGAGTGGCTACTAATGTCAATAGGAACAAAGAGAAAACTCATTTTAAATGAAGAAAAGTAAAAGAGCTACATAGAGGGAAAGAGTCGTGCCAAATATAAACATTTCACTTTATAATTTTTCACCTACTCATTGGTCACACATGGCATTTTGGTAGATGGAGTGATACATTCTACACAATTTTATATCAGTGTTTACAATCTTAACTAGGTCACCCTCAATTAGCTAGAATTCACTTCAAATCGCTTTGAAGTTTTTTCCACAAGGTTTTGGCAGAGTGTACTTTTGACAAGGAGTTTCTCCCTAATTACTATTCCATAGGTTTGACTCTCTACTTCTTGCAGGCTGGCTTTTTTTTTTTTTTTGCTACTAGATCTTTCTCCATCAAATATTTATTAGCGTTCTCACTGTGCGCAGGGCAAGGTACTATGAAGTGAAGAAGAAGTTAAGGAGTCAAAGAGATGTGTTCCCAGATCCCATCAGGTTAGCAGTTTGAAGTAGAGACAGGGAACATGTCAAAGAGAAACAAAACAAAACAGAAAACCCCAAATAGCTATATATACAATTGGATATTGTAAACAATGCCATGCAAAGTATAATATCTTTTCTTCTCCTCAAAGCTTAAAAATAGCCATTATTTTTTGAGCCATACATAAGATTTGAAACAAAATTAGAATAATTGAATTATTTGCTAATTCAATCTGTTCTGTTCTCAGTCAAAGGGACTAAGTGACTTTGCCAGTATTGTTTTTTTCTTTCTTTTTTTTTTTTTTAAGAAAATAAGAGACTTGGTAGTAGAAAAATAAGGGTTCTCTCTTATTCCCTAAAAATAAACTCATAGACCTCAGGTATATGTAATCATTTCCTATAAACCAAATAAGAAGAAGCAAAAGATACAGTGCAAGGAGAAAGAATTACAATGTTTTTACACACAGCCTATTTTTCAGAATAAAATAATAACCACAATTCAAGTTAGTTTGAATATCACATACTAAGTATTTTTTCTGACTATTGATTAATGAAATTAAATTTGAAAAATATACCATGTATTTGGTAGAAAAAGTTTAATGAGTTGTATGCTCAATAATTGTTCAAGACATGTATTAAAAATCATTGTACTTAACACAAATTTTAGTATGGGGTAATATTCACACAAAATATACTTGGAGCATTTTCTCTTTGCATTTCAATGTGGGAGGGGAAAAAACACACATGCAATGCAAGCAAATAAAGAAATGAGAATAACCTGATAACCCTCACCTCAGCATTGAAATTGTTTAAACTAGCCTATCCTATGAGTTGGAGATTCCTTCTTTCATCCCTTCATATCTACCCCTTTTTAATCAGTGTGTGATCAAAGGTTTGTTAATTTTATGAGAGAAAATTATAGTGAGATTCAACATAGAGCAAATAGTTTTCTAACAAAGAGAGCTTATGAAGTGATACAATAAAATATTTATTAAATGCTGACAAAGTACTCACCATAATAAGATGAGAGTATGGACTTGGAGAATTCTCAAAATAAAGAATTCACATATTTTAAAAAAATCCTTTAAATATGAATTGGACAGGGCTCAATTGTAGGCATGATTGCTTTACAGCATCTCTGGAAAATGGAGAGGGATCTTATTGTGGAAGGGATAGGAGGAGGATAAAGCCCAAAGCAAGTTTTCATTCTGGAAAGAACAACTGGGCAAATCATATACTGTTCTTTTACTTTTAGCAGTGTTTAATAAAAATATAAGTATAGATATGACAGCAAGTCAAACAATAATCAAACTCAAGGCTAAGAAAATTGGTAGGTTCAGGCATGAGAACAAATCAGTATGAAAAAGAAACCTTTATGTCTATCATTAAAAACCATATTATTAACAACAAGGAAATATTAGAATATGTAATTGATTGAGTACTATTAAAACTCTTACTTGTGATGGAGAGGCAAAACTTTACCTCTACCCCTTTAGGGTTTTTGGCTAAACTTGAGAATTAAATTGGCATAAGACAGATTAACAGGAGAAAAGCATACACATTTATGTAATACAAGTTTTACATGACACCATCTAAAACATATCACATACTATGTTTATCCCATAATATGAATACTACATATTAACAAATGAAGACTTAAATAAGTGGCAAAACCTGAATGCTTTTATATTAGGTTGAACAAAGAAAGGCAATTGTGGAAAAGCAACTAAACTATGCAGGAAGCTAAAGGAATCTAAGAATTATTTTATTTTTTTAAGGTATATTTGTACAGAATTCTCTTAGTCTCAGCTTTCCTTCACTGATGAGAAGAAGGTTCATTTCCTTCTAGTGCAGGGAGGGTGTCTTCTACTTAGGGGTTTTGTTTCCTGCTTTCAAGAAGGAAAAGGGGAGAATGAGAGCATTCTTTTTACACCTGCTGTGTTTTGAACTGACTTTACTTCAAAACAGTTTTTATGCCAATGTGGAATATTTGAGGGTAACATATTCTGATTTCACTCACTTGTGAATATATGTGTTATGGAATTACTAAAGATGATTAAATATCATTATTTTAAAGATTGTATTTTGTACCCAGCCTCTATTGTCACTTGTTGGACTGTTTCTTCTGTCCCCCTGCCCCTTTGTTCTAGTTCCTAATATACTTAAGTAGTTTTAATTGAAAACCAGATATAATATAAAGTATAAATGTATTGACTGATTGTGTTTGTTTGGGTTCTTCTGTTAATAAAACCTGGGATAAGAAGTTGAGTTCAAGCAGTGTATTTGAGAGGTCCATGAAATGCCAGTAGGAGAGTGAAGAAGTCAGAGAAAAGGAGGGAAAGAAGACAGTGAGATATGCATTAGCAATTAGTCACCGCTATGAGAAATGGAGCTTAATCCCAGTGAGAAAATCTGGAAAATAATCCAGAGCATGAACCTCACAGATATCTCAAACAAGGGCCAAGAGAGCTGATGTATTTGTCACAACATAAATTCAGTTTCTGGTGAGTAGAGAGCAATTAATCCCTCGCCATTGCTGGCCAGCCAAATTAATGCTGGACCGGCAGACTCGAAGTCAGAGAAAGTTCTCATGCAAAACGGTGCCGGTTCTGGCATTTGAAAATGGCACTACCTTAAAGTAAAGTAGTAAAGGTCCATGAAGATTGTGGAAACTAGTAACCAGCACCTGCTGCAGTGATGTTATTTGCCTCTAGTGAAGATGCACATTATCCTGTGTGAGAAATTGGGGTGAAGTACATTCTTTCCCTCCAGTCAGGGACCAAGGTTGGTTTTCAATTCAAGCCTCAGTCTGTCTTGAAAAGCCACCTTCATAGGGTGTAGCCCTGGAATCATCCCAGCTGAATTCCAGGGGCCATTGTTTCTCAGGCCCTCCTTGTTCCTTCTTGAACTCCACCTTCAGGCTCTTTAGCACTGTGAAACTTCTAAAAAGTCTGCTCTGCTTTTAGGCCTCTTCCAACTTGGTGCTTTGTGCAAATGACTGGAAGAACAAATTGATATTGAGTTTCCATGTCACTTCTATGCACTCCGCCCCTCTTTTTTGTGATCTTGAATTCAGCCGTTACCAGAGAGCTGCCCTAGTCAAAGGGCACTGGCTTTCCTCTCCTTAGCTCTTTCATGTTCACAAGACAGAATTCAAATTAGTGATAGAAAGTATTGTTGAAGCAAAGCAAGTGAATTTATTAGGAATACACTTGGCAACAGCAGGCAACTCAGCTAGTCTGAGCGCCCTGCCTGGTGGGGGTTTAAGGGTTTTATAATCTTCCCCCTATAGGTTTCAAGGTTCTACTGCCAGGTAGGCTGGATTTCAAAGCTCCCTTTTACATTGTTGTGGTTTTTCCCAGAATTTATGTGAACATCTGGCAATCTTTTCTTAGTTAGTCCCAAGACTGCTGTTCCATGGGTGAGATAAAATCCCCCTTTTACTTCCCCCTTCCCTTCTCCTTCCTTAGCAGCTATATTTCCTGCCTAACCTCCCCCCCACACCTCAAGTAATACAACCAAATGCTTTTGGAGCTTTATTATTTGTCCTCCAGACTTCATCCATCCTTAGATTTAGCTCATACAAATGGCATTAACTGAGTCCTTAGTCTAATTTTCCCAGGCCAGGGTGATTTAAGTTAAGTATTCTCTGATTAGGGAGAAGAGGTAGAAACCATTTGCTTTCAAGTATCCTTGGTTGGGGATGATAAGGTTTTGCAATTCACAAGCTGGCTGCAAGCTGCCCAATTTATATGGCCTTGTTTAATTTTCTTGTATCAGTTTCCCCATTCCACTTGCCCAGGAATTTTCCTAGCTTCTTACAATGCTGCCACACAATATGTCTGGCAGAAGAGTAATATGCAAATTAACCATCACTCCACTACACCCACAAGCCACGCCCACAAGCCATGCCCACCAGCCAATCAGGAGCGACTATGCAAATAAACCCAACCAAGATGGCTACGGCCACAGAGAGCAGGAGGGAAGCTTGGGTTTCCCCGGCAATGGAGGAAGCCATGCTTTCCACCTGCCCTTGTGGGGCTAGGCCTCCACTCAAGGCTACAAAGTTTCAATGATAGAAGATACATAAACCCAAACAGAAATGGCGGCAGCCACAGAGCAAGCAGAAGGCTTGGCTCCGCTCCAGGCTACAAAGTTTCAATTGTAGAAGATAAATAAACCCCAGATACCAGGGCCTCCGCTTGGGTCACCGGGCGGGCTGGGGGGGGGGGGGCGGACTGCAAACCACCACAGTCCCCTCACCCAGGCCGCCCCACACCCCAAGGGAACCCCCACCCTGATCTGGGACACCCTTTGTGGCAAACCAGCTGGCCCCCACCCGTGCACCAGACCTCTATCCTATCTAATAAAAGAGTAATATGCAGATTGACCATCACTCCAACACACAAGATGGCTGCCCCCATGTGGTCAAAGATCCTGCCCCCATGTGGACACAAGATGGCCAGCAAGGGAGGGCAGTTGGGTGGGACCAGGCCTACAGGGAAAAGCAGTTGGGAGGGACCCAGGCCTGCAGGGGAGAGCAGTTAGGGGTGACCAGGCCTACAGGGGAGGGCAGTTAGGGGAAAACAGGCTGGCAGGGGAGCAGTTAGGCATCAATCAGGCTGGCAGCGGAGTGGTTAGGGGGTGATCAGGCTGGCAGGCAGAAGCGGTTAGGGGCAATCAGGAAGGCAGGCAGGCGAGCAGTTGGGAGCCAGCATTCCTGGATTTTGAGAGGAATGTCTGACTGCCCGTTTAGGCCCGATCCCATGGGCCTAAACGGGCAGTCAGACATCCCTCAAGGGGTCCCAGATTGGAGAGGGTGCAGGCTGGGCTGAGGGACACCCCCCTCCCCCGTGCACGAATTTTGTGCACCAGGCCTCTAGTATGTATGTATGTATATGTATGTATATATATATATATATATATATATATATATATATATATATATGTATGTATATATATATATATATATACTAGAGATATATGCATATGTGCGTATATGTATATGTATTTATTTTTTGTCTCCTCAGGTCTGTAAGGAAGCTTAAAGCTCTTCCAGCTTTTTGACCCTTAGCAGCATCCCACTGCCTGGCTTTTCAAGAACACTTTAAAAATAAGAGAAGAACAGATGATAGGGGAAGAGAAGGACTCACCTTTGTTAAGATGTTTCTTTTTCTAGAACCTTGATGTTCAATGTTGTCTCAGTGTTGTACAGATGTTTTTCCTAGTATTTTTTCTGGCCTTAAACTCTTATAAGCAACTCCATCATATGTGGAGCAGAATCATAAGATGGTAGAAGACAAATTGAAGAACAATTTTAAATTCTGAAACAGATAAAAAGAAGATAAACTATAAAATGGGATGGTAAATGTAGCAAGGGATTCCCTGTTTTACATAAGGCCTTAAGTATATTTATTCTAAGGTTTCTAGATGTAAGTTTATTTCTGAAAAAAGCTAACATCTTCCTCTATGCAAAGTTTAAAATGAATTTCATGTCATAATAGCCCTCAAAAGCACAGTAATATTATTTTTGAAACAATAGGTGCACAGAGACAGACTTCTCTCTAAGGAGTATTTCTTAGAACATGATTGGGAACTCATTGTCTTTCCCAAGGTTGAGAAATCAATAGAAAAAGCATCAGCTACTTTTGGGATGCTTTGTTGACATTTTCGCTTACATGCTTTTACTGTCAAGGGACTCAAATCAATATTATATAGTTTCCATGGCAAGTAGATAATATATCATTAACAATTTTTGAAGGTAAATAGATAATTACAATTTTCACATTGAAAGCTGAAGTGTATAACCAGCTGGCAGGAGGAGTTAATTGTGATAAAATTTAGAACTGCATATATTTTCCTGCTTATGACATTGAAATGTTAAGCTTGCTTTAGTACCTGTGTTTGTTTAATTTCCATTATCATGATTCCCAAGGGGACATTGCTATTTTACAGGCCTCATACACACAATAACTAAAATCAGCCTTTGTGAAGGAGGTTAAGGGTAGGGCAATTGGATTTCTGCAATACTGATTCAAGGACATCTGATAGGGCAATGTCTGTACAATTTAGTCTAAAAAGAATCAATATTGAGTGTCCATGTATTATGCTACTCTGAATTGACAGAATTCTAAATATATCATAATGTAACTTTAGAATATATTTTTATAAGTACCTAGCTTGACAAAAAATAAAATTATTAAGACAAAATCTTTAAATTCATAAATTTTCTGTATAACCCATGGAAGGCTTCAGTGCTTGTTCACATTGTTATAGGAAAACTAGGCAGTTTAGGAATGGAGATTTTCTTGAGTAGGTAAGTAGGATTACAAGAGACATCTGTGGTTCTATTACTTGTACAGCCATTCCACTGATGAGTTTATGACCTCTAGCTAGTCACTTAGCACTACTCTGAGCTTAAATTCCTTCCTGTGTATGAAGAAGAAATAACGCTTGTTATAGATACTGCTGTATCCATGGATAAAAACTGCCCATAATGGTGAAGAAGCATAGTTAAACGTACGCATTGTTCCTTTAAAAATTAAAATCACATAGAAATTTAAAAGTCTTGCCCAGACGGTGTCACTCAGTGGTTGAGTGTTGACCCATGAACCAGGAGGTCACGGTTCGATTCCCAGTCAGGGCACATGCCCTGGTTGTGGGCTCAATCCCCAGTGTGGGGCATGTAGGAGGCAGAGGATCAATGATTCTCTCTCATCATTGATGTTTCTATTCCTCTCCTTTCCTCCCTCTGAAATCAATAAAATATATTTAATTTTTTTTAATTAAGAAAGTCTTAAACAACCTCATCAGTGCAGGGATGGAAAGCAATTAAATATATTGCTTTGTCCTTCAAATCATCACCAAATGGTTAGTTGTACCCCTTATGCAATGATATTTACTGATGTAATTGATAGTGCATGTTTGCTGATCAGTCTCTTTCAGTATTTATTATCCATTTTATATATTATTCCTAAAATGGGCATGGATTATTTACTTAAGCAAGAAGTGTAAACATTAAAGTTTACTCAAAATTCAAGGAATATAGAAAACAAAATAAACAGTATAAAGATGAAAATAAAACATATTCCTAATAATTTAGAAGCACACAATTAGCTGTATTTACCAATTATTCTAAAGTTTATTAAACTAGATTTTTTTTCTTATTGTATATTACCCATCTATATAGTGGGATTTTTCAGACCTGAAATTCCTTTGAAATGAAAGGGATACTTAACCCCAAATTTGTCGCTTTTAGATCCTTATTTTTTAATTTAAAGAAATAAAATATTTAAAGTTCATTTTCATAAATAGTTCTTTATTTAATAAATAGTAACTTTTGAAGTTTATTTCTTATATTCCTTTTCTTTTATTTTCTAGGTTAGTATAAAATTATTGATATCCTTCTATAAAAAGCCATTCCTTTGAAGTACATTAAACTTAAATAAATCAAAATGAAAATTCACATCTTAGAACTATATTAATTTTAAATGAAGTGAAATAAAGAATTTTATTTCAGAAATGCCTTTTACTCCTAAACCTTTTCTCCAATGTGCATAATCCAAAGAACTTGATATACAACTAGCGGAAAGATCAGTTACCTGATCTGAATTCAATTCAGTGAATATTGAATTCAATTCAGTGAACAGTCCATTTTATTTAATCTAGGATATCACAAAATTTTAAATGCTTAATTATTTTGTATTTCACTAAAGAAGATAAAAAGCTGAAAAAATATATAACAAAATATTTTTAACACATAGAATGTTTATATTATGCTTAATTAATTAGCACTTTTACACTTGCCAAAACATAGATCATAGACATAAAATTTTGATGTATACATTTGACCCAGAGTTTCTTTGATGTATATATAACATAATAAGCAAAATCAACTTATTTATTTTCTGATTTTGATTCTTCTGCATCACTCTTAAAGTCAGGTTTCATTTCTGTACTTTTCTACATAGTTTTCCCTACTTTCAAGAATATTAGGGATTGGTATTTTCTGAGATTTCCTTTTAAATGAGTCGTAACTACTTTCATACCAATCTTTATTGGTATGTAGTAGGATAGAAAATTAAGTATCTAAATTAAGAAGCAAATAACTTTTAGGATCATTAGTTGCTCTATTATTACTGTTTATTTATACACTAGAGGCCCAATGCATGAAATTAGTGCACTGGAGGGGTGTCCCTCAGCCCAGCCTTCACCCTCTCCAATCTGGGAACCCTCGGGGGATGTCCGACTGCTAGGAGCCAGCAGTCCCGGATTGTGAGAGGGATTGGGCCTAAATTGGCATTCGGACATCCCTCTCACAATCTGGGACTGCTGGTCCCTAACCGCTAGCCTGCCTGGCTGCCTGATTGCTCCTAACCACTCTGCCTGCCAGCCTGTTCACCCCCTAACTGCTCCCCTGTCAGCCTGATTGACACCTAACAGCTCCCCTGCCAGCATGATTGACATCTAACTGCTCCCCTGCTGGCCCAATCACCCCCAACTGCCCTCTCCTGCAGACCTGGTTGCCCCCAACTGCCCTCCCCTGCCAGCCATCTTGTGACAATGTGGGGGTGGCCATCTTGCTATGATGTGGGGGCGGTCATCTTGTGATGATGTGGGGGAGGCCATCTTGTGATACGAGGGCATGAGGGTCAATTTGCATATTACCTCTTTATTATATAGGATTCCCCACCACCCAAAGTAAATCCAAACAAACTGGATGGTAATAATAATATATTTTTTTTAATTTCATTGAATTGATTTTTAAGAGAAAGATGTAGATAAGATTTCTCAAATAATTGGTGGTGGTGTTATTTTTCTCAAAGAAAATATAACATATCAGATACCTTATCTCTTACTTAACAAGCACAGTTTTAGGTATCCAGTCTCTTTAGTAAATAATAACTGTCAGAGCCACAAGCTCTGCTCAGATCTGCTGCTCTGAGTTGCTCTGAGGCCATATATTCTTCTAAATTCTTTCCGACTACGCCAGGGCAGGTTCCTTCTCAAACCCTGCCCATTGTACAACTGTTCTGAACTTAGTCCAAGTTCCTCCTTTATCTTCTGCTCACTAGTTACAGGTGTTGGGTCTGAGCCCCTCTGATTGGGGCTGGACCTCCTAGGATGCTGGGTCTTAGAGGGAGAAGCCATGAGAGGTTGTGGGTCTATAAGAATGAGTCTTTATTGCAGAAGCCAGTGGCCATAAGACATTAGACAAGACAGTCTTTTATGACAGTGTCAGGCAGTCGTACACCAGCTGGTAAGAACATATCTTTCCCACATACTAGCACCTCTTATAGTGTCTGTACCCACAGTCATTATCTGACCAGCGGCATGCTGCCTCTAAACTCACTGCCTTACATTGTAGTGGTGTCTGAGCTCCCCTTAGAGCTACAACCTCAGCGGTTTCTTCTGTCTCCCCTGCCCGGCACATTGGCTGGTCTCTGGAGCATTACATATCTGTGTAGCACACTTCAGCAAACTAGTTGGTCAGTAACCTATATATTATTCCAGAGACAAAGAAGGTTAGTTGCCAACAGTGACATTAATCATTTGGGTTATAGAAGGGCACAGCGTGCCGTAAGATCTCCGTGGCCTTGCAGCTGTGTTCAGAGTGGCCTTGGCCATCCGGCATACTGTCAACAAGCTTTTCACATTCTGAGTGTCCCTGACTGTCTGGAAACTCTGGCATGGTTCCCACAGTAACCTGTGCTAGCATTTCTCTCTACAAGTCCTCAAAATATTTTATCTATGTTGAGATATATAACTTATTTAAGTCTAGAAGGTGCCTCCCTTTATTTAGTCATACTTCTAACATTTTGTATTTTCCAATATACATTTTTTCTTTCCTTCATCATTGCCTATTCTTGCTAATTTAGGTTTCATCATAAACATTTATGACTCATACATAGCAATACTTATTTTGCATTTCATAATGTACATATTCTTTTTTATACAGAGAGATTTAAATATTGATTTGCATTACATTGTATTTCACATTAAAACTTTAATCTCTATGAAGTCCTTTTACTTATCCACTCTATTTTTCTATCTAACCAGTAGCATTTAATTGTTTCTGTTGTAAGACCTTCCTTCGTAAAAGGAGATCTTTGGTTTGTCTTCTACTGCTTCATATTCTTCCTCAATTTTGTTATTAGCACTTCATTGTTATATCTTCTTGTGTAATATGATAGCCTACCCAAAAAAACAGATGAAATCATAGTTCTTAGAAATACTTAGAACATTATGGATTGTGCCTTAACTTAAGTGAGGCATACTATCCAAAAAAGTTTTAAACCGCTATTTCCCTAGTGTTTTTAACAACCAGTCAATTCCATTTTGATGGTAATAGCTGGCAATAAATCATTCAATCAATCTATCTGTGAAATGCTTTGTTAAACAAAGTTAAACAGATTTTTATTTATCAGATTTGAATATATGCCTCTGTGTTGTACATTTTTAAGTGACTACAGCCAGTATTTGTCACTCATCCTCTTATAGAAAGAATATGCAAGCTTCTTTTTTAAAGAAAGCATACAAATTTAGCAAAGCAATGAAGCCAATAAAAGGAGTTTTCTCTAAAATACTCTTCAAAATAAGCTCACCTACATTATAGAAATGCAAAGCACCAATTGAGACATCAACAGCAATTCTCTCAAGCAGAAAAGTATTAAAAATAGAAAGAATAAGAATAATTGAAAAGTCACTGATTTGGAACTGAGTGTTGTCAAAAGTAAAGGGCTAGTTTGCAGCACTAACATATTCAAGAAGATGATGTTCAATTGTTTTCAGTGGCAATCAACAGAAGGGAATCAAGCACCTCATGGCAATTACTAAATTTCTTGGAGAATCTGTTATAACATTGCTTTGGGGAGACAAGATAAGAAATAGTCTAGCTAAGAAGCTACATCAAGAAAAGTAGGGAAATGAGACAGACCATATCAGCTTTAACTTGTGGAGCTACCTGAAAATTAAAGGTGGTGTGCTTTGGGAGGAAGGAAAATTCGATGTAATATTGAATGCAGAATAATTAAAAAAGAATGATTTCTCAGCAAAAATACCACAAAATATAATTTCTAAATTTTAAGATCAAATGTTATATTACATTTAATATTTTGTGGTTTTGAAATAATTTAGCAAATAACCATTTTACCCAGTGTATTAAGAATTTGCATATAAATGGTGGAAAAATCAAGTAAAAATTTAACTTCTCTGATTATAATGTATACACTATGTCATTAGATGGAGAGAGTAAAAATGTAATATGAGAAAAATCAATTAAATTTTGTATATAACCAACTATAATAACAAAGAACTGAGTAAGTAAATATAAATTTCAGTAAATTTTACCAGGCTTCCAACTGGATTAGAAAAGTCCTATAATTTTTAAATTATAGGGTATATAAAATATACAAGGGAAAAATACTGATCTTCAAAAATTAGAATATGTATGTAGGGGAGAGGAAAAATAGCAGCCAAATAAGCAGATGTGTCCTGAGCTTTATCCTGAAGCAGATAGAAGGAGCATCTAAATCAAAAAACATCCACTTGGAATTGGGGAACTAGACGCAGCTGGTGAGACAATTCGCAGCCGGAAGGGCAGAGGATGCCTGGAGAACGGTAGGATCGGGGATCTGGGCTGGAGAGAGATGCACAACCACCGGGCCAAGAGTGTCAGGAGGAAGCTGCACTGCACCAAGGCCATGTCCCTTGGGACAGGTGTAACATCCAACTGTGGAAAGGAAGTCGACAGGGTGCTGGTGGCAGGGGATTCTAGATCTAAGTCAGGGCCACGAAAGGCGGAGCCCAGAAAGGCAGCCTAAAGAGCTGCCTGAGAACTCAGTGCTGGGGTGGGGGGGGGGGGTGGGGGGGGGACTTGCAATCGCATGGTTGTTTTGCCTCTGTTTGGTCTTTGCTTTTATTCGCTAAACCCACTTCATAGGACCTTTCAAACACACTCACCCGTGGCTGCGGTGCAGGTGGAGGTGCGGACTTGTGGAGTCTGGGGAGAAGCTGTGGAGGAGAGCGGGCTGGGGAGAGGTGACCAGGAGTCTGGCACTGAGACATTCCTGACCCTCTGGACCTAAGCAGCCATTTTTCTCCTGGAGCAGCCTCAAGAAAGCTAATACAGCTATAGCCAGACTACACCCTGAGCTATACAAAGGACACAAAAACTCTGAATATCCCCGAAGAACCCTCAGGGGTTGGGTTGAAGAGAGGCCGTTCAGTCCCAGAAAGCGATATAGCACCCCCCCACCCCCCG